>NC_137954.1:27731041-28085325 GCF_963924665.1 Micromys minutus | reverse complement strand
AAATGGCTTGGGGATTATTGGCTTTCGCCCTTGGACTGAGACATGAGATCACGATTTTCAGTCGGGAAAGGAACCGCCTCTGCCAGGCTGCCCGAGGCCGCCGCTTCCCCTCCCTGCGCGGGTCCTGCATTACATCACGGTGAGCTCTTGCTGGTAGGGGGGAGAGGAGACTTCTCCCGGGACCTAGCCCCAGACAAGGAAGAAGAAATCAGATAAAAAGGAGGGGTGGGAGGAGTGATGTTGAGGAAATGGGAAAAGGAAAAAGCGGGTCTCAGTAGCACACCATCTTTAGAGGCTCTGTGTACAAGCAAAACGGAACAGCCTAGAGCAGTTGCATCCCTAAATGCGTTCCTGTAACACCTCCAAGCCCACCTGAACCCCAATTTTAAGCCCACATAAAATGATACAGAAAGAGGTTAGGATACCTAGGTAGAGAGGATTAAGGGTGCCTCAGTCAACCCCCCCTCCCCGGACCTGAAAGGACTAAGAACATCCGCACTGGGGTGGGGTGGGGTAGGGTGGGGTGGGTGGACCAGAGGGCCGGGCGGGGGCGCAGCAGCCAGCGGTTACCTCCCCTGCCAGGCGACAGCAGTCAGAAGGGGGGAGGCAGAAGCGCCTCCTCCCCGCCCTGAGCCCGGGCGGCAGCTCAGGGGGAGGACGGTGCCTCACCTAGCCCCCGATGAGGGGCGTATCATGCCATGGCAGCGCCTGCGAACGACAGCGGCGGCAGCACCCAGAGCAGGAGCAGCAGCCCCGGGAGTCGAGACGGAGTTGGGGGTACCGCGGCTGGAGCTCGCTACGACGGGGACGCGGGAGTCCGGGACGCAGCGGCGACCGCCCCCAGCCTTCCTCCGCTCGAGGACTACGAGTGCAAAATCTGCTACAACTACTTCGACGCGGACCGGCGCGCCCCCAAGCTGCTGGCCTGCCTGCACACCTTCTGCCAGGAGTGCCTGAGCCAGCTGCAGCTCCGCGCCGCCGCCGCTTCCAGCGCCCTCCCTGAGCGCGCGTCGCGCCCGCCACCCTGGCACGGCCCGCCGGGCGCCATCGCGTGCCCGGTGTGCCGCCACCGCACACCGCTGCCGGACAGCCGCGTGCACGGCCTGCCCAACAACACCAAGCTCGCCGAGGCCTTTCCGCTGGCTCTGCGCGCCGCACACGATCCGCTGCCCCAGGACCGCCTCCCGCCGCTGGCCTCCCGCCGCCCCGCGCCCACCGCCGCCCCGCCGCCAGTCCCCGCCCCGCAGCCGCCGCAGCCGGCGCCACCACCCGCTGAGGACACCGCCCCCGGACCTCGGGGCCGCCCGGGTCTCCGCGCCCCGGGCGCCTACGAGAGCTGTCAGAACTGCAAGCGGGCGGCGCTCACCGCAGGCTGCGTGTGCGTGGTCTTCTCGTTCCTCTCCATGGTGGTGCTGCTGTTCACCGGTCTCATCTTCGTCAACCACTACGGCGGCGGTGGTGGCGGGGGTGGCGGCGGTGGCGGCGGCGGCGGGGGTGGGGGACCCCCGAGTAGCGGTTCGGTCCCCGGCCCCGCCCCAGCTACGGGATCGCCTTCGCCCGTGGGACCCATCTGCCTGTCGGTGGCTAGCATCCTGGCTCTCTTCTCGGTGGTGGTCACCTGGATCATCTGCTGGCTCAAGTACCGACCCGAGGGGGCGGCCACGGGCTCCTCAGGAAGCGGAGGCAGTGGCTCGAGGGCACGGGCGGCCGCAGCTCTGGCCAGCGCCCGGAGGAGCGATACGTAGCGGGAAGGCACACCCGGCTCCCGGTGCATCGCCTACCCTCGGCGTCCCCATAGGACCTGGTTTGGGGCTCAGTGAGCTGGGGTTTCTCCCCGCTTCGTCTGTGACCACGAACCACCGAGTCACTGCGGAGCCTCAGTTTCACTCCTCTTGGTCTTTTTGTTCCCTATTTCCCTTACCTGGGGCGAGAGAGGGAAACAGAAGAGAAAGGGACGCTGGTATGTGTGGAATCCCCTTTACCCAAACCTCTGCTTTATGTGTCACTCCCACCTTGACCAAAGTGTGTGGCTGTCCCTGCCTCATAGCCTGAGAATGCGCAGAAAGTGGATTCCTGGCGCCTAAGGACTTGGGCGCTCGTTTTGTGGTACGGCGCGCGCTTGTCCGCAACAGTTGTGAATGGACTTGAATCTCCAAAAGGAAAAAACGAATAAGATGTAAACGCAAATGATCTTCCTGCGACTCAGAGGTCCCGGGAGGACAGAGACTGATGAACAGTCCGGATCTACGCGCCTGGAGTGGAGCCGCAGGCTAGACCTTGCCCCAGCCGGCGTCTGCGCGGAACTGGGCAGGTGTTCAGCGCGCGTGCGCGTCCAGGGCTGTCTCCCTCCAGCGCGCACTCGTTAGTGATCCGCTGCCTTCCGCCTGGTGGCTGGAGCCTGGCCCAGAAGTCCCATCTCCTGGAGGCTTGCGGTTGTTTTATTCACAGTGTTACTGCCAGGCAGTCATTTTCATATTCTGTAATAGGACTCGACTCAGGGAGCTTCAAGAGCCTGACCTCCCTTCTTTCAAAACTGACTGACTGTTGCCCCCACCTGGAAGATACTGAAAGCTATTTATTCAAAGTATAAACTATTAGCTTCTCCCTTTTCCCGTGGCACCCCCCCCCCAATTTTACAAAAAAAAAAAAAAAAAGATTTATTTTTGAATATATAAATCTGGAAGTTTTGCACATTAAGATCTCCAGACCTTGTTTTGAGCAGTGTCATTTCTCTCTTACCTCTGATCCAAACACATTTCAAAACAATAAGCAGGAAATCAAGGTGTGTTAGTAATTCAATATTTTATACTGTGAAACAATTACTTTCAACTATATGGAAACACATACAATAATACCCAAAGATAAACTGAGAAGTGTCTCTGCCTCTGGTTATCAAGATAATGTACCTTTGAGTTTAATTTTCTCCTGCCATGGAATCACTGGAATGTCCATGCTAAGTGGGAAAGAAAGAAAAAAAAATATCGACCTGACTTTGAGACCAAAGGAGTGACTTGTGAGTGTGTGCTTCACATGGTGGAGTTGCCTTTTTAAAAGAAAAGTGTAGGTTTAAAATGGATTTTGTGTGGAAAACAAGTGTCTTCTTCCACCTTTTGGAAGTTTCCGAGTTTTGGAAAGAAAAACCAGAGATGCCACCGGGGGTGTGTTGTTTTTCCTCATGTATTATGATGTCTGCATGATGCCTCTGTATTAACTGATCTCAAGTGAGGCATTTATATCTATCACAGGAGTGGGGTAATTTATTGACCATCCATAAGTAGCATGGCTGCATATTAGGAACCAGATATGGTGTGTTATGTGTCTATGCTGTCTTAATAAAAACAGGAACTGTTTATAGAAAACAAGACAACACTTGCTTTTTGTTTGGTACTTTTTTATTTCATGGTGAAATTGCTCCCAGCTCTGTGCACAGTCTTCCCTGTTCTTGGGAGCATGCTTCTATCCAAGTCCTGACTGTAGATTTTGATTGAGACTCAGAGAGAAACATATCTCACACATGAGAGTATAGTTGGTGAAGAGGAGCATTTTGTGTATTTCTGAGCCTTTGTATTTTCATACGAATTTTTGTATTTTTTTAAGTGTATGGGTGCATGTATGTCTGGGTACTGTGTGTGTTCCTGGTGCCTGTGTAGGCCAGAAAGAGGAGGAGTTACAGACCAAGTGTGAGATTGTGAGTTGTGATTTATGTACTCCAATCGTATATGTGTGTACGTGTGGGTTATTTATACAGTGACATATGCACACTGGTAACAGACTTTGGCTTTGTGGATGTGGCCACTCGTACACAAACATGTGTTTGCTATTTCATTCCCTTCAACTGGCAGCCCAGAAGTCTGCCTAGAGTTACGGGGAGACCAGCTGGCTTCTTACTCCTAGCTTATTTATGATCCACGGTAGTGAACCAATGATGCAGGCTGAACGTTGCTCATACAGAAGTGCATCCTGGAGTTGCCTCCACCACAACTTTCTTGTGGGAATTGAGTTAGAATCAATGAAAATCAAATAGACGCCATTAGATTTTCCACCTCGGCTGACCTTGCTTTGGTTGCTAATTTCTAACTTTCTTACCAGCACCAGAGGGGTCGGCAAAATGAGGTGATGAAAACATCTGTCTGCTCCTCCTTCATCGAGGTGTGTGAGCCCTCTTCCATGTTACAGATGTTATTTGACTGGTTACCCAGAATCCTTTGTTACTTATATATTTATACAGATCTTCTACCCACCCTTTCCTTAGCTCCAATACAGAGATCATAATTGCTACAGCAAGAATGCATCTCCCCTGTATGAATGGATATGTGTCTTTTTTGTTGTTTGTTTTGTTGGTGTTGTTTTGTTTGAGACAGGGCTTCTTTGTATAGAAGCCATGGCTATCCCAGACCTTACTTGGTACATCAGTCTTGCCGCTAACTCACAGAAATCCAACTACCTCTTCCTCCTGAGTGTTGAGGGGCTGGGTGGTTGCACCACCATTTCTGTATTAGATATGTCCTAAATATCCACGCTAGTAATAGAACTTCCATTTATGGGAAGGCTTGGTACCACAACGCCTTAAACAAAACAGGAGTTTGGAAAGCCATTATTGAAACAATATTTTTATTGTCTGGAGGGCTTCTGGGATGACAGGAGGTACCTTGCCTTGGCAATTCTCTCCTCAGCATCTTAGAGGAGACTGAGTCAGTCTTGGGTATTGCTCCATCTTCAGAGTAGGAAGGTCCAGAAAAATTAAATCGAGGCTGTCTGGCACACCCTTTTGGAGACTTAAAGAGCTCATGACTCCAGAGTTCAAGGGCTGCAGCTTAGTCTAAACTCCAAGTGAAAGTGTTTACACTGACTGCTTGCTTGGCCCCTGAATGCTAAGTGATGTGAAAGCTCATTAGCACCAGCAGCTATGTGTACCTCAGGTGATACACTCTGAGGATTGCTTTCTCCTTATTTGGAAAGACCTTGGGAACTCACCTGATCTCTTTGGACCTCAGGCTCTTCAACAGTAAAATTTGAGAAGAAGTTCAACAGTAATCCACCCCTGCCTCAAGAGGTTGGCAGGAGAATTTGTGCTCATAGGAGTACCTGCACACAAGCAAAAATGCCCGGCAATACTGAAGATCTTGCAGCTGTGTTGTTGAATTTATTCAAGGTTTCGATTTTACTTTTGCAGGGAGTCCTGCTATGTCTACTACTTGTCTCAGGATGCTGGACCACTATCTATTCTTCCTGGTGTTTGACATTGCCCTCAGAAGTCTTGTTTATTTTCAGTGTGTGTGTGTGTGTGTGTGTGTGTGTGTGTGTGTGTGTGTGTGTACCATTATTTGTGCCTGATTGTACCAGATGTAAAGTTAAGGGCAGGAACCTTGTTTTTCTGGTCCTCCCACAAGTCATTGGTGGCTGATAAGTACACAGTTAAGTTAGCAGAAGGAAAACTCTGGGAGAAATGTTGAACTTCCCGACCCACTCTGCCAGTCAGAGCTTCTGAGGTCTGAGGGCTATGGAGTGGGTGGGAAGATGGTTTTTTTTTTTTTCTGCATCATAGGGATAATTTTAAGGGCAGAAATACTAAGGGCCAGAATTAGCACATTCGGTGCAAGAAAGGCATATCTCTGATGCCCAGGGTGCCTAAAGCCCAGCATGGCGATAAATGGTACACTCCTGGAATGCCAGATCTGGGGAGGTGGAGGCAGGAGGAGCCAGAGTTCAAGTCATCCTCCACTTCATATGTAGACTGGGCTACTGGAGACCCTGTCTAAAAAAGCAAAAGCATGATAAATGTGTTTACAAAATCCACTTTGAATCCAGGGTAAAAGAACTGAAACCCTTCAGGGAAATTCACATTGCATATTCATCCGCAGACCCATGGTGAAAAGATATTTGGCTTTTGTTTCTAAGCATGTCTGCATTGTGACATTTAGGATATGCTTTGTGAGTGTGTTTGTACTGTACTTTCTACAAGGAGTGGCAAATTACCCTTGACAAAAGGCGTCCTCACAACACACTTCTGTTACATTTCCCATTCCTCCCTGTTTTATTAACCCATCCAGCCTGTTCACTAACCTGATAATTTTACGGATCTCAGGGCAGCACCATCTGATTAATTCTGTGACCCAACTGGTCTTCTCTCTCTTCCGGGCAACTTAATTCCTAGTTGTTAATATCTGTATTTTACATTTCTGCTTTCACTAAGAGATGAGTAAATTCAAATCATGGCCATGCAATCTTGCTGAGTGCACACCTCTCATCCTTTGAAGTCTTTCATTGTGGATGTTAGAGTGTGGCTGAAAAGACTAGCTATTATTTGAGCAGCCGCTGTCTCAGAGATGAGTGTTAAAAGCAACTGCAGTCGACCTTAGTCTGACGTTCTGTGGTTGAATCGAGTGCAGGGGAGATTTTGATTGTCTGTGTGAGACAAGCTTTGTAAGCTTAGCCCATCACGATCCCCTTCCATCAGTTTTGATTCTGAGATTTCTGTTCTCCTAAACAGATCTAAATTGTGCCAAAGAGAAGCAATTTGGTTTCCGAGATAAATTTGCAACCGTTCCCCGATCATAAGACATTTGGGGAAGTGAGTGTTTATAATCCAATCACCAAGAATATTCCTAGGAGCCTCGGAAGAATGAGCGCATTTCCTTTACAAAAACAGTTGTCTTTGCATGTAAAATTGGATTATCTTTGGTTTAGAAATGCCAATTTCCAGGGGGTCCAGCGGAGGGGGGGGCTGGAATGAGAAGGGGTGGAGAAGTCTTCCTAACCTATAATATTTCAAAACACATCCCCGAATGAACATGAAAAAGTGTCTTATCTTTGCAGAAAGACTCACATTTCAACAGCTATTTCAGGAAACATGGGCGATGTGGTGGTTCCCTCCTCCCCGAGTGGTCTCCATCGCATATAAATTAATATTGATATTATGGGTTCGTTGACCAAACAATCTTTCGATTGAACTTGAGGAGTCGAGAGATGGTGTAGCCTCTGACCTTATGGTTTAGGGGAGGAATTAGAATTCCTAGTGAGAATTAGAAACTTTTTATCTGAGGGGAAAAATTGGGAGGAGCAACTTCGTCAAGGAAAATTATTTGTCTTCCGAGGCCTATTTCTTACAAAACACACAGCAAATTCATCTTGATGGAGCCTTTGCGCGCAGCTACAGCTCGGCTCCTAGGTCCGGAGATACCTGGCCGGCCAGGACAAGTCTGCAGAAACTCTGACCCTCAGAGGCCTCCGTTGATTGGCCAGGGCGAGGAGGCAGCGGCGGCGCGCAGTGACTTTTCTAAAAGGCGCCCCAGGTGATTTTCTAAGCTGCTAAAATTGGGGGCCCTATATTTCACACCTTAATGAAACGCCACTGTCTCCCTAATCTCACTTTAATGAACTCAACCCTGCCAGGTTTTTGTTTTTTTTGTTTTTTGTTTTATTTTGTTTTGTTTTTTAAAGTAGAAATTCCTTGAAGGAGCGGGATTTCGGAAGTGGGTACACTTAACTTTGGAACTAAAGGCTAACTATTTATTTTAATCACTGCTTTAGCTCCCCAACAAGCGCGTTTGTGTCAGTGTGCTGTGATTATTGTAACCTAGGTGCAGCGCCTTCTAAATCAAGGATTTTCTGTGAACGTTCACACCCCTGCTAAGGCGTCTGTGATCTTAGCTACTCAGGAAAGCAGAAGTTAGTGAGATCTAAATCTATAAGCAAACAAACAAAGATTTGGGGTGAGTTCTGAATAACCAGGAATAATATAATATATTATTATTATATTATTTATAATAATAAATTATATATATATATATATATATATATATATATATATAGAGAGAGAGAGAGAGAGAGAGAGAGAGAGAGAGAGAGAGAGAGAGAGAGAGAGAGAAATATCTTTTCATGTAGCCCAGGCTGGTTTTCCTACACTACCATTAAGGTTACAGTCACATCACAGCCGCCAAACCAGGTTTTATACAGTATTGAGGGTAAAACCTATGCCTCCGCACCTGCCCGAGTAAACAATTTACCAATTAAGCCACACACACACACACACACACACACACACACACACACACACACACACCGCCCTTCTTGTTCCTGTTGCCTTGACAGGTGTTTAGCTAAGGCAGTTGTTTTAGCCTCTCCCTGCCTCCATGGTTGTAGCCCAGGCTTTCTGTCTGCTAAACAAGAGCGCTCCCACAGACTCCCTCAAACCCCCCGGACACGGACACCGGCTGAGTAATCTTGGTTGTCAGCCTCAGGTGTTTGGTGATATTTACCAACTTCGGGGTCTTTAGGGTATTATTAGGACAAACGGCCAGATAGAATTTTTAACAGTCCTGGGTTCTCACCAGCCAGTCCTATAACTTGCTAGAAAGCTCGCAGCTATTAGAAATAGCAGGGTTACTCAAAGCTGGAGTGTGGTGGCTCAGGGAGCCGCAGACTAGGGTTCTCCAGCTCGGCTGGAAAGCAGGTTTCAGAACCACTGCCACCTGTGGCTGGGAATCAGCCCCTGGTGAGTGCCCAGCTTCAGTTTTGTGCATACTGCCTGACAACTAACCTTGTGATGCACGTTTGTAATTTCAGCACGGGAGAATACATACAGGTTCGAGTGCACCAGGTACAGGGCGTGCCTTTACCGAGGTCCCACGTCTGTTGCCAGGACACTCCGTGGAATATATGACTGGGAACACTTGGGCTCTGTTTGTAAACCCCTTCTCCATCCTCAACGGCGCCTGAGGGCTGGCTCCCAGGACCATGGTCCCCTCAATCCCTCTCTCTGGATGTGGAATTTTCCAGGACGGAGATGTTCACGAAGGTGGGGAGGGGGCCGGTTAGTTGAAAGGCAATAGGTGCTTAGCGCCAATGAGGACCTCAGGATGCACCAAAATTGCTGCCTTCTAACCCCAGTGCCCTTGCTGAGGGCGGGGGTGTCAGAAGAAGCCTTTGAAGGAATTCTGAAAATAGATTTGTGCCTAGTCTGTGTCTTGCTTGCCACTATCTTTTTTTGCTAGAATTGAAAATTTTGAAGCCCCAAGTTGGTCTTGGCTTAAAATGGAGAAAAGGAGGAACACTTGTTTAAAATAAAGGTTCTCAGTGGCTTTACATCAGGAGATGTGTTTTCAAAGGTCACCGAGGTGGGGCAAATTTCTGACTTGTCAAGGGCAACCTTGAACTGAAAGCAATGTCCTACATTTGGGATCCTAGAAGTAGAAAGGCTGAGGCAGGAGGATATGGATGGTGGATGGGTTCTAGGCCAGGTTGAGCTACAAAGTGAGTTCCTATCTCCAAAACAAACAAATAAATATTCTGAAAATTATTATTATTACAGCAATGACAAGGCAATCAAGGACTCTGAAGAATTTAACGGCATCTTTACCTTGGCTCCTATGGACTTGATTTGGTTGAAAACTGGGATCAGCAGCTATCATTGTTCTGAGTTCAGACTAGCACCGGAGCTTCCTAGGTGTGTGACTTTGAAAACGTTTGTTAGCTTCCTTGTGCCCTTTACCCTAGCTTAACTAGTTGTTTTGGGCGGTAAGTGAATTGAGCACACTGCTTAAGGTATAAAGGATGCCATCAATAGGCATATTACCATTATAACTCGAGGAATGTTGTTAGTACATATGAGTTCCCCCAACTCTACGGAGATGAGATGGTTAACTAGGCAGTTGGAACAGGGGATTCCAGGTATCCGAGCTCTTTGGCTGCCAATGCCATGTCCTTTGAGTCTTAAAGAATAAGACAGAGGCTGAGACTGGGCAACAAAGAAGGCCAAAGAGGTGGCTTATCAGGTTGTGGTATTGGAAAGAGGATGGAGACTCAATCCCATAATATCTACTTGGTTGTTTTATTTACTATGACTCTTGACTTTTGTTGTTATTGTTGAGACAGGGTTCCACGTAGCCCAGGCTAACCTCAAACTCAACATGTAGTCTGGGTTAACCTTGAGCTTCTAATCCTATTGGCTCTGCCCCTCCAGTGTATGAACCACCATGCTCGGGCTCCAGAACTCCTCTAAGGGGAGATATTATTCACGTGTCCTTCACATGTTATTCTCATACACTCGTTATTCCCAAGAGACTGTATTTCATGATTTGACATCGCAACATCCAACTTCTGTCTGTTGTTGTTGGAGACAGGGTTTCACTGTGTAGCGCTGGTTGTCCTGGAGCTTGCTCTGTAGGCCAGACTGTGCTGGAATTCAGAGATCTGCCTGCCTCTTCCTCCTGAGTGCTGGGATTGAAGGTATAAAGCGCCTTGCCACCACTGCCTTTTGTCTTTGTCTTCCTTTTTTTTTTTTTTTTTTTTTTTTTAAACAAAGGAATTTCTCCATCTTGAGAGTGAAGTGAATTGAATCATCAAGCTAATGCTAAGTGAAAGATTTGAGGACACAGTGATATGGCTGTCATGTTTTCTTTCTAGATGGTCCTTTCATCTTGGGTTCTTGCTGTCCTCAGCTGCGGATCCTTGGGCATGCAGGAATGGCTCCAGGAGTCAGTTCCTATCTCCAGATACCCACAAGTTCTTCCAGACTTAACAGTCAGTCATTCTGCCCTGCTGAGTGTGGGCCCATTAGGTTCTTCTCTTTCAGTTATGAATAATCTTTTCGTGTGTGTGTGTGTGTGTGTGTGTGTGTGTGTGTGTGTGAGTGTGTGTGTATGTCTTGGATCTTTAAGCTCTGCCCCCAAATGTGATTTTGTTGGATGTTACAGAGATGGCCCTTTCTACAATAAGGTGACATTTCTGTACCTATTATGACATCTCCAGCTCTGGGGATATTACAACAATCCCCTTTCTATAAGGAACTGCTTCAGTTTTCTGTTCTTCCTGTTGATATGTGCCCAGGATAGTGTGACCCTCTTTAGGTGAGCCAGTCAGCCTCCACTCCCTCCTCCTTGGTTCCAAACTCCTAAGTTTTGTTTTGTTTTGTTTGTTTTAAGATGCTGCAATCCCAAAGCTGTTCTGTTACTAATCTGTAGAGCTCTTCGTGCTGAGTTCTCCACCCTGTCCCCACTCTCCACGTGTCTTCTCCGCTTATCTCAGAAACCCAGAAGCCAGGAAACTGAGGGCTGGCTTTTAAGTATATCCATCTTCTCGGATTCTCTGTAGGAAATTTCCTGCAGTTTAACGAATGGAGAGCAACAGGTCCAGGGGATCGAGGGCCTGAACACTGTTTTATTCTCTGTCAGATGAAGACTCCATTTACAGTCAGTGATAGTCATGATAAGAGATGAAAATATGCATATTTTGTGATTGCCTGTGGTTCCCGAGGTTACCTGCCAAGAAACAAACAGGATCCTTCCTTCCTTCAGAACTTTTAAAGGAAGCCTAAGGGTGATCTGAGCAATGAACTGGCAGGGCGGTGGTAGGGATTCTTAGTATGGCTCAGTGAGCAGAGGGTCTGTCCATCTGTCCATCTGTCTGTCTGTGAGTGCTGCTAGCTCTGGTGACTGGTCCCATTCTGCTGCAGCCTTCTTTCCTCCCAGCCTTTCCAGCCAGTGGTTGCTCAAAGCAGGCCATAGGGTATGTTTTTCTCACAAGACACAGGTAACCAAGGCTGTGGGCCAGGGTGCAGCAGCTCCTTGTATCTCTTTAAAGAGAGACTAAGCATTTCTACCACCAAGGGAAGCTCCAAAAGGAGCATCAGACCCAATGTGCACAGGAAATGGTGTAAGACCATCTAAGCAACCCTGGATGCTGAGAGCCGGACTTCCAAAACTGGGCTCCAAATAGTGTTTGTAACTGGGTTGCAAAGCCAGGACAGTCAGCTAGGAACAGATGAAGTGTCCCTTGGGATACAGGAAGAAAGATTCTCAGGTCAAAAATCACCCATTGGGTCCTCGGAGTTCATTATTGTGGGTTTGGATCCTGACATCCCCCCTCCACACCCTCTTAGTCTTACAAAAGTGGGGAAGTTTCAGACCCTGCAGTCTAGATTCAAGACACAAAGACGGAATGACTTGCCAGGGTGGTGTTGGATGGATGGAGTTCGAATGGGGGTGAACTCAAGTGGCCTAGAGGTCAACTCCAGGGAGGTTGGGAAGAGAGACCATACCTACTATTCCTTGTCAGGGTATCCTTCCATAAGAACCCAAGGTCTCTGTCTTCTCAAGAACCCAGGGCTACGGAGCCTGAAATGATCCCCTGTCCTGCCCCTACCCTGGCCACATCATCACCCGGTTTTCACCAGCTGCCTGGAAACCGAGACCTTTCTGCCAAGAACTGGAGTACCTTGGTCTCAGCTCAGGCGCCTCGCCCAGCGCAGTCTGTTCCTAGAAGACCAGAAGTCGTTGAATGCTTGTGTGTCTTCTAAACTCCCACTACCCAGCCGATCATGAAGAGGCACGAAGTGTCATGAAGAGGCAGATGGGACTGGGCCTTCACTTTCTCTTCCTCCCAGGAGAGCCTAGAGAAAACCCGAATCTCCCAGAATCCAGCTTTGCCAGGATTCTGGCCTCTGAAGAATCAACTTTCATCAGTTTGTTTGTTTGTTTTTTTCCCCACAATAGAAACTGGGAGACCCCCCCCCCCCAGCTGTAGAAGCGAAGAGAGGACACGGATGGAGGGTGTGGGCCACGAACGTTCCCGAACCAGTTGTGCTTGCAAACAAGCATACAAGTTAGGGACGTTCTTCAGCGGAGGCTTTCTCTGAGCCGGGATGGGATGGGGTGGGGTGGGGGAGGGTGGAGGTCTAGGCGACAGGAGCCTAGGGGCAAAGAGGACCCGGGTGTGTAGGAAAGGCCTTCTAGCACGGTAGCTAGAGCTGCGTCTCTTTGGCTTCAGTAGCGGAGATGGCTAAAAAAAAAAAAAAAAAAAAAAAGTAGTGGCGACTGGTCGCCTCTTCCAAATGTGCTCTGAGAAAGGATCTGGCGTGAGCGGTTCTTTCGCTTTTGGCAATGATTGATGCGAGCCGCGCTCTGAGGGCTGAGTAATTAATAAAGATTACACTCGTTTTGTCGGAACGTCTCTCTTAATTAATGGAGAAGGGGGGGGAGCCGAGGGTGATTTATTTGCATTGGGAATATTCTCTAGGCAGTGCGAGCTCGGTGGCGGAGGAAGCCAATAGCACTCAAGACTAATTGGCAATCAGTGGGTGGAGGGGTTCTTGTAGGAATCGGTGTATCCTAACTTCATTCTTTCGGGGCGCTAACTAGGAGGCTCTACTCTCCGTAGCTCACCTCTCCTCCAGGTCCTCTGCCTTAGATGGTCCTCCTTTGCTTCAGAAGGCTTGCCTGGGGGAGGGGACACTGTGCCTTCAGAGCTGCCCACGACCCTCCCGGGGGCACGAGCTGGATTCCCACTACTACCCTGGATCACCCACTCCGGGCTTTCCCCAGTTCTTTAGTGGGTGTTCTGGGAGCCAGGACCGAGGTGTACAAGCACTGGCTCCCGGATCCTAAGGTGAAGGTTTAGATAGAAACCCTCCCCTGCGTGTTAACCTGCCTGTGTTTTTAGGTATGTTGATGTAGTAAGTTCAGCTAAAATACCACCCTAGGGCATTACAGTCCGTTTCCATCAGCCTAGGAGAAAATAGTGTCCTCTGCCCCCTAAAGCCCTGGCTGCATAAAACTCCTCTCTGGCTCTCTAATGTAGACTCCTTTCGACTGCCCTACTTCGTGCTGAGCAGGAGGTGGGCGTGACAGCATGCCCCCGAAAGCGAGGTAGAGTCAGGAAGCAGCTTCAAAGGTTTCGGCAAGCGACTCTTTGGCCTTTATTTATGTCCCTATTAATACAATATCCATCATATGCAGATATCGATCTTTATCCTTTAAACTGATACGCTGAGAATCAATTAGCCATGCAGATTACATTTCCTACGTATCCCAATGTTAATCTTTCAGACTCAGAGCCGGTGATATATATTTTTGCAGCCAGATAGTATTAGATTTCGTTTGGAAAAGAAAAGAAGAAAGAAGAAAGGCACTCTGAAGCGTATTCCTCTTGGGGCTACTTGTCTTGACTTTTGGCTCTATGCAGGGAGTTAGAATGCTTCTCCTGAAACCTTTCCTCCCCTCCAACCCCACCCCTGCCCCCTCCCCCAGGAGAAGAGGCAAGCCTTCGACAGTGACTTTAGTGAGTTGACACCAACGGGACCCAGGACAGCTATCTGCAAGATGACTCTCTGGGAAGGCCTCGCCTGAGGCATCTGCACCGCAGTTGCACGCGCGCTAACTTCTGGCGCCTCTTTGGCTGCTTCTTCGTTCCATTGTCCAAGATGGTCAGTTTTCATCTGTTCAGAGTTACCCTCGCGATTCTGCTGGCCCCAAGCTTACGAGTCAAATATTTCTGCTCTCACTCTTGCCTAGAGAAAAATAAATTTTTCTATTTTTAAAGGGAGTGTTCTTGGTTTTTTTGTTTTGTTTTGTTTTGTTTTTTAGGACGGTGGCTGGGATGGTGGTCCTGAGGCTCTGGAAGAAAAAAACTAGGGATGGAGAAGTGGTTTAGAGACTAGGAAGAAACTTAAGACTTAAGTCACTGGCTAGTGAGTTCACCACTGCTGGGTGATTCTTGTTTGATTTTCTCAGTCGTTGCGTCCCCCATCCCCACCCTAACCCCGCCTCGCTCCACCTTTCCTTTCCTCCACTCTTCCTCTTTCTCTGTATCCAGTCCCCCCTATTTTCTCCCCCCCCAACTTTATTCTAGTCTATCCTCCATCCCCATTTTAAAAATCTTGGATCCTGAAAACAGCAGTCCCTCCCCTCCCAGTCTAGTCGCTTAAGTCTGGGCGCCCGGAGCAATCTCCAGCTGTGACTCTTTCCTAGGCAGGTGTACAGGGCAGCTTCCGGTCACCCCCTGTTAGCTCCAGCTCTGCTCCCCGCAGGTCTTTGGCCAGATCGAACCCAGCTTGGAAACTGGGAACCCTGCCTCCTCCACCTGTTGTGTGTGATTCCTCGGCTCAGCTGACTGCGGCGTTTCCCCGCTCCAGTCTTGCTTTGAAAGTCCGGAAAGTCACGGAAGCTGGGCACACTCTCAGCCCGCGGCCTCCAGCTGCCTCCCTGTCACTAGCATCCAGGTTTGGCGGGGATCCCCTGAGCTTTGGTTTTTCAGCGTTCTCTCTTCAATCCCATTGATCAGTTGATCATCTCTCCCATTTAAATGATCTAGCACACAATCTCCTGTGGGTTGAAGAGATCGGAGGAAGAGGGGTGGCGTCACCCCACTGCCCTGAAGCCGGCAGGCGCGCGGGAATGAGTCAGAGACAGGTCTGTACTTATCTCAGCGATAGGCCTAGCCCGCCACCTCAATGGAGCTTTCTTACTCCACCACCCCCGCCAGCCTCTGCAGGGGGATTTACTGTCCGGTCACCCATGGACGAGAATTCCAGAAAGGTTCATTTGCCTACCTTTTGTTCCAGTTTCTGCTTAGAAAAATTTGTCGACTCCGCTTCTCTGACTGTCTCCTAGCTCTGCTCTTGGCCGGTGTCAGCCCCTCCGCCTGCCTCCGCACAAAGGCTGTTCAGCCTGCTGCGAGTACCAGTCGGTCCTCAGGCTAAGGAAAGCCGTTTCCCCTTAGCCCCCTCTGCTCCCATCCCTAACTACACATACTCCGGTGCCAGACCTGCTACAGGTAGAGAACAGCCCCTGAATTGACTCTTTTAGAGATCAAGTCCTCCTCCTCCTCAATTTACTCCCGCCAATACATACAAAAAATATCACATAGTAATAATAGTAATAATAATAATAATAAATTTGCAACACCCCCCCCCCGCTGCAGTAGATTGCCGTCCGTGTTCACAATAAGTTTTGCAAATGAACTTCTGTAAGACTAGAGAGATTTAGTTTCTGCCTTGCTCCGTTGATATTTCAAATTTGAGAATTTTTTTTTCTCTTCCTCGCCTCGTTTTCTTTCCTTTCCCCCCTTTTCCTTTACTCTTTCTTTCCCACAAACCACATGTTCTTTATTGAGAACCCGCTCACAGTTCCCCAAGGCCCCGTCGCTACAGGGGCATGGCAGGGACAAATCCGCCGTGGCTGGCCCACACATTTCACTGAGGCGCCCAGATCCGCATCTCGCTCCTAAATCCGAGCTCACTCTGCTACGGTGGGAGAAGCCGGCGCCGAGGCTTTTGACAAATATCTGCGGAGTGGGGCGCGAAATGACCGTGGTCGAGGTGATGGAAGTAACACTACTCCACTGGTTTAACCCACACAGTCACCAGCAGGTAACCCTGCATCTGGCCAGCAAGCTCAGGAACTAGAATCTGGAGTTTTAATTTACTCCTTGGCAGCCTTTTTTGTAGGACTGAAGGTTCCTCTGCAGTTGTCCCACTATCTCCTGCCGCCCGGCGGCGCAGTCAAGCAACCTCTATCCCCACCCCACCCTCGTGCGCCCATTTCAGTCTCGGCGACTCGTCCACCAGACCCCGCAGAAAGGACGCGATAGCCTTAGCGACCACCTTCCTTTCAACCTTATCTCTCAACACTATTGCACAGATTATAATTCAAGACTGGCATCCTCCCCGGAAAGGACAGGAGAAGCCATGCACTGAATGGATCCCCAAGTAAGGTGAAAGCGTAGAGGACAATGTTGCAGTGCCTGGGCAGAAACCACACTGAGTCCTTCGGGATGTAAATCTCCAGATTCACACCTGCCCGGGAACGAGAACTAAGAATTAAGTATAGTCTTCAGGCTTGGATTGTCAGTTTAGTCTCTCTCTCTCTCTCTCTCTCTCTCTCTCTCTCTCTCTCTCTCTCTCTCTCTCTCTCTCTCTCTCTCTGTATGTGGTGTGTTTGAGGAATACTACTGGAGTCAACCATGATGTCCCCTTCTTCACCCCCACTTGTTGCAGGGTTAAATTATACTACTTTTGGCCCTCAAGACGCAGATTTCAATTTTTAAAAAATGTGTTAGGTGTCAGGAATGGATGAAGGATTGTTCGCAAGACTAGAGGTATGTGTGGTCTGCTCTGAGCCTGAGCCCTGCTGACCAAACCTGGGCTCACCCTCCCACACCCACCGCCAGCACTCATTTGTCGAATTAGTCGCTGTACTGTGGCCAGATTCAGCACCTGGACTGGGACTTGGTAGCCAAGTGGCTTCTAGTTGGGGAAAGCGGCATGGATGGAGACTCCTGCTGTCTGTAGGCAGTTTGGATTGGGTGGTTTCAGTTTCCAGACACATCTGGGGGGGTATTAAGGGGAAGGGGAAGGGGAAGGCCCAACTCTTTGGGAACTAGGACTTGTCAGACCATGCAGCTTTGGTTTTTTTTTTTTTTTTTTTTTTTTGGCAGGTTGGGTACTCCTGTACCCAACATCGCTTTGGCTGTTGCCATGGAGTTTAGAAATGGCCCAGCTGCTGTGTCCACTAAGTGCCTTCAGAACCCTGGGGGACTTTTACGTGGAGGTGAGTTGGCTTTTGTCCTTTGGTTGGATGTAAACTGGAGAGTGCTAGGCAGGGGGACACAGGGAAAACTCTGTCACAATCCTTGCCCTCACCCTATCCTCTCTGCCTACAGAGTATCCATTTTCCTAGCAGGTGGTGTAGTCTACAAAAGCGCTACTGAACTGGCATCGTGAGCTGTTCAACAATCGATGTCTCCATGGAAGTGTCCCAGAGTTTTTGAACCCGGAAGGGTATCTTCAGCCACCGTTATAATCAATCAGTCGCCCCTGTCCAGCAAGATCAGCCTTCTGGGGAGCTGGGGTCATGTCACTGAAGTCTTGGACTAGAAAAATAGAGGAGACTCAGCTCCAGAGAGTTCTAACCCTCAGGAGGGGTCTCTTTTCACCGAGTGTGCAGCCTGAATTTAACCACTTGAAATACACCTCGGGTCCCTCGTCCTCTCACTGATTAAAGCTGACCAGACAAAGTGCTGAATCAGGCTCTGCTCAACGTTGAGAGGGCAAAAATCTTGGAAAAGTCTGTCTCCTCAGATGCTATGGGTGTATAGTGCTTTAGAAGACAAGTACCCAGACTTTGAAGGACTCCAGACTGGGGGGTAAGGGGGAAGGAAGTGAGAAAGTTTCCCGCCTTGACAAATTGAATTATTTTATATAAAACGTGGTTAAGCAGCTCTGAAGAAAAAGCTTCTAGGCTCTTCACTGTGAACTCAAATGCTCCTCCCCAAGTGTGGGTGGATGGGGGTGGGGTGTCCAGACATTTTCTGGAGTCCCCAGAGGCCTGTCTGGCCTGCTCTCAGGGTCAATAAGCCCTTTTGACTTCAGGGGGAGCAAAGAGCTACCCAGCTTTCTCCACTGGGAGTGAACTCTTAAAGGGCCAGCTCATGGACTTTGAACAACTACATGCACACCCCCCTCTTGAGTTTGCCTTAATTAGGGGGTGGGCAAGTAGGATTGGGGGCCTGAGTTCACATCAAAACTGTCAAAGGAGATGGGGGGAAGGATATAGAGAGAGGGGTGGAGGATTCAGGGGCAAGAAAAATTCAAATATCATAAAAGGAAAAGGGAACTTGAAGCCCAGAAGTCATTGTTTCCTTTATTTCAAAGGGAAAAAACCTGCCTGATTCTCATCCTTTTGATTGATTAAGGCCCTGAATACCTCTGGGCCCCAGAGTGACAGTCCCTGAATAGACTTGAGGGAATAAAGAACAGCGCAGAACGCGGGGCTGGCACGGGAGGGGGGGTGTAAGGGAGGAGAGTTCGCTGGCACTTACCAAGTTATAAATAAAAGGCTAGGCACAATGGTACCTTCTCTAAGGACAGACAGTCTTTACAACACTCCTGGCGTCATATCCTGCTGGGGACACTTCAGCTTCTAGCCAAGACTTTGCTTCTTTTATTTTTCCAGCAGTTTAGTCTGAATGCCATAATAAATTCCTGAGAACAAACGCTGCACCAGGGCAAAACCTCAACATATAGATGCAGTGCATCGGGGATCAATCTATGTGGAGATTTAAAGTCCCCGATTCTCAGAAGGGTTTTTAAGCCAAGAA
Source organism: Micromys minutus (assembly GCF_963924665.1). NCBI lineage: Eukaryota > Metazoa > Chordata > Mammalia > Rodentia > Muridae > Micromys > Micromys minutus. Next base: position 28,066,452 of record NC_137954.1, on the reverse strand, counting down.
AAGGAACTGGCTCCCCCATTTCAGTTTGCAACTGGTAGCCCTGGGGAGGCCTAACCTTCTCAATCTGTGTCGAAGGCTACATCACCTATCTTTCATTCCCAGCCTAAGGAAGACAAAAGAACCTTCTGGGCGCATCTTGTACTCTTCCTGAGAGATGCCTTTCTGGGAGGCTCACATAGTAAGCTCAGGCCCAGGGGCAGACCAGAGAAAGGGAAACTAAACACATCCGGGATTCTCTGTGCCAGTTTCCAAGTTACTCCACCTCCGTATTAGTAAGTAATCCCGAAGAGAAATCCACAGGTGAAAAGCAGAGGCCGACAGAGAAAATAAGGGACGGGTCTATATCAAGGTTTCCAGGGCGAGACGCAGAAAGAGATTAGGACAGACGGAATAAAAACCCAAGGAGATCAGACTGAAGCACGATTAGAATGACAGGGACACAGCGCGCCCTTTTCCATCCTCACGGCGCTCGCCACCCAGGCTGCCTCGCCTAGTTTCAACCTGTCCACCCTTCTCTCTCAGGGGAAGGGGCACAGAGCTAGTTCTCCTTTAGGTCAGCGGAGGCCTGGGCGCCGTCAGGGATGGGAAGAGAAAGTAGCCTCTGTCGCCCAATCAGCGCGTGTCTTCGCCACCCGGGACGGTCTCCTCGTCGGCCAATCGCAGCTCAGGGCTCCTGATCAAGCTTTGGGTGAAAGAACTAATAAATGCTCCCTAGTCCGGATCCCTGCACTCGGTGTCACGACGGGAGGAGACTTGGAACGTACTCCTGCCTCGTCACCAACCTCCCTCCCCCGATCTTCGTGGTGCCTTGAGCACCTTTGCCAGTGGCCCCAGCTGAGAGGCCGATCTGCTAGACTCGCACCAAAGTTGTCCGCCCTGGGCTTGGGATCCTGCACTCAAGGGACTCCTCTGGAGCCTGTGGACTAGGAGCTATTAGCGCCCCCCTCCCTGCGCCCCGCCTCCCTCTCCTGCCTTTTTTTGGGGAGGAGCTCTCCACGATCCGGAGAGTTCCCGAGGGTCACCCGCCGCACTGTGCTCGCTTTTTCGCCTCGCCTTCACCTGGATATAATTTGCGAGCGAAGCTGCCCCCAGGATGACCACGCTGGCCGGCGCTGTGCCCAGGATGATGAGGCCCGGCCCGGGGCAGAATTACCCACGCAGCGGCTTCCCGCTGGAAGGTATGTTAGGGCCTCAGCTCATCCGGATCCCGGGGCCTGGGATTGGCTGCCGCACCCCAATCCTGGTCTCCAGGGCCTCGAGTCGTGCTTTACCGGGAGCCTCTTCCCTTGGTACTTTCCAACCCAAGAAGCAAAAGTGGGGAGGGGGTTCTCGTGGAGAGCGGGAGAAGCACCATTTCAAGTTCTGGCTGCAAACGGAGCACTAAGCTCTCTACCAGCTCTCGGAGGTTGCCTGGCCTGCTCCTGCGGGCTCCTCTTTGCCCGGTTGCTTTGGAGTTGCTGCCGGGGGAGAAAGGTGGACAAGCTTCGCAGCCCTGGAAGCAAATTCTCTTTCTGTCCACCTCCAGTTGCTCCGAAATTGTTCTGTCTGCGTTCACCTTTGACTAACTCCGTTTAGTTCGGCAAGAATTGTCCTGCTGTGAAAAGTTGAGGTGGCCCTTCCTAATTGAAAGTTTTAGCATTGATTAGTTAAATTCCATTAAAGTCAAGTGGCATCTCGGAGTTTCTAAAATGTTTGGCAGTGCCTTTCGGTTTGCTTGAAGGTGCTGGGAAGTTTCGGGGGGGCGGGGGGGGAGGTAGGAGTTACTGCAACCGGAACCCGAGCAAATAATTTGGGAAGTAAAAGCACAAGACTGGGGTTCTGGGGGAGCCCTTAGATCTCGATCCAGAGTAAAACGCAACGTTCAAAAGAGCTGTAATTTCGGCTGTTGTGGTCACAGCTAGCTCGCTGCCTTTTTAATTTTTTTTTTTTTATTTCCGAAGTGTAACAGGTGATACGGGCTGTCACCTGTGTCTCCTTTCCGGAGGCTCCTCGACCCTTGCCTACCACACTCTGATCCGGAAACACTAAAGATCTCTCAGGATTTGAGACAGTTGATACAAGAGATTTTAGATATCAGCACCATCCGCCCCCTCCCCTGCGCAAAAAAAGAGAGAAAACAGATTCTCTGCAGCCAGTTGCGCTAATCGCTCAATTTCCAAAAAACTTATATGCCCTCGCATTGAGTAATTAGTTAAATAACTATAGCCTTAAAGGTCCGGGACTGGGAGTCCACAGCCTGGTGGTTTGTGTTTGACTGTCACAGGCGAATTGGCCAGAAGGATGCAGAATTAGGTTCTTTCTTCTGTTTCCTATTCTTCATAAATGACTTTCCCCTGGGTTCTCTCTTTCGCCTTCTCTTCCCAGTGTCCACCCCCCTTGGCCAGGGCCGAGTCAACCAGCTCGGAGGAGTATTTATCAATGGCAGGCCTCTGCCCAACCACATTCGCCACAAGATCGTGGAGATGGCCCACCACGGCATTCGGCCTTGCGTCATCTCTCGCCAGCTTCGCGTGTCCCACGGTTGCGTCTCTAAGATCCTGTGCAGGTACCAGGAGACAGGCTCCATCCGACCTGGCGCCATTGGCGGCAGCAAGCCCAAGGTGAGCCCGGGGCCTGGCTTCGTGGACTTAGGGCCTGCGATCCAGCGGGTGGAGAATGGTCACGTTCTAAGGAGAGCAAGGGGCTTGCCAAGGGCGGTAGCTTTCAAATCTAAGAAGCAGTGTGTGTGGGGGGCGTGTGTGTGTGTGTGTGTGTGTGTGTGTGTGTGTGTGTGTGTGTGTGTGTGTGTAACTCAGTTGTTTTGGTTGCTGGTGGTCCCTGAACACTGAAAAAGGCTAGCACTTTGGGTAAGAAAGATTAACATTAGTTTTTAATGGCTGGGAGCCTTAAAACGAACCCTCATCAAATTATTTTCCCCGATTTCCTACTCCCCCGCCCCCCCCCCCCGCAGAGTCTTCCCAACCTCTACTTAGTGCGCTACCTTCCTAGTATGAAGTTAAAAATCTCGGTTTAATTCTTGAATAGTTTCTTTCCCTGCTTTGAGCTCCACCCCACCCCTCGCGCGCCTTCCCTGTAAATTGTTCCTCAGGAAGTCAAAAGTCAGGGCGGGGTGTGTGTGTGTGTGTGTGTGTGTGTGTTTTAATAACAAGCCTCTTGACTCCATTAAACAAATCAATTTGGTGAGATCCTCAACTTATTTTAGTTTTCTTTTAAAAAGAAAGTCCTGCTGGCTAGGGAGGTGGAGGAGTTCGTACAGGGTCTGCCTTCTCTTGGCATTTTGCAGAGAAGACGGTATGATGGTATAATTTTTTCCCTAGGTGCCAGGGGGGCAAAATCAAACGGGCTATGGCACAGTGAAGACTCCCAAACACGGCCCCTCTCCCTTCCCATTTTCTCTCCTAATCTGAGAATCTTAGGAGAACCCGGTTTTTATTTAAGTGGGTGAAAGAGTCATCCTTTCAAATTATCCATGTTTGTCTAATTAAAAGCAGCAGCAACGACAACAACACAAGAACCTAGATACATGGGCCTTTAAATGTCACCCTTAGCTCAGATCTGATGGCAATGGAACCTGACAAGTTTGATTTATTTTTATTTATTTATATTTAACCTTCTTTCATTTTTTGTCGTTCTTTCAAAATTCTCCTTTTAGTTTCGTTTTCGTGCAGATTCGTTGAGTTTTTCTAGGGACCAGAAAGTACAATCCTTCCTCACCTCCAAGCCGTTAGATTATTTTCTTAATTTAATCTGGTTCCCCCGGAACATCTCTGGGCAAGTGGACGGTTTCCAGTCTGCCCCGAGTGGCATAATTTCCTGTCACCTTCTTTTAAAACTGAATTAAAAGTCCCTTGGCTAAGCAGAGGGACACTCCCTGAGAATACAGGAAAGAGCATTAGAAAAGCCATGAGGTTGGGGCACCCCGGCTGGCCCAGAATCCTGGGTACCAACGCACCACCCGCCTATTCTCTTAAAGCAGGTGACAACGCCTGACGTGGAGAAGAAAATTGAGGAATACAAAAGAGAGAATCCGGGCATGTTTAGCTGGGAAATCAGAGACAAATTGCTCAAGGACGCTGTCTGTGATCGGAACACTGTGCCCTCAGGTACTGGGTCCATTAACTTCCCCCGGAGGTGCGACCGTCAGTCTCAGTACTGGAACGGGTCATGCCAGCCATAAAATCGCCCCAATTATCCAGCTTGGCTTATTGGAGGCTGTCCTGAAATATTTACAAGCCAGACATTCTTAGTGTTTTATGGAGGACTGGGTGATCTGCTGGTCCCCAGAGTGGCGGTTTGGGAGACAACCTCTGAGGTTTCCCCGCAAACGGATTTCTGCTAAGAAGGCTGGGAAGGAAATACCCGGTGCAGGCCAAATGATTATTAATATTGATGCTCCCTTCTAAAGAGAAACAAATGTTTTGGTAACTTCCACTGAAGGATCCAAGCGGTACCGGTGGAGAGATGGTTGAGGAGCGAAAGGGGTGATAATTCGGGCCAGGCGCGATTTCCCTAAGAGTCCCAGGGTCTGTCCAGCATCAGGACAGTTTGAGAGAGGTCCAGGGGCAAGAAGGGCCAGCGCTGGGCCTGCGCGCGGGAAGAGTTTGTTTTTAATTAAAAGGAAACTCCCTTTTTCCCCCTTCTGTAAGAACGATATATTTCAGAGCATGGATTTGTTTACCAGACTGGAATCTGGAAAAAATAAATCTGGAGAATGCATTTTTCTTTTGATTTTTACAATAGGGAATGATTTTTGCAGTTGAAATTTAAACCCTTTCTATTCTCAAAACAAGTTGATTTGCAGGCGACAGGCCCTCTGTGGTTCTTCTTCCCAGGCCTTTGCGGGGGACCAGTGTCTTCAGGTGGGGAGGGGGACGGTAAAGGGTGAAGCTGGCGGAAGCAGTCTTTTTAGAGTGCTCAGAGATAAGTAGCCAACCGATTCTTCGGACAGGAACAGAAGGAATAGCTCTCGGTTCTGAATTGGAGGTGTGAGATCTTCAAGTTTCATCTCCGGTCTAAGTAATTAAAACCCCAGAAAAGTGTGGGGTTTTTTACGGAGAGAAGCAGTTTAAGACGGAGAGAAAGCAGAAGGGCCCCGGATGCTCACAGATGCAGACACAGCACCGAGCCCTGCTCAAGGGTAGAGAGAGAGCTGAATGCTTTAGTTGGGCCTTTGAGGTTTCTTTTGGGATCATTTCCCCCAGTGTCTCTCAATCACGTGAGCTCTCCTCCTCTTCTTATCCCCAGTGAGTTCCATCAGCCGCATCCTGAGGAGTAAGTTTGGAAAAGGAGAAGAGGAGGAGGCGGATCTAGAAAGGAAGGAAGTAGAGGAAAGCGAGAAAAAGGCTAAGCACAGCATCGACGGCATCCTGAGTGAGCGAGGTAAGGGGGCCCACTGGGCCGCGGCGCTTCGACGTGCGCTGGTTCTTAGACTTGTGGTCTGCGCAACCCGCAGACCAGCAGTGGCTCAACTCAGAGCTCACCTCCGGCTCCGGTCACTGCCACCGCTATCGGGAAGGACATTCAAGTGAAAGGCCAAAAAGGTACTTGATGTTAAAAATATTCTCTATTCTAATTTTTATTTTTATTTTCTGGGGATCAAACCCAGCGTCCGCTTGGCGAGTGCTGTACCTCTGAGCCACATTCCAACAATACTAAGTCCAAATTCTTGTGAGTTTTATTCTCCACCATTTTTAGTTCCTTAAGAGTTGAGAAGTCTAAAATGAGTGGACACTTCCGAGAAACTAAATTTCTCTGAAAAATTATATGGGATGAGAAAGTGGGGATGACTAATGAAGTCTGGGGACCTGAAGTAGGTCTTACACTCTGGGACAACTGCACCTGGAAGAGAATTAATGAGAATGTGGGTCTTTTGGGCAGTGGGAGCATAAAGTTACCCTATCTCTGATTATAACTATGTGTGAGCCTGTGTGTACATGAGCTGGCGACTTTTCATTTGTTTTCAAGAGGGACGAGGTTTAACCTGGATGTGTCTGGCAACCTCCTGTATGCAAATGGTGGATTATATATATCTTAAAAGGATCTGTATACCTGAGTCCCTAGTGATGTCACCTTCTGTCCCCCAGGGGTACAGACCACCCAGTCCTTGCTGGCTGTGACCTGTCAGCACCAAGAGAGAGAAAAAAATCTCCCTCTAGTGGATTGAGAATTATAGGCTGTTCCCCTATTACCTGTTTGGAGTCATTGTCAAACATAAAGGTTTACAGAAAGAAAGAACGCTTTTTCCACTAGGGGCTTTCTGAAGAGGAGGAAAAGAAGTGTCTTGGTAGATCTAGTGCCACAGATGTTTCTATTCCTTTACCTTCATTATATAGCTGGGACAGTTCTGGCCTTCCAGGAAAGCTGCTTTGCAAACCAATGCAAAGGCAGCATCATCACCATCTAGAGGTGGATGTTACTAACCTGATGCCCAGCTTCTGATAGAGGGAAGCTCAGATGCTCTGGGACACACATCTAATCAAGAAAAGGCACCCCAAATGAAAGGAAGTCAAGCAGGAAGATAGGACATGCTGCTGTTCCCCTGTCTTTACCACAGTGGGCAGGGGTGGGGATAGGAGTGGGGGAGTGGGGGGACTTCTGTAAAATCTGTGGAAGCCAGGAGAAATCAGGACCATGCTTTCAGGTCATCAGGTCACTTTTTTTTTTTTTTTTTTTTTTTTGGTTCCAGCCCTAGCTGCAGTCTAGAGGTGCTAGGATAAAAGAAGTCAGGGGGCCGAGGAGCCAGGCTTCTCCCAGGCCGGATGAGCTCCCAAAGCAGAGGCTAGCAGAGCCTTTAGTTATGGGAGAGGCCTTGCTGGGATCCACAGCCTTGCTACTTGTTGCTGGAAGTGGCAGCCAGGCAGACCAGCCGCTTGCCCACAGCAGCAACAACCGAGGCCCAGGAGACAAAACGTCCCAAATGAGCTGGTCAAACATTTGTACAACTTTTCCAGCGTTTACAAAGAAGGCCTTCTCTACACAATCTACACTTGGAGATGAACTTGGGAGACAAAGCCTGGACAGTCCATTGAAACTAACACTTTAGCTTGGCCCAGACAAAGCTGCAGCTCAGAGCAGCTTGATGTGAACAAAGGAAGGCAACCTTTTTATAATTCAAGGAGAAAAGAAGAGAAAACAGCCCCACAAAGGGCCCAGAATAGACATTATGGGCTTGCAATGAGGGATGAATTATTCAATGAGCCCCAGTAGCTGCCGAGCCAGGAAGTTTTATGGACTCTTCAGCGTGGAAAAAGTGGCCATTTCACCTACAAAATGTTTCTAGTCTTTTGGGTCGTCTAACTGGGCCGGTTGCCATTCAGGGGCAATCGCTACCATTTTTTTTTTTTTTAAAAACAGAGTGTTTCCCCCAGTGGGGGCTGTGTCCTTGAAAACACACACACACACACACACACACACACACACACACACACACACACACACACACACACACGCCCCTCCCTCAGAAGCTGAAGTCTAATTTAATTTGGGGTTGTCAAGGAAGACGCAGCCTGGGTCCCTTTAGTGCCTCCAGCTTCCTTTCCGGATGAACCCTGGAGGGCAAGAGGGGCCCAGAGAAAGGAAAAGAGTAAGATGCAGTTTGAAGTCTAGAAACCTCAAATATTCCCCCTCTGTTGTTTGGGCATCAAAAGTCTCTCGCGGTCCCACTTGTAAAATAGAATGGATGTTGAGAAAGGGCTCTCTGATTCCTGGCAAAGGGGAGGGAAAAGCTGGCGGAGGAGGGACTTTTGGGTCCCCCCTCTGCTGTGTGCTCTTGCCAGATGGGTCTGGTACCTGCTGCTGAGACTGGCTTTCCTGGACCCAAATTTGGCCTGGGGTCTGCTTGGCAGACGCTTGGATACAGAGAGAAAGGTACCCAGAAAGAGGTCAGAGACACCCTCTTCTTTTCAGGGTCTTGTCTCTTCTCCTAAACGGTGCCCTCTGCTTTTCCCAATTTCCCTTTCCTCTCGTCCAACCCAAGAGCCGCGCAGCAGCACTAGCAGTCCGTGCGTCCTGCCCTGCGCTCCAGCGCGACCCAAGGCTCTCTGCACCCCTGCTGAGCCCATCTTTCCTGCTCCAGCACCCTGGCGAGAAAAAGAGTGCTTGGCCGGGGACCTTCCATCACGGCCCCAGAACCAGAAGCACGGAGGCAGCAGGCGCAGCCGGACCAGCGAAGTCCGAGCTTAGGCACCCCAGGCTGTGGCAACTCAATGGGCGCCTCTGTTCCTCCCCCGGCGCGGCAGAGCGGGCCCGCGGGCGCCGTCACAATAGCTCGGGCCCCCGCTGCTGCGCCCTGCGCCAAAGCGCCGCGCCGCCCCTCCCCGCGCTCCGGCCGGCCCGCAGCTTAGCTCGCCCGGCTGCAGCCGACTCAATTGCCTCCTTTATGTCCTTCTCACTTTCATCTAGACACAGCCCGCCTCCCCCTTCTTCTCCTCTCTCTCCTTTTTTTTTTCTACCCTCCCTAGCCTGAGGCTCACATTAGTGAAATTTCTGCAACCTCCCCCATTTTTTTTTCTTATTTTAAAGAAAGCCTTTAACACAAAAGCGGTGACTAATCGATAGAAACTGCTCCTTCATCATCCTCCTCTTCTTCTCCTCCTCCTCCCCTCCTTCTTTCCCCCCTCCCTCCGCCTCTTCCTCCTCTTCCTCCTCCTCCCAACCCCCTCTTTCTCTCAGCAGGGTGACGCTTTTCCTGTTTGTGAGTTTTGGGCAACATTTTTGCTTTGTGCGGTAATGGAATTACCGGACAGACGGGGACTGTAGATGGACACGCGACGGCAAGACTGTCGCTTAAATATTTAGATGCAACGTTACAATTACGGACTTGTTGGCTTGCCTTTGAAGTGGCCGTGCCGGAGCGCGAGGGGAAAGGGGCCAGATTGCCAAATTGATGTTTTGATTGGGACTGGAGACACACTTTCACGGGACTCTTCCCCCTTTAGGGGGAAAAAAAAACCGCAAATAAGCGTGGGAGGTTTGCAACAATTGTAGGAGTGAAGCCGAGAATTCGGGCATAGGATCCCTGGGAACAGATATTCCCCTCACATTCTTCAATTTGTGAAAAAAAAAAAAAGAAAAAAAGAAAAAGGTTCTTTTCTTTATTTTCAGAAAATGAAAGTGTCAAAAGATTTTCTCCAGACCGTTTTGTGTGTAAGCGCATGCTCTTTCCTAAACATGATAACAAATGACAAAAAGATTTAATATGGTCTGTCTATTAAAATCAAAAGCGGAAAACTAAAAGGTAAAGTTTTTAGACTATTTCATTTCCAGTACGGAAAGCACTTTCGAATGAAGGGAGTCATGTTGTGAAAAGCAAAGCCATTTGTTTCTTCCAAGTTGGTAGGGAAGGGAATTGTTGGTGTCAGGTTGGTGTGGCTTGGAAGCATGGGATGAACTTTCTCACAGATTAAAATAATGGGGCGCAGGATCACGGATTTGTGGACCCATATCTTTTATTGCTGGGCACTTCCTGACCACTCTTAACTTCATTTATCAGGACCAGGAGTGTTCTCTCAGCATCATATCTGGACTTGAAGCTAAATTTTAACGTTTCGAAGCCTTTCCAATTACTCTCAAAGAAAGCACCCATTTTTTTAAAAAAAGTATTGGTGATGACAGTATTTGAATTGGGTCACCGTACTGCAATAACATACTAGTCTAAGCAACAGGGAGGTGTGTGTGTGTGTGTGTGTGTGTGTGTGTGTTTGTGTGTGTGTATGTTTGTGTGATTCAGCCCTTAGCATTTTATTTTTATTTCTCATTTTACTGGGGTGACTGCTGTATGCTTGCTTTTTAACCTTATTGAAAACATGCAGATTTTCTAATTAATGCTTGAAATCAGATGTTTATTTTGGGGGTTTGATGTGATTGTTGATAGCACCGGAACAGGAGGTAGGGGCTTCCAGTGTGTAATAATTACTGAATGGTCATTTAAGAGTCCCCAGGGCTGAGTCATAAAACCCACCCGGGCAGTGAGGCGGAACCAGAAAGTGTGCCTCGGTTCAGGCAAGTGGAATCTACAGAAATCAGTCAAGTGAGCAGGAGCATTGCACCCTACCCTAGCTGTTTAAACATCCATGAATATTTCGTGGACAAAAGAAAAAAAATCCTTCGTAATCTTGAGATTAAATGTTCAAGGTATATACTAATACATGGCCAGAAAAATGAAAAAAAAAAATATCAGTGACAAGTTTGGCCTGGCCTGGGACCCACAGAGTCTCAGTTCAGTGGGACCCTACGACAGGCAGCTTATTTATGTACTTCAGTAAATGAAGATTAAGGAACTATTAGGAATAAGAGCGTACTGTACCGTGTAACTCTCTGGCCACTAAAGGGCAATTAAGCAGTCAGCGTCCTGTCTTATCTCATTGGCTGCTCTAGGGTAGTTTTACAAGTAGGAATTAAAATCTGAAAGGGGCGTTTTCTGAGGCTCTGGCCAAATATTGATTAAGTAGCTGTTTGGTGACACCACTGTCATTCTTTAAAAGGCCAGGAGCTCAGCCCCTCGGTGGTCACCTTCCTCTGTCAGGGCTTCTTACCACACAGATCAAAGCAGGATCATTTCAATTTATCTGTTCTGTTCTGGAAAATCCTCTCTCTCCTCTGAACTCTCTAAGGAGGAACTAACTGACCACACTCTCCTTGAAGAAATAGGAACCAGTTCCATGTTCTTGTCTTCTAGAGAAGACTCATGGGGTGTTTTTTCAATCATCCTGTGTCAATTTCGTGTTCAGAACTGAGATGGTGACTTTTTTTTTTTTTTTTAAATCAAGTTGATTCTCTTTTAAAGAGGGGAAAGGGAGCTACTATCTTGTTATAGCAAATTCTCTAAATATAAATTTGTCGCTGTAATTGCCACCCAGGCTGGAATGGCCTATAGAAAAGATATCAGTTTTTTTAAATGTAAAATTAGATGGAGACTAAACTACACAGAGGATTGTGAGCTACATTCTTCCACCTTCGATATCTCCATAATTTTGTGTCTACAGATGGCTAGACACTTCTTTTGTATATTTTAAAATTCCCAAAACATGCGAGCAGATATGTGTTTGTGTGTGCAATGTATGTTGCTGGCATTTATTGGTCACTAAGAATTAAGTTGGTCCTGGACTTTATAAAGGCACACTCATCCTGCAAGCTACCCTGCTGGGGGTGTCAGAGTTTGAGGTAGAGGCACAATATTAGCGCATCCCACATGTTGACTGCTGGGGGAAAAAAAAATCCCATCATGACTTTTGTAATTGTTGATTTTTAGATCAACTATTAGGTTTTTGTTTGTTTAAGAATTTAATATGTTTGCATTGTTTTTTTTTTTCTTTTCTTATGATGGCAAAAAAATTCTTTCAAGGGCTTCTTTGGAAATATACCATTTCTGTGCTTAATTTGCAAATTCCAACAAATTACTCTGAGGTTGTACAATTGATGCAAGACTCAGGCTTTGGGTATTTCACTGTGCATCATGTATGTGCCATGTATGAGGCTTTGTGAACTCCACTGCAGTGTGCATTTTGATTCTAAATAATGGTTTTCTGAGGGTTTGCATTTTTTTATTATTTAGCTTTTTCATTTTTATATAAGGTGAATCTTGACATGTAATCAACACTGGGTATATTTATGTTATAAAGGCTTTAAATAGTTTATGTCAGAATTCTTTATGCTAACTTACAATTGATTAATTTATTAATGATCCATCTATGTTTCAATACTCACTAGCATAACAAATCAGTCATTACAATGTATCATAACTGTCTGAAATTGATTGGACTACAAATTAGAGTCAGCTCAAATATGTGGTTTACCTTTCTTGGGTCAGGTACAGCATGATTGTCTTTTCCATATTCATGAATTCTTTTCTTATACACATACAAAGCTAAAGTAACTTTCTCCTCTTGAATGTTAGACCGTGTGCCCAAACATTGACAGGGAGACTGTAGATCCCCGATTCATGTTGGGCCTGATCTTAGTACCAAGACAAGATTGCTGATCTAAGGACAGATTGGCTCCATCTGGGGAACTATGCTCTTGCTGAGGTTCCCTCTTCCATTTTCTGTTATTTAAAATCCTGCAGCAAAATTTAAAACACCATAAACATTGCAATGTGTTGTGTGCAGAGAGAGAAAACGAAAGAGAACTTTGACCTTGCTATTCTCTCTGCAAATAAACATCAGTGTGGGAGGAGGGTTGCCCTATGGCTGTCCCATGTCTTCCTGCAGTGGTTCTCAACCTTCAGCATAGCTCCTCACATATGGTGACCCCCAATCATAAAATTATTTTGGTTGCTACTTCTTAACTATATTTTTGCTACTGTTTTGAATCGTGATGTAACTATCTGACATGCAGGACATCTGATATGTGATCCCTGTGAAAGGGCCAGTTGACCCCCAGAGTGGTTGTGACCCACAGGTTGAGAACCACTGTCCTACTGGAAAGATAGCACTCCCACCCCAACTCCAGCCCCAACCCCATTTACACCAGTCTTCAGTAAAGCAGGCCCCCTCTAAAACTGTTGCAGTAGACAGTTTTGCTGTCAGTAGAATATTACGCCTCTAGTAAGCTTTCTTCTATCTGTGCCCTCTGGGATTAAAAACTGAAACAATGAGACATTTCCAGTTCCCATTGTGACATCAACAGTCATCACCCGCCATCTAGCTGACTGAGATGCATTACAGTGTCCCTCAACCTTCCTAACCTTGAGACCCTTTAATACAGTTCCTTCCACTGTGGTGACCCCAAACCATCACTGCTACTTTATAACTGTAATCTTGCTACTGTTGTGAATTGTAATGAAATTAGCCATGTTTTCTGATCTTCTGAGGCAACCTCTATGAGAGTCCTTCAACCCTGAGAGGGTCATGACCCACAGGTTGAGAACCACTACCTTAGGAAGTTGCCTTGTCAAAGAGAGACAGGAAACTGAATCTGAGAATAATCACACAGGTTTTCTACATTTCTACTTTCGATTTCTGGCTTTCCTTTGCTCTGCTGTGAAAATGACCACCTCTCTCTCTCTCTCTCTCTCTCTCTCTCTCAAAGAAATTATATTTCAATAAGAAGCACCTGGGTAAGATTTAGAACTTGATTTGATATATTTCCCCCCCCAAAAGGGAAATTGTTGAGAAGGCAAATTAGTTTACATGGCAAATAGCAAAAAGTTTACAGCTTTTAAAATTCCACGGCAAAGGAGAAGATCACACATTCCCCATTGGGCTGAAGTAAGTCAGTCCAAATCATCTGAAATTTTATGTTCTTTTCCTGCAGTGACAAATGGGATTTCCTATGGAGGCTAGACTTCATGATAGAAAAACAAACAAAACGACACCTCCAACCTACTGTATGTCTGTGTCCTTAGACACCTTCAGGAATTTCCTGGCTAAATTTTCTTATGGGCTTTTGGCTGTTCAGTTTTATTGCATTTTTAATAGCATATTAATACCAGTTCTCAATCCTAGGGCCAATTTTGCTTACTCTGGACCCAACTCAACAGATTCCATTCAGAACTAGCTGATTAAAATGCTTTGCAATGAGCAAGGGAGTTTCTTCAGCACTGACCAAAAAGGACGAGGAAGCAGGTCACAGCTCTATTTTCAGTGTTCGACAATTCATAAGATCATAGTAAGATTCAAAAAGTAGGCTTATGGAAACTTAAATGTAGCTCTTTAAAAAATAAAACTAGTAAGTATGGCTCTAGAAATAGCTGTAGCATGAAATGTACTCGGTCTTCTACCATTGGATGGATACAACAAGAAAACTGAGCTAAAGTAGCCAAGAACATTAATTACGTAGCAGTTTGTATTATAGTGTGGAATCAGTTCTATTTATTTTTGTTTTTCTAGTGAATGTGGGTTTGGTCACATGTTTCATCTTAGAAGAAAGTCAGCACTTTCATTTTGTGACTTTTTTTTATGACTGACAGAAATATATTAAGAAGCCAGTAGTCATGTATCCCTCTTATTTCTTAGCATGAGGTTCTAGAATAAATATGGAGTTTGTTTATTTGATTTCTCTGATGCTAGGGATTAAACCCAGGAATTAACAATCCCGGAATGGATTGTACCAATCACCCTCAACCCCAGTCTCCAACATGGATACTACTAAAGTTTAATATTCAAATGTATCATCGTCATCAAGAAAATTGTATCTGAAGGATAAGTGTGTTGGTTTCTCTCAGTTATCATAGCTGAGTTTAATTTGAACTAAAAAAAATACCTAATTGGTGTAATTTATATTATTGTAAAGAAAAAGGCTTCGTTTTTCTGAAGCCTACACTGGACAGTTTCCTGGTTGAATGTCATTGGAGCATTGAGTGTTTTTTGTCCTGTCTGATTTAGGACTTTTCTGTATGGTTTTGTGCTCTCGAATAACTCTTTGCCCCGAGTAAAAGTGGCCTGGCCTGTGCCTGCCTTACCAATGAGCCTGTGAAACGGAGACCAAGCAATTCCGACTATTTAGGTGTGACTTCCTGAACTTAATTTTTGGTACTCGTGAGAGGGGGTGTGTCATGCCACTTTCTAAGGGTTCCATGAGAGCGAGTGAGAAGATGTTTGTGTACAAATTACATCTATCCTAGCAAAGCCCTAAGTCCTGGTGGGGTAGGGACACAAAACTCTAAACATGCCGAGAAAGTGACCAGCCCACAGACGAGCAGATGGGCTTTGCCCAAGGGCAGATAAAAGCTTAATTCAAGGCTTAGCAACAATGAAGACCAAACACACACACACACACACACACACACACACACACATGCACTCACTCACCCCACACACTGCATTTTCCCCACTCCAGCAAGTTGAGCTGACAGGAAGCTATTTAGTAGGAAAAATTCATTGGTTTCATAGGTCTGAAAAATGACAAAATTCTAAAAATTTCATAGAATGTTAAAGGATATTTAATTCCTTTCTCGTTCCAAGCTATTGCTTTTCTTTCTCAGATAAATTTGCTGTTTGCAAACTTTCGTTTGTTTGTTTATTTTGCCTGCTCAAAGACAGGCAAACTGCTTTGTGAAAGTTGATCTCGAGGTGTTTTTTTTTTTTTTTTTTCTTTTTTTTTTTTTTTTTTGGTTTGGTCCTGAAATTCTGAATCCCATTTAATTAGCAGTGTTCCCCATCATTCTGCTTTTGTTGTCCCTTTCAGCCTGCCCCTTCTTAAAGGTCCTCGAAGTTCTGCACGTGAGATCACCCGTGAGTTCTCAGTTCTTTGTGTGTGATCTTTCTTAAAACTGAAGTTTAGACTCGTGGAGGGAGCTTTCTAAAGCAGCCATCTTATGGCGAAGGATAAATGATAATAACCTTTTAATTTGATTTCCTTCTATTTAGCCCCACACTCACACAAAAGTGGTGGTGATTCTGTGTGTGTGTGTGTGTGTGTGTGTGTCTGTGTGTGTCTGTGTGTGTCCTGCATTACTGGTATGCATGGTGAATGAAGTGAAAATAGCTTGGTCATGAAGCTCGGGGACCCAGAGCTCCTGCCCCTATCTCTGGCTGGGGCCTCGTGACTGTGCAGGCCCTGGCTGCATGGAAGGTTGTTTTCTTATCCCCGCATGCACTGCTCTGAACTGTCTCAGAAGTAGGTCAAGCTGGGGCATGGCCGGTTTATGCAGCTGTTGTGGCTTAGGCGGCCCAGCAGGCAGTCTCTGCTCCTTGGCCGGCCAGGGCCCCAGTAAACTGATAAAAACTTATTGGAGAGCATGCCACCTTTTTTTTCTGGATGCCCTCTATCCCCCCTGAAGGCTTTCAGACGCGAGGATACTTCTAGGGGCTGTGAGCCAGCTCTCAGCTCCAGGGATTGGCTTTCACTCTTGAGATCCTATCCCAATAAGCTGATACGCAGACAACGCAGACTTTCAGTCAATGTAGAGTTTTTCCGAACCACCGTATTTATTTTGGGGCAGATAAAAAAAAAAAAAAAGCAAAACAACAACAACGAAAAACTACTTGCTTTTGCTTCGTACAAATTTCAAAAGCTACAAATAGAAGCAGGGTAACATGTTTTTATTCCTCTGCCTACTAGATATCAATCAATACCTTGTTTTTTTTTTTTTTCTTCTGAAAACCATGAACAAACAGGCCATTAGCTTCCACTGCCATCTGTCCCTCACAAGTGTATACATTTTTTAAAGCCTTTTACAGAAATGGCAGTTGTCTGTGTCAAAGGAACTCTACCTCTTTTTTAAGACTCTACATTATGTCTCAGCAATTACTCTTCTCAGGGGCTCCCTCAGCCCTGCTTGTGTAGCTGCATACTATTCCATTATATGGGCAGAGACTGATTTGTTTTACAGTCAGACTGTCTCCAATGTGGCAGCACCAGTTGGCACAGATGTGAGTTTATTTATAAAATAAGGGGATGACGTTTGTGATTTTGAGAGCTTTGCTGGAAATTGGGTTGTGCATGGAGAGCAAATGGTGAAGCTGAACATTTGAAAGGCAGGAGAGTGTGTGCTGTGTGTGGGGGAGGGACCCTGTGATAGGCAGACCAGACATTTTCTCTCTGTTGAAGTCTGTGGGTGGATGTTGTGAAATTACTACTAATTTCACAGCTTGTTCCACTAGCAGTGACTGCCTTCTAGAAACGTGTCCAATATTCCTTTCTTTCTCTGAATAGAACATCTAAAGCTAAGCAATGTTTTTCCTACTTATTGGGTCCTTTTAAAATTCTTTTTGTTTACTATTTATTTAATTTCACTCCTATCTAAAATACTCTCCTAGTGTTAAGACTTTTTTGCTTATGTTTGTTTCATACTAGAGACATTATGGACAGTTTATACAATTTAGAAGCAACGTATTCTAACCATTAAGCTATAAAAGAGAAATTGCCTTCCAAGAATATTCAAGCTGTGTTTAAACTAGTCAGTCACAGAATATAGTGCTGTATCTAACTCTGAGAAGTGCTGACTTGGGGTTCCTTCCTTTGGTAATGGCTGGCTTTTAATGTTGCACATTTTAAGGGAGTATGTATTCGTTCTCTTCTTACACACAAAAGACTTTTTATATTTCTCCAAATACCTTACCTCTCTCAAATTATTTTGGCCCATTTCCCCTTAAATCTGATGCTTGGGAACTCGGTTGTTCAGACTTCCCTAAACTGAGAGTTAGTCTGAGTCAAGCCAGAAAGAACTGTGTTCCAGCTATCCAGGAAAGAGAAGCCACCCTCAAAACCCAGAGATTGGGGTCACCGTGATAAGAGGGGATACTGTGAACTGACTATTTCAAGCCATCTCTCCTTAGGAACAGACCGTCTAACAGCAGGAAAAAGAAAGAGCCAGGGAAATAAAAGGCTTCTGAAAATTAGCGTCTTAGCTGGCTAAAACGAAAACTGGAAAAGAAAAGCAAGATTTCTGTCTTGACTACTCTTGTGGCCATCCCAAGATGCTCAGCACACACTGTAGGCAAGAGGCAAAAAGGCACACATTCTGCTGGTAGAGAGAGACTTAGCTTCTTGGCTCCCCTCTCTTTTCCCTCTGTGAAGTTTAAAGTTGTCAGTTATGGAGTGTAAACTGGCTTGGTTTTAAGGACAGCTGCAGAGAGCCGAGAAGAGTCAAAAGCAACCTGTTCCCCCTCCCGGTGATTTGAGTTGGATCAGACCCATCTTTTCTGGCATCTCATTTGTACCTGTAAGAGTATCCAGCTCCCTGTGTAGGAGAGAAGGTCCACAGGTGGCTATTCCCCAAATAGCCTGTCCTGATGTGTTTTCCTGTGGTTGAAATGTTCTCAGGAGACTTAGACCATATAGAGTGAATTGTCTCAGGGCCACCACGTGCAGAGTGGCGAACCTTTGAATATATGACCCAGCCTAGAAATACTTTTATTGGTAGGTAAAGAAAGATGATAGAGTCCGCCCCCAGGGGACTAGCTTCATAGATCTGAGCAGACACCTTTTGGGAGAGTTAATTATTATTTTTTAAGGACTCTATTATTTTATATACATGAATGTTTTCCCTGTGTGCATGTGTGTATACTGCATATGTGTCTGGTGCCTACGGAAGCCAGGAAAGGGATTCTGATGATCTGGAACTGGATTTGAATTTAGTTGTGAGCCAACCTATGGGTGATTGGAATCAAACTCATGTTCTTTGCAAGAACAACAAGTGCTTTTAGCCACTGAGCCCTAGGAGAAACTCTCACTTTCAATTTGTAAACTTACTCTGTGTGTGTGTGGGAGGGTGTATATGAGTATATATGTATGTGTGTGTATGTATTGTACCTGTTGCTATATGTATTTAGTAAATGCTCCTATGTGCATGTTTGTGGAAGCCACAGCAGGATATATATGTGTGTTCTATTATGTTTTATCGGTTTCTTTGAAACATGTTTTCCCACTCAACCAGATACCATTTAGGCTGTCAACAAACTCTCGGATTTCTCTTTTTTCTATCCCTCAGTGCTGGGGGCGGTGTCGGCATGAACAGCCATTCCTGGCTTTCTAAATATACGTAGGTACTAGGGATTCAAACTCAGGTCTTCATGCTCACAATCAAGAACTCTTACCCACTGAGCCGTCTCCCCAAGCCCAGGCTCTGAAATTCTTAAGAATGGAAAGGGACTTGTGAATCCATCTCACAGGTGGTGAGCTTCCGTTTCCCATTTCATGATTCCCAAGTAGATGAGATCTCAGTGTGTGGAAGGTTTAGAGCCTTCTGACATCCTCTCAGACTATTTCTAAAAGGCTTGGGAATTCATTCTAGGAAGGACCGATAAAGTGGCAGGATCCTCACAATGCCTGGGGAAGACTAGTAATCTTCCAAAGCAAAAATAAGACTTGGGAGCTCATTTGGGGTAGATGCCTTCCAGGTGGGGGACTGCTTATACAGACAGGACACATCCATGGCATGTGTCTGCATGCCATACACATTTATTACAAAGCAGTAGAAAGGCATCTTCTATAGTTTCTTACTGGAAACCAACATTTGTGGTCACTGGTCCTGCCAAGTTCTGAATACTTGCTGAGTGCTTGTCTGGGAAAAGAGGGCAAAAGGAGAACTTAGGATAACGTTCAGGTCAGAAATCCCAGTAAACAAGACTTCAGTGTGCTTGGGTGAGAGGGACACCTGGATCAGGAAAGCCACTTTTAGATAGGGACATGGCTCCAGTGGAAGGTCAGAATGGTGACCCAAACAAACCCTCACCCATTTGGGGAAACTGTTCTGAGGCTCCTTTCAGCTTGTTCAGTGAAGGTTGGCCTCTATGTGTCTTCCTCTTGTCTGTGCTATGTCTTTTTTTCCGTGAAGACAAAGCCAGTGTGTACTTGTGATGTAGGAGATATCATAAGTGGCCAGTAAGGTAGGGAGGATGTAATTCTTGCATGGGTTAGAAGCCAGACTTAATTTGTATTGGAGATCTACCTTGGTCAGATAGAAGAGACATCATTTCATTGTTACACATACTACTCAGAACTGAATTTTGTCTGCATCTTTGATGGCTAACTTTCACTTAGTGTCACTGTTTCAATGACTACCCTCCCCCCAATGAAACCTTCTTATTCTTAAAAAGCAAAAACCCTCATTAAAACCATGCGGAGAGAGAATGCCTATCTTTCACACTGACATTTCTATACATGGAAAATTCTTTTGGAAGAATCTTAGGAAATATAATATGAACTGTTACTCAGACAGTTCTTTCTAGGAAATCAAAGCCTCCAAACAAGCTTAACTCTTACAGGTAGGTTTGAGAATCTCCCTGTCCTCTAAGCTCCTTCCCTAAGATGTTTGAAAATGCTTCCCTTCATCCATCGGTATGCAGGTTGGCCTTGGGTAGGTGGAATGGTCAGTTTCTGGGTTGGTCCCTTCTCTCTCTTGCCTTACTTCCACCTGTTTTCACCCACATGTCCTACCGCACACATCCATTTCCATTCTGCTTGCTCTTGTTCACATAGAAACTCAACAGATTCACCTGTCAGAGGCATCAACACTTCAAAAAGGGATCTTGGACTGGCCGATTTAATGTGGAGGAACTTAAAGGTGTCCATGGAGGCAAGGAACAGGTTTCAGATGCCCCTTCTCTCAGCAAATCCTGTCTTGAATATGTGCAGACTGGATCAGCTCATCCAAGAGAGCTCTCCTTGCTGGTAGGGGGGGACCCAGAAGGCAGTGTTCCACTGAGCTAGCTGTCCAAGAAGTGGTGGAGCCAAGTTGACCCCAAAGAATCCTCCATTCTGATGCTCCCACATCTTCTGTGTCAGAAAGGGACCTTGGCTTTGGTCTTCTTGTCTCCTTGGCAGTTCCTGAGCCATGGAAAAGCAGGCCAGGCCTTTCAGGTTCAGAGCCATAGGTCAGGAATGCAGTGTGGGACTCATTTTGACTCCCCTCCGAAAGCTTTTCCTATGCGGCCAAACTGATAAGAGCACTCCCA
Organism: Micromys minutus; assembly: GCF_963924665.1. Taxonomy (NCBI): domain Eukaryota; kingdom Metazoa; phylum Chordata; class Mammalia; order Rodentia; family Muridae; genus Micromys; species Micromys minutus. Next base: position 28,046,116 of record NC_137954.1, on the reverse strand, counting down.
CGTTCAGTGGCTTCAGAGCACTTATCAGAGATCTGCAGAAATGCCTCTGCCCTCTTTCAGAAGAACTAAGAAGGATGCGAGGGATATTCTCTCTGGATGAGACAGCCTAGAGGGCTCATAGCCCCAGAGCCTTTAGGGATGCTAGCCTACGTCATGCTAGCCTACGTCATGCTAGGGACTCAACACAGACTCCTTATGTGCTAGGCAGGCATTTCTACCAACCAAACCACATGCTTAGGTTCCGGAGAACCTCAGAAGCTCATCACATTAGAGGACACAAGCCACAGGGCTCTGGATTAACAGTAGGGCTTTATTTTGTCTGTTCCTAGTTTTTGTACTATAAAATTTGTCATAGGCTCCTACATGGGTCTTAGCTTCCGTAGTTAGGTTCTATTGATATTCTGTGAGTATTGGGCCAGTGGATTTAAGACTCTAACAACAGACCACCTCTATTAGGAGGGACACTTGTCAGAAGTGGGTTTTCTCTCTACTGTTTGTTTTCGAGACATAGTTTTGTGTAGCTTAGGTTAGCTTCCAGTTTGCTGTGTAGGCAAAAATGACCATTAAAAACAAGATTCTCCTGCCTTCAGAGGGCTAGGAACACAGGTGTGCTCTACCTGGTTGATGGCTGCCGGCTGCTGAGAATTGAACCCAGGAATTCATGAATGCTAAGCAAGCATTCTACTAATTAAGCCACACCCTCAGCCTCCAAGAGGTAGATTCTCCACGGAGCTAATGAGCTTGTGGGGCTGCACCTGATGGCCCTTCTTTCTCAAGATGGGTGCATCCAAGTCTCAAATGCTACAGCTCCCACGAAGGTGAGTCGGCTGGCTTCCATCTTCAGCAGAGGTAAGGTGAGATGGGAGGCACCTATAAGGGGAGTAGGGGTGCAGCCCAGTCACCTGTGAGAACAGATTCAGCTCAGTGTTGATGCTCTGGTCCCCTCCATGGGTACGCTTGTAACCACTAAGCTTCCAGTATGGCTCTTCCTAGCATGTGCCTTGTGTTAACTCAGGGAGCCAAAGTGTGAGTCAGACAGTTTATCCACACGTCTTTCCACCATGTGTCTTTCCTTGGTGCTCACAGAGAAACCTCAAAGACATCTTTGACTGACACCTTACATGCAGATGAAGAATCCTTACCCACTAGAGAAGAGCCAGCGGGCAGTGTCTACTTTCCTTAGAAGTCAAGGTGGTACGAAGCCCTGTGTAGATGCTCAGCAAATATTTGTAGTCTCTGCAAATGTTGCTATGGCTAGATTGCTGTGATGCTCTGGCCCTTAGTCTCTTATTCTTTGGAGATTGCAAACACAAGGCAAAGTGAAAGCTGAAGCCTTAACTCTGGCAGGCAGTGGTGGCTGTGGTGTTGTCCCACCACCACCAATTCTAGTAGTCCTAGGAGCTGCTTTATTGGGGTATCCCAGTGTTCAGGACAAGGGTGGACAGGCCATGACTTAACGTCCCAGACAAGTGGCTATCCTGTCTTATCTTGTCTTTGGCAGGATGGCTTTAGGTACCAGAGGGTAGCAGGTAGGTTCAGAAGCTGAGAAGGTACAACTCTGCATGTTCCTACATGTGGTCAGACAACTCTGCTTTGTCCATCCAAGGAATGCATGCTTCCTTGTTCTTGCTGACAAAACTTGGCTTATAGAAGAGGCTGGGAAAATATGAGGTGTTGTTTTGAGGCTCTTAAAATTCTGTATTTATATAAAAATGGTATTGCTTTCTTCAGAACAGTAGTGATTTCTTCCTGCTTCCTGGGATGTGGAGGTTTTTCTGATCACTGACCAAGTCAGTATTTGAAATGATCTTGAAAGAGAGGAAGAGAGGGAGGGAAGAGGAAGGGAGAGGGAGGGAATGGGGGGGTATTAGACAAGGCTGCCCTTCACTTATCCTGACAGATTCTACACCACTTTAATCTTAAGTGTACATTAGGTGACTGAACTAAACTGTTGTTAGAAACAGAACTGGACAAAGAAATAATTCTTCTCTAATTTTTTTTCTTACTTTGCTGTAGTCGATACACAAATATACTTTTAAAAATTCTTTGAAAATCTTATTTGCATCAATGAACGTGTTTTATGCAAAACAGTTTGGGAAAAAATCTGTAAAGAAGAAATTACTTATAATTAAAAAACTTTCTTCTTTTTTTCTCCTCTCTCTCTCTCTCTCTTTCTCTCTCTCTTTCTCTCTCTCTCTCCCTCTCTCTCTCTTTTGAGACTTGCTGTGAGCATTATAGAAACTTAGAAAGAATGCAAGACCCTTTCTTTTTGGACTGAAAACAACACAAGGCTCAAGGTCATGGTCTATCAAGAGGAGATTTTATTAAGTTTTTTTCCTCCTCTACCTTTTTATCGTTTTGTTTTTATGGAAATTTATTTCAACAGTCGACATTTAACATATGGACTTTTAAGCTGTATGTTTTGAAAATGGACAGAAATTCATTCATGTGTTTCAGTCCTTCACTGCAAAAACTGGATGATAAAAAAACAACACACAGTACATTCTGAAATTTTGATATTTCCATGTATAACTTTTTAATGTACCAAATATCTCTGGTTCAAATTTTGTCATATACTTCTTTATCTTAAGTAGGTTTGTGGAAACACATGTAAGCAAATATTGCTGTATTTACTAATCTTTTGAAATCAAGGCTGATGTTATAAAATGAGACTATTAGAAGAAAATATACCCCTTGTCCAACCAGAATAATAAGCACTACCGTTTACCATATGAAAGAGTTTATTTCTATTTTTCTTACTGATTATCCAGTACTGAGATCAAATATATTGCAATTTTGAGCTCTGAATTGCAAATTAAAATTTTTTTATTTGATAAGAGTAAAAGGCAGTGCTCGACCTTTAGATTAAAGAAGAAATCTGATCTTAGCCACTGCTAGCCAATGCTTGACTCCTTTTTTTTAAAGTAACTCCATACAAATCAAAACAATCAAATGTATTGAGCTCCCCCCTTTTTGATCCAGAAGCAAGCCTCTGCTTTACGTTGGTGCAGGCACTGGCTTCCAACAGGTTGTTGGAAGCCACATTTGTGAGACTTAGGGTATAAATTTGCTTAATATAGTTTGAATAGCAAGATAACCGTATAACTTTTAAAACGGCAGCATTCATAAGGCTGTGCCAAGTCTGGGGTGGCGCACGGTACTTGATCTGAGTATTTGATTTCCTTGAGTTATTTTTTTTTTCTCATGTTTTCTTAGGGAAGTGCTAGTTGAGATTTGAAGAAGAGTTGTTATTCTGTTTAACTATATAAAAACATTAAAACATTTTAGGGAATGCAGAAATACATATGTTTCAAGTTAAAATATTGAGACATCTTGGATATTTTAATAACATTTCCACTCTAAAGTAGCAAGAGCAGATCTTTTCTTTCCTTTCTTTTTCTCCTTCTTCCCCCTTCCTTTAGACAGGAGTTATATTCTGATTAAAGTCATCTGAGCACTTGGGGAGAGCCCTTTACTGGACCACAGTGGAGCAGGCACTATTTTCTTTGCTGTTAAAGGCTTTTTTTTTTTTAACTTAATAGGGAAGATGCACTACAAAAGTTATTTTTGTAATTAATTATGTATGCAAATATACATTTTTACCAACTAAAGTAGTCAGAGGTCCTAAAGTGAGACTGCTGAATGTCATGCTCTAGAAGATTTTGTTCAACAATTCATTTTGAGTATTAGAAACCTAGAGAAGTGGGCCTGTAGAGTAGAACCCGGGTGGCCAACACTTATTCTAAACGTTCTCCTAACATCAAGGGCTCTGTATATTTTATCCCACGAGTCCTTTTGTGAAATAGATTTCTCATATCAGATTTTAAAGGCCCTCTCCACAGGAACCAAATAAATACCAGACTCTGAATTCACTCGCGGGGCAAATGACTGCCTGCGCTGGCTTCTGTTAGAACGATAGGCTCCGCTTAGCCAAGGAAGTGAATCGAGGAGCGACTTTTAAAACATCCGGGCATCTACTTTGTAAAACATCCCGGCATCTGCTTTGTTTTGTTAAAGTTTTTTTTTTCCTGCTGTAGTCCCAAGAAATAGTAAACCATCTAAAGAAGACAATATGTTTCTCAAGAGACCCCCAAGAGACAAATAGGGACAGAAAAAGAAACCATACAGAAGTGTTGGGACCATCCACCAGCCGTCCTTGCTAGGCGCCGCATTCCTGTGAATATAGTCCTTTATGAGACTAAAAGGCTAGGATGGATCAGGGGCTGAATTTTGGCATTTCTTCACCCCTTCCCACATTCTTTTGTTCACTTGACACCCAGCTTTGCAGGCACCTCTGATGTGACCAGTGGATACTTTCAAGGAGGGAAGAGTTTCTCTAACCAGCAGCCAGAGTTTTAATTAAATAGTGTCCATCTTGCCTACCTCGAGCAGCTGAAGAAATAGCTGTTGGCATTAAGGTTCCGATGAACTTATGTTCTCTGGTGTTAATGGGGCAAAGGACTTCTTGGTGATTAAAGAGGACAGAAAAAGATAAACTCTGCCGGCCACCCCAGCACGCCAAAGCCATGTGGTTATTATTATTGTTTGAAATAAAAAAGGAGCCATGGCGTAACAGTTGTGTGCCGTTCGCCTCGTGTGAGAGGAGGTGCAGGTTGAAGAAATTATTTTGTTTATTAATTCTGCTTCCATGTCCCGCCAGGCTGGCTCGAGAGAAAGGAAAGAAAGGTGTAACTTTAAGCACACCCTGATTTGTTCTTATTACATAACAAAGGTCCATTTCTTTATCATGTTATCATTCCGTTAATAAAAATTAGCTACAATAACAGCATCAACTTTAAAACCCCTCCAAGTCCAGGGGATTTTCTTTCACAATGAACATGAATACTGTTCAGAAATACAAACAGTCAGAGGATAACTTGGGGTCTGAAAGAGAAACCTGGCGAGAGTAATTGAATAAGCCTGGGTCCCCTGACCGTGTCATGGTGAAAGCAGTCAACATGTCATAATTAGGTTTATTGAGGGCCATTCCAACAATCTGCTCCTATTCTTCCTTCCTTATTGTCCACAGCTAGGCAAATAGCCAAGGGACAAAGAAATCAAGTGCTGACAAAACATGAAAGAGGAAAAAGATTTAGCTGCTTTTATCAAAGAAACTGAGAAGGACTTTGTGTAAATAAAAGAAGTGTCTGGCCATCCTGCATTTAGGCAATGCCGTTTTCATTAGAATTAATTCTTGACATATTGGAATAGTTCCAAGGAAGGATTTCTACTTCTGACAAGTTTAATTTGTAAATTAAAAACAGTTGGTTAAACATGAGCCTCCATCAACAAAAGTTAACCAAAGCCATACACGGTAGAGGTCTGAGCAGGTGAAAGACAGGACGGCTTTGAAAACAAAGTCTTCCCCAAAATTATGCAAATTCTTACTATTTCATAACAAATGTTGTCCATTGAAGCCTAAGGCAGGATGCTGGCTCCTGGAGCTTCGCAGAGACTCAGGTTTTCTTCTCCTTTAAGTGTTTTTCGTTGACATAACACTTAATCTCAGCTTGGACAAGCCATGTAGTGCTTGGATGTGGTAAGGTTTGAAAAGGAAGCCTTACATTTAAAAAGGAGCAAGGCAGTACAATTTCTGTTAGGGTACACACCCCAGCATAACGGTTGGTGTTTGCAATGGAGATTGTTCTGGCCGTGCCTTGGAATCCTAACTAGAACCAACCCTGGGCAATCAGCATGCGGACTGTCTCAACCATCCACTCATCACATCCTTGCTCAGTGTTGTCTGCTAGGGTGCGAGCACTCAAGGTGAGCGCTTTTTAAGACGCAGGAATGTGGGGAAAGCAAAGTCTGTATCCTGAAAGGTCCAGCGGGTACCTGGATAAGGCTTACATTGAAGTCCCAGAAAGTTCTTATTCTAGCAGTGACTTGTGAAGTCGGAAGGCTTCCCGCAGCAGAATGGCAGCTTACAGACTGAGCCTCAGGGAGAGTCATTTCCCATGGAGCTTCAGAAGAGCCCTTCCCAAGTCGCAAATTAGAAGCCAGCTGGAGGAGATGCAATCTTCACCAGGAATGATTTGTCCTCTGGAAGAATAAAGTTTACTCAGATATCTAAGGTCCCTTAATTTTATTGATGGCCATGTCAAAAATAAATGGATTATTTGGGTAGCTCCCCTGAGTGGGCCATTTGGATTTACAAACTTTAAACTATATTATTTCATCTCACATCAAACCATATTGCCCCATTCTTCTGCCCTTCGAATTAAAGTGAAACTTTTCCCAACTCAAAGAATCAATGGGATGTTAGATGCTGACTATGGCACTTTTAAGGAATACAGAGCCCAGGGTTGGGGGGTGGAGCTCAGCTGGCAAAGTGGTTGCCTAGCCCATGTGCACGGGTTTGGTTTCCAGCACCGAATAAATCGACTTGGTAGTACAAAGTGGATATCCTAGCATTGGGAGGTTAATGGAGGATGAGAGTTCAAGGTCATCTTTACCTATGTCATGAATTTGAGGCCAGCCTGGGCTATGTGAGACCTCATCTTAAGAAAATAAAACTGCAAGAACAAGCAAGCACTTAGACAGAAAGATGTAAGCTCTAATCAGTAGAGCCCAGAATTGCCATTATCAATGACCATGTCATATATGTAGTGTTCTAAGCATGTGATCCAAATGCCTTTTTGTGTGTCTCTTTAAGTTGGATTTGCAGTGTTTTTGAATTTGTGCCACTTGTGGATTTTGGTAGAGAAACCGCAGAATACCAAGTAGCCAGCATTTTATTCTGTATTAGCTGGGACTCTCTGTGATAGCTGGTCTTCAGACCTGTCTCTCACCTGCTTCATGCTCTGACTAGCTCTGGGATCAAGGGACAGTCACTGTCCCTTGTGAGCCTGACTCTCCAAGGGTGGAGATGATAGTATTCTCTTCCTGCCCTTAGATATTACTATGATGTGTTCATGATCGCAGACATGTGGCAAACTCGGAACAGACACATACTATTTACTTGGGATCTGCTGTTTCTTTTGGCCTTTATGAAACAGGATTTGGTCCCTGGCTGATTTCCCTTCATACTTTCTCCAAGCACAGTTTAGCAAGGGTTAAGTAGCTTTTCCCCCTGGTCAGTTCAGAATACAGAATTCTGTCTGCTGTACAGATGGAATCTTGTAGCTGGTCTGGCAGTACTGTGTTTCAATGCAGTGCATAGTGTATAGCAGACAGAACACTGGGAGAAATAGCCTCTCAGAGTCTAGAGTTGGGCAAAATAAGTCTTTTGATTTGTACATTGTTTTGATGACTGTTGGCTCATGTCAAAAGATTGGAAGGCCCAGCAGGGCAGGAAGGAGTTTCTTGGGATAAAGTTGGAGACTTAAACAGATTGGCTGACTCCCTGACATTTATTTGCTGTCCTTTCTGGCTCCATTTTGGCAACTCTGAAACAGATGGACAAGCTCATGGAAAATAGAGTGACTGGGGAAGAAATGTCTTTGATTTCTGCTAAGATAAGGAAACTCTCTCTCTCCTTCTCTCTTCTCTCCTTTAGCATAAAACTGGCAAGCTGGTGTGCCAGAATTTAAAATTGGCAGTGTACTTTTGGGGTTGGACTGAAGCACAGAGACAAGGTCCTTCCTTGTGTATCACTGAGAGTCACATAAACTCCTTTTCCAAGGCATCCAGGGAAGGGACAAAGGTCTTGGCCTTGCTCAGTCTCAGTGTTCTGTCTACAAGAGGCCAACTTGGGTGAAGCTGGGTTTACAGGATGCTGGTCCAATTTATGGCTAAGATGATAATTCTGTGGGACTGGATTCTTTCCTTCATCACCAATGCCTTTAGAAGGAGAATGAGGGAGGGGAAGGCTGGATTTCGCTCTGTAATCATGATGATTTGAGCTGAATTTTACCTTACATTGACCTCTGGTGCAGTGGGCTTGCGCATACCTTATACAGTTGCAACTGCATTATTACCAGGGGACAAGGACGGCAGTGGCCACTAACCACTGATTTCTTTGGAAAAAACAGAAAATATGAACCACATAGATAGATCAGTTAGACTGATAGGTAGGATAGATGATAGATAAATAGATATAAATAGATAGATGATAGATGGAAATACATTTTAGTATTTTAGGTTCAAATTAAGTTCTCAGTATAAAAGAATCAAGTGTGAATAATTTAGCCACAATTGCTCATATCAAAAGTCACTATATCTTGAACCTTAGGATAGTGTGCTATAAAAAATTTAATTTTCTCAAGGTTTTTTTAAGGTCATAATATCTCCTTCTGCGTTACTCTCGGCATCTCAGAACGACAATGCTTTCAGGTCTGTTTTCTGGAATTTCAATGTTGATATAAGGGATTAACAATGGTGGATGGGTTTGCTAATGAATTGTAGCCTTTCTTTCTTTCTTTGAATGGATTTTGAGAGGGGATGTGCTGTTTGGGATTTTGGCTTATTATTTATTTTATGTTGTCTCTGTTTGTAGACTTTTTTTTTTTTTAAATTTGTTTACTCTTGTTTGTTTGAACTAATCACTACTTAAGGAAAAATCCTCTCAGCCAGCCCTTCACCAAGCCTTTAGCCGTGGTGACCGTTCAGGCATAAAAATGTGCTTATCTGCAAGTGAATGGCGGTTCTTTGCTTCATTAAAGCCCCTTTCTCTTTTGGCACTCGCATTGTGACCCTTTGATATTAATTCAAAGGCCAATTAAAGAATGCGGCCCATCTTTGAAGTAAGGCATTCAGGGCAAGGGTAGGGACGGACCTGGGCCTCTGATGGACTGCGCATTCAACAGGCCCCTTTCAAGGCAGTTTGAAGAGAGTCAAAGAAAATGGGCAGGAGAAGGTCAAAGAGAAAAAAGGGGCTAAAGAAACAGTCTGTATTTGTTCGGAGTATTAGCCAAGCAAACTGCAAATAGCAACAAAATGAAACAGTTAATAGAGCAGCCAGACAGAGCCGTGTCAATCACTTAACTTGAACAGCCTTAGGCTTACGAGCCTCCTTCCACTGCGTTACCTAATTATCTTGGGAAAAGCAGTAGCTGGAAGTAATGGTATTGTGTGTCTTTCTGCTTACTGCCCAGAAAAGGTGATAAATACCCACTGCTCTATAATTATGCAACATATATACATAAAGGAGTGGGAGGGGGTGGGAGGGCGCGGAGGCTGAGGAGGCATTGAAGTCCCTAGTCATAGGTCCAAGGATGGCACATTCAAGCGTTAGCGGGCCGGGGGGAGAGATTAACTCACTTCATCTGGAGCTGGCTGAAATGTGCACAGAACCTGCTAGAACAATCCTTAAAGACAAATACATTTGCCCATCAAGAAAAGTTCTTTAAAAAAAAAAAAAAAAAAGCCATGTTCTAGTCAGTCACAGAAAGGACCAGGTGAATACACAGTTGCAAAGAGATGTGGGGGTGAAGTTAGAGACTCAATTCTGAACTTTGCTCACTGTGCCTGCCCCTGGGGACAGGCAGCTCGAAAGCCTTTCCGGCAAATAAGCAGGTTGCATACAGGACCTAGAGATAGGGGAGGGGAGGAAGGAGGGCTGGGGCTCTGACTGAGGTCTGAGGTCTGATTGGCTTCTATTAGTAGGGTCAGGGTGGATATTTTTGCATTCCTCTTTTATTGGTCATTATAACAAACAAAAGAACAGCACACACCCAGAACTGCCTTGAAATTGTAGGTGAACAGAGTTTCAAAAATGATTTCCAGACTTCCCCAGGGGTGTGTGTGTAAGACAGAGGCAAAACCTGGAGTGCCCTACAAAAGTCTGCAGATAAGTCCAGTGTGTTTCTACAATTGCAAACCGCAGTGTTGGTCTTCATTTTCTTTCATTTATTTATTTATTTATTTATTTATTTATTTATTTATTTATTTATTTATTTATTTTACAGAGGTCCCTGCAGTCCCTGCAGCCTTGCAGCCTGGCTGGTAGAGGTCTCCGTTTGAGGTTACGGTTATGCTCGTGGGTTTTGTTTGGAAGGACAGTAATAGAAAAGAAGGAGTCATCATACGGCTTTTGACAGGCAGGACCAGGATGTAGCTATTAATATGAAAGTCCCTGTTTCTGTTTTAAAAAAATGCCTGTGACTGAAGTATATATAATCTAATGGTCTGCGTGTTCACCCATCTACCTTCTGCAAGAGCTTGAAATGTTTCCTTTTAAAAAAAATATTCTCAATTTTAGCGTCATTCAGTGTTCGTTGACTACAGAATACACAACGTTTATACTTCCAGCCCTCCTGTGCTCCTGCATCCCTTCCTCTCCATTTTAAAGGATGACTGAGGATCATAGTATCTGGACACATCCTAAGTGCCCATCTCTCCAGGATGCTAAAACCGCGCATGCGCTGTGCAAGTTACAATCAGCAAGGTCGCTAAAACCGCGCACGCGCTGTCTACGTTACAATCATCAAGGTGGGAAGCACGGTGTGGCTTCTGGTGTCTCCCTCTGCTCCTCCTGAGTGGATTGCAAACTGCTGTCGATGTTACCTCTCCTGTCTCGATTTCTTTTCTCATTCGTTGCCCTGCAGTAGTGTTTGTTGTAAGGAGGGAAATCTGGGAAGAAGACTTGGCTCCTTTCTGTATCCTGTTGTGTCTTAAGCTCCTCTCCCAACTGTTGCCTGAAAGGACCAAGGCTCTTTAGGAGAGACTGAGGTCAAGCAGAGTCTTGCTGTTCTGTCTGTGCTTCGGTGATTTTGGGAGAAAATGCCTGCATCTGGCTTATAGAGGACACGCTGTGAATCGGCATGTCCCTGGGATGTTATGGTTTTAGTTGTTCAAATCAGAGTGGAAGAGGGTTTTCTCTATCCCCCATCTCCCTTGGATATATGTTTTTCTAGGGACCCTCTCATGCTAAGGGTCAACAGTAACAACCCAGGTTCTTGTTCACAAACAAGGGAACAGAAGATGAGACAGGCTGATAACCACACCTAGTGAAGGGCTCAGTGAAATGGGATGCTGAATGCAGATTTGCCGGACTATAGACTATGTACCACTCAGCCAGAAGTGCCTGGTGGCTTCTGGGAGGACAGTTGGCATTGAGAAAGCCCATTAAAGGGGCCGTTCAAGGAAATAGACCTGAAGCTTCTGCAGCTGGTCTGTGGAGGGAGGCAACTGCCGGCAACTGCGTGAGAAGTTAGGCAGAAGACCCCGAATCAGCTCACAGGGCGATGGAGAGCTGCTCAGGACACCAGGATAACTTTATAGGGAAAGTTGTCAGAGGTGTGTGGATTCCTCAGGAAGCTAGTAAAGCTTCAAACTGTAGTCTCTTGTACCTGTGAGCCCCCAAGAGTGCTGAGAGTTTGCTTGCTGCTGTGAAGTGTTCTAGATGGGAGGAGAAGCCAGGACGTGTTTCAGAGGGAACACTCCTGATAGATGCACAACAGCAGCTGAGATAATTTCGTGTGTGTTTTCTTCCATGGTAAACAAATATTCAACTCTTTTTTTTTAGAAATATGAGAGAGAAGAGCGGGAGGGAGGGGATGAGAGAGAGGCCAATATGAATGTGGATGTGTGTGCTGTGTGTGCGTGTTGGAGCACATGTGGAGGTCAGAGGACAATTTCTGGGAATCAGTTTTGCCTGGCAACCACGGGACTTCTAGGGATTGAACTCCGGCAGTCAGGATTGGCGGCACGCTGTACCATCTTGCAGGTTCCAAATATTCACGTTTGCAACCTGGTTTGTATTTGTAAATTATATTAATTTTAAAGTTCCCCCAAAGTTTACAGGCTTCTAGACAAGTAAATAACTCTTGGATCTCCTATGAGCTATCTCCAGCACTTTGAGGTTGGCCTTGCCTGGCTTCTTAAAGCGACTTCTGAGGACTGACTGGGTTGGTTGGTTGAGTGTGTTTTCCTCACAGGTCTTAATGGAGAGTTCTGCATGGTGTGTTAGATCCTGTGTGTATTCTAATGATTCAAATCTTCAGCTGCACTTGGGGGCTATCTGAAGTTCCATTTGCTGAGTGTTCTAACATTCAGCGTCTTGAAGGCGAGGCAAAATCTTGCTGGGAGTATTAGGGGCACACAGCAGGCAACCTTAGAGCTGCGGAGACAGCCTAGAAGCTGGGGAACCAGGGCTTAGGTTAAAGCAATGGTATTGGAAGTCTTGTCAAGGAGAGACTGGGTCCAGATGCCAGTGCCCACTGTGCTAATAAAGGTGCAGGAGAGTCCATGGACCCTCTGGAAGTACTAAAAGCCTGCTCCACCCCAGTTCCTGAAGAGAACAAGAATGAATAAGCTTTGTTTCCCTTCTATGGCCTGTAGCCCTGAGGGAACAGCAATCACATGAACATCTCGTGGCAGCTTCTGTGGTTCAGTACTTTTACAGCCCGAGGCATCATGGGAGTACAGGGCAACCATCCCCTGCCCCCACCCCGCCCCCACCCCCACCCCCACCCCCTTGAATGGAAAAGAGATCTCAGACTTCAGTTCAAGAAGAGCATGGTCAGCCCAAGAGAGGCTAAGGAGGAAAGGTATCACAAGCTTAAAAAAAAATAACTGTGTCTATAACTTTAAATATTTATAATTAAGCAAGTAATGTTTGAAAAGAAAATTAATAAGTGCACGAAGGTACAATTTAATTTATCTTTCACACTGCTCAGGATTGAACCCAGGACCCCTTAAGTGTCAGGCAAATGCTCTACCACCGAGCTACATCCCAGCTCTCTTTCTCTTCTCACTGTAGCCCAGGATAACCTCTAAGGTCTCAGTCTCTAAGGTTAGCTTGGGTCACAGAACCACACTACCAGTCTTATTTCTTCTAATCTTCAAAAACTGGGACTGTGGGGAGACTGTGAACTTTTGGGGGTGGGAGGTTCCTTGGAACTTTGCAACTTAACTTCCATCCTTCTCTGTGCTTGGTACAAGATGCTAATCTGGTCATGGGGTCATGAGCTTACTAAGTGTTTGTTAAGTAACCTCTCCTTGTGGCTTTAAATTGGTCTCTTGAGATGACCATGGTGAAATTGACTTTTTGGATTATATTGTGTTATAGTCTTGTTCATATAGCATCAGGCATCTGAAAGGGAACAGCTGGGGCTGCCGATAAAGCTCAGGTAGGAGAGGGCTTGTCTGGCATCCACAGCCCCTGGGTTCAGTCTCCAGCTCTGCATAAACTGTGAGTGGTGGCATATACCTGCAAACTCAGCACCGAGGAGGAGGTGGAGGCAAGGGGATTCTGCATTTGAGGTCAGACTGGATCACAAGACTGTGTCTCAGAAAACAAAACAAAAACCAAGAAACAATTTCTAGGCATTTTGTACATTCACAGTGCTGTATAGTACGCGTTCTAAAACATCTTTGTTGCTCTAGAATAGAAACTTGCACCCTCTGATCAGCTGTTTCCCGGTTGCTTGTGTCTGTGTTTAGTCTTATGAATGTAACTACGCTGATGCTCCCGCAGAAATAGAACCAGACGGCATGTGATCCTCTTGATCATCTCAGGTGATCTTTCGGGCCTTCCCTCACATGGGGGCTGTATCAGTCCATTGCTACTCCATTGGACAGCATTTATAGATTCTAAATTGCTCATCCATGTATCTGTTTGTGCATGAACATTTGGGGTATGTCTACTTTTGGGTAAGTATGAATGTTCCTGCTACAAACATGTGTTTGCACGTATTTTTTTTTTTTAAAACTAATATATAAGAATCACAGGAGCAAGCGTCGCACTCAGAACAGCCAGAGAGCAGTTCTGTCACATTGAACCTTCCTTCGGTCCTTACCCCTGGGGAATGGTTTCTCTGTTCTCCAGCAGAGTCATTTTGTTGTAAGAGTACGGTATGAACTAATTCACGGCATACATAACTCCCTGAGACTGACTCTCATTCCTCAGTAGAGATGCCTTGAGATATGTTGGATTTTTATCTCTATCAGCAGTCCACCCTTTTCATCCCCAGCTAGAATTCTGTGCACTGGGTATGTGCCCCAGGCAGTCTCTTCCTTGACCAGCTAAGGAATATGTGAGTTATCTCCAGTCTGGGGTCATTGTGAGTAAAGTCTTGATGCGCATTTATGTGGAGGTTTTATTAACTTCTTAAGAGCAAGAGCCTCGGGTCACATGTTAACTGTTAAAAACTTGTGACTGTGTTTTAGCTAGTTTGGCATTTCCTTTTACTAGCAACACATGAGAGAGCCAGAAGCTCACAACGTCAGGACCGATGCTTGCTCTTCTCAACGGTTTTAATGGTACCCAGTCTGACATGCACATGGTGGTGGGCAGCTGTGGTTGTCGTTCATGGTTCTGATGAGTCCCAATACAAAGCATCCCTTATGGTGTTCTGCCGTCTCCTGAATTTTCTTTGGTGACACAACTGTTCAATGGGTTTGTTTATTTTATTTTGTTTTTGAGTTTCTTCTCAAGACATGGTCTCATGGTCCCCATGCTTAAACCCACTATATGCCCAAGGCTGACCTTGAACTCCTGATTCTCTAGTCTTTGCCTCCCAAGTGTGGTTACAGCTCTGCCCTATTGTACCCAGCTTTTTTGTTCATTTAAAAACTGTCTGTGCTGTTGAGGTCTGGAAATTCTTGTGTTTTCACTACAGGTTCTTCATTAGATATGTGCCTTGCAAATGTTTTCCCTTAATCACTGCCTTGTTTTTTTTTTTTTTTTTTTTTTTTTTTACATTCTTTAAACAGAAAATGAATTCAAGGGCTGGAAAGATAGCTCAGTAGGTAAACAGAAGGCTTTGATCCTTGAAGCCCACTGGAAAGGCAGAAGGGTAAACTTCCAGAGGGTACAAAGGTATCTATCCTCTGACCACCACACAGGTTTTGCGGTATCCCTCTTAATGTGCGAACATAAATAATAATCGTTAAAATTTATAAGACAAATTCAACTTTCATTTTGATAAAGTCTAATTTGTTGGCTTCTTGACTTGTGGGCTGTGGTTTTATGTGTCTAAGCATTTTTTCCCTAGCCCTGGCTCTGAAGGACATTCTGATACAGCACAGATTCCAGGTCTATGACACACAGCTGTTGATAGCTGTGTGGGGTTAGGCCGCAGGCAGACTCTGTCTATGTGTTTTTGCGTGTGGCTGTCTAATTGCTCCAACACTGTGTACAGATAGTGCTTTTCTTACTTCACGGGTTCATTCTTACACTTTTGTCCACACCAACGAACCTTGCTTGCGTGAGTTTGCTTCGAGCACTGTTCTGTTCCATGGGCTCACTTCTGTCTGTCTCTGAAAATATGACTCTTCTATGTTTATTTTTAGTTGAAAAGTGTGTGCATGTATGTGTGCATGTTTGTGTGTATGTGTGAATGCCTGTGGAAGGCAGAGAATCTTAAGGATGATATCTACATCATCATCATCATCATTAATTATCATTATTGTTGCTTTTTAAATAAGTTCTATAGGTGGAACTAAGGTCCTCTTTTTTTCCTAACTGGGTCATCTTTCCATCCTTACATTCATCTTTTCAAAATGGTTTTTAGGTATTCTAGTGCTTTTCCTTTTCCTGTAATTTTTTTAGAATTAATTTATTTATGTTTGCAAAAGGTCTTTCTGTGCACATTTAATTAATTAATTTTACAGGGCTCAGGAATCAAACCTAGCCATGCAAATGCTCTACTACTGAGCCCCAGTCCACAGTATATTCATTCTTCTTTTTTGTAACATTTAATTAATTGATCACATTGTGCAGAGTGATTTTATAATCACTATATATGCTACAGTACACATATAGAACACATGTGGAGGTCAGAGAACAACTTGCCAGAGTTGGCTCTCTCCTACTATTGTGGGATTCTGGGGCTCGAACTAAGGGTCATCAGGCTTGGCAGCAATGCCTTTACCTGCTGCACCATCTTACTGGTCCCACAGTTTACTTTTAGAAAGGTGTGTTATTTTACTTCCAGTGAGTTTGGGAATCTTTGAATTTGAGTGCTGATAAAATGAATATATTTCTGTTATCTAAAAAAAAAAAAAAAAGCCTAATAAAATTATCTACCAAATCGGGAATGTCATTCTATTACAAATATTTACCCCCATGTAAGTGTTCTCTCTCTCTCTCTCTCTCTCTCTCTCTCTCTCTCTCTCTCTCTCTCTCTCTCTCTCTTCTCTCTCTCTCTCTCTCTGTCTTTTTGCAAAATGTTTGACTGTAAATCCCAGAGGTGGAGCAAAGCCTCGATATCTGTACCGGAGAGAAACCTCGGATTACCACGCGTGTTTAACCCGTTTTGCTCATTTGTCATGCAGAGCTCAAAGTCACTCCCTGAGAACAAGGGAGGCATACACCAAACGTTTAATGTGTATTCATAAGGAACAGGCCGGCTTGCTCATGGCTTTTATACCATTTATTTAATTTATAAACTTTTAAGCACTCGGACCCTCAAAAGCATTTGCGAGCATGCAGAGTTCCAGGGTTTCCGGCCAGCATTCTGGCCCAGGACAGAAAAGCTAGCATATCAGGAACTCACAGAGGGAACAGGAAAGTGTGGTTTCTTTCTGCTTAAGTTAAAGAAGAAAACCAGCTGCTGCTATGCTTCGGAGAAGGACAGTTAGAGAGATGGATGGTCCACTCATCCCAGCTCCTTTACCTCCATCTGCAGCATCTCAGACAATGCTCTGTGCAAATGACTCATGCTCTAAAAAGGATGGTCTCCCTTTGCCCGGTGAATTTGCTAAACTTGACCAGTTATTAAAACTTAATAAGACAAAGTTAGGGTGTGAGTTAAGACAAGAAGCTTAGACTACTATCAAGGATTTAACAAGTTAGTCTCGAATTTGGGAAAGGCCCCTAAGAAACTTTTGGCCTTTGGAAACAGGGTATCAGTTGCCTGGGATGTGTCTTGGCAAGCTGGTGAGTCCAGGCTGGTTCTAGCAAGATAGTGTCTTGTTGCTATCATTTGGAATCTCCTTTAAAATTGTACATTGAGATGAGTGTCTAAGGCTCAAACCGATTTGTTATAAATTTAAGCCTGAAACTGCTTTGCATCTCCTGTTCTCCATTAGGAAGGATTTGATGTGATGCCAAATATATCTGGTTAAAACCTAAGGTCTTCTTAATTATTTAGACAGTCTAGATGTTTTCCTGTGTGTGTGTGTGTGTGTGTGTGTGTGTGTGTGTTATTACTTTGCCAGATATGAAAATTGATTTCTCAACTTGAAATAAAGGTACAATATGTGAAAATAAGAACTGGGTTTGTTTGTTGTTTATAGACAGGGTTTCTCTGTGTAGCCTTGGCTGTCTTAGAACTTACTTTGTAGACCAGTCTGGCCTCAAACTCAGAGATCTGCCTGCTTCTGCCTCCTGAGTGCTGGAATTAAAAGTGGATACTGTCATGCCTGGCTTATTTGGTTTTTTTTCTTTTCCTTTCCTTTTCTTTCTTTTCTCTTCTTTTTAAAAAAGGTTTATTTATTCTGTGTATATGAATAAACTGTTGCTGTCTTCACACACACTAGAAGAAGACATTGGATCCCATTTCAGATGGTTGTGAACCACTGTGTGTTTGCTGGGAATTGAACTCAGGGCCTCTCTAGAAGAGCAGTCAGTGCTCTTAACCTCGGAACCATCCCTCCAGCCCCTTATTTGGTTTCTTTATTAAAAGGCATGTAAAAAAATAATTCACATGTGGTTGCAAAGCAAAGCACTTTGCTGCCATAAAGATTTCTTCTACAAATCTCTTTCTGCGTGCCTCTGCAGAAAAGATGGAATGCAGAGGGACACTGCTCTCCCTACTTTAAACTCAAGAGAGCGAGGACAAGGGAGATCGGTGACTGGCCTGAGGTTAGGTTGGGGGCTGGCAGGACAGAGAATAGGGGACAGTCTCCCTCTCTACTCTGAAACAGTGCGACTCTCCACGGGAAAGGGAACAGACTGCATTTCCCCCTGCTCTTCTGATGCTAAAGCAAAAACTCAGGGAAGACTTTCTTTATTTAACTTTACCTTCGTGGAAAATAAGAGGAAAACAGTTTAAACTGCTAACTCCTGTAGGTTCAGCATTTGAAATGGTCTTGAAAAATAGGACCCCTTGCAATTTTTCTTCTTTTTTTTTTTCACTTTAATTTGTGTGTTTGGACCAGCTGCTGTCAGCTTTGTATCTTAATGTTCTAAACAGCTGTCCGCTGCTGTTTGGTCTTGATGGTGGTTAGTTCACCTATTACCTGCAAAGGGCTTGTTTGCTCTGTTTGAGTTCTCAGCTCACTCTTTGATCCAGGTATAAAACAGGTGGAAACAATGTGATCCCTGCTGCTAAGGAAACAGGATTCCAGGAACTAGAATTTCCACCTAGGTTCATTGCTTCCAGGTACTTTGTGTGCTTTCAGTCTCTCATTCTCTCTCTCTCTCTCTCTCTCTCTCTCTCTCTCTCTCTCTCTCTCTCTCTCTCTCTCTCTTGTGTGTGTGTGTGTGTGTGTGTGTATGTGTGTGTTCACGTGTGTGTATCTGAGTATTATTAGGAAGATGATATTTTCTTAAAGAAGCGAGTTTCAGACCCACAGATTTAGAAAGATGTGTTCAGTGCTCAGTCCAACTCAGATTAAAGAAATTCTTCATCTGCCCCAAATTTTGTCTCACTACGGACAATACACATGGTTGAGGAACCGAGTCCAGAGGGTAACCGTTTGCTGGCTAGCCACAGGAGGGGAGAGAAAGAGTGAAACATGTCAGTTTCCTGATTCTGGGGTCAAGCTGTTCTTAGGACAAACAAGACTTCTTCAGAAGAAGTGTGATTATCAAACACCAAGGTCAAAGTTTATCTCTAGGTCAACGAGAAGGAGTGTGTATGTATGGAAGGGGGAGGGGCGGGATCATTCCAGCTCTCAATATAAGCTCTGTATTGAAGAAAGTTTGCAGCCAAGTATTCAGGTTAGAAAAACCCAAATTCCCCCATCAGGCTTATTAAATATTATTTAATAATATTCAGATAGAAACACAAATTACCTTATGAGGTTTGTTAAATATTATTTAATAATAAAAACAAAAATGTTCTCATGTATAATAATCTAATAAGAGGCAATAAAAATAAAATTTCACATGCATTATATAATTTAACCCTCACCACAAGGCTGAAGTAAATAGTATTCCTATTTTGTAGATGAAATTATTCAGACTTGGAAGCATGACTACTTCTAAGGTTTCAGTGAGAAGCAAAAAAAATATATACTGGTATATTGTTCTTTCCAACATGATAGTTCCTCCCTAAAAAATTTTCCCCAAACCAAAAAACTGAGTGGTGTGTTATGAATTAATCCTAATGTGGGTTTTATTTAGACTAGAGCTATGCTTGACAAGTACTCCTGAAAATCAAGTCAGGTTTAGGACAAAAGGTGGATTTCTAGAATATTCTTTGCCCTTTCAGCAGTTCTTCCTGTCCTCTGTGCTCTGTCCCTCATGTGGGGGTCCCCACAGTGGTGGGGTAGGAGTACTGTGGGTGTCAGTGATTGATCAGGGCATTCTCAGGGACCAGAGCAAGAAGCTCCTGCCTGGCTCAGAATGGCCCATTTCCAGAGCCTCCGCCATACCGGTCCCATCCTGGACATGTGATGTCTGTGCTTTTTCAGAGCCAGAGGACCTTCCAGTCCTTGGGTTCTTTTTGTTTTTCTCAACATTGGTGTTTGTTCTTTTACTATCAAGAGACATCGCTTTAGATTACCTTTCTTTACACAGAATGAAAGACAGTTTTGAAGCACTGTCCGGAAAATGGGCACTTCCTCTGTGGGTGCCGCTGAAGATAAAAGTTTCTGTAACGAATATGATAAAAATAAAAACAACAAAACAAAACAGTTATTTTTAGAACATGCTGTGAACTGCTGGGTTCCAAAGTTTTCAGTCACTGTTGAGGCAAAATGAAAATAAAAAAATAATAAGAATGCTTTTCCTTTCAGTCTTTTTTGGACAGGGTCTCTCTGTGTAGCCCTGGCTGTCGTGAACATTTTGAGGCAACAAAATGATAACAATAACAATAATAATAATAATAATAATAATAATAATAATAATAATAATAATTTCTCAGCTTTTTTGGACAGGATCTCTCTATGCAGTCCTTGCTGTCATGAAACTCACTATGCACTTTATAGACAAGTCTGACCTTGTATTCACAGAGATCCACCTGCCTCTGCCTCCCAAGAGCTGAGATTAAAGGTGTGCCACCACGCGCAGCCAAGGAAAACAGTTACTTTATCACGGTGCCATGTATAAAACATTCAAGTGTGTTATTGATTGACCATTCATGTCCGGCTCTGGGGACTTAAAGCAATGGACAAACAGGCTACTTGGTGAGTTGCTATGGGAATTTCAGTGCCCCGTTTTCAGAGTTTCCTGTGTGCCCAGAATGAGCTGGTCACCTAGAGATATTTAAGCCAAGTAGAGGCAGTTTAAAAATATACTAAAGCCAGCTGCGGTGGAGGTAGCTCTAGGGAGGCAGAGGCAGGTGATCTATGTGAGTTCGAGGCCAGCCTGGACTACAGAGCTAGTTCCAGGACAGCCAAAGCCACAGTCTGGAAAATACAAAACAGAATCAACAAATGCATCCTGCAGAGAAATCCATACTCCATGTTACTGTGTTCTCCTACCGTAATAGAACCCACTGTATGCCATGCCTGAGAGAATATTTTCCCACTGTATCCTTTGTGTTTACTATCTCAAGATAGTGTTAGTATTTTATAACTTCGGGGTGCACTTAAGAGACTCATATGGGCATGAACGTATATGTCCTTTGAGGGATGGACTGACTTTTGGGATAGCCTGTGAAATTTCAAAGCAGAAAGCCATTCGTCAATGACTGCTTTTTGCCTCAAAATCAGGTTAATTTTCTTAAAACAAGCTGTGTGGGGGAAGCGTAGCATTTGCTCTACCACATCAATTTTCATTTGAAGGGTTTTTCTTTTCTTCTTCTTTTTTTTCTTTTTGCTTAGAAAAAGGAAAATTAAAAAAACATTAATTTAAAAATCTCTGTTAAACAGTATTTAATTTTATATTCATGAGACAATGAGACTTTCAGGCTACTAGTAAAGAAAAGTTAATCCCTCACAGTAGAGAAATCAAAGAGCCTCCTGGGTCGAAGGACTTGGAGGAGGTTAGGGGGTGTTTGTGCCCGAAGGGATTGTCTCTGTGGGAGTGGAGAGGGAGAAATATCAGGAAGGGCCATGCTTGCTCAGTGCCAGCCTCAGGGATGGAGGAAGGACTGCAGGGGTCTTCTAGCTCTAAGGGAGAAATATCAGGAAGGGCCATGCTTGCTCAGTGCCAGCCTCAGGGATGGAGGAAGGACTGCAGGGGTCTTCTAGCTCTAAGGGAGAAATATCAGGAAGGGCCATGCTTGCTCAGTGCCAGCCTCAGGGATGGAGGAAGGACTGCAGGGGTCTTCTAGCTCTAAGTTGGAGGCAATCCTGCTGAGCATCAAGGAAGGATGGATTGGCCAGTGAGGAAGTCATAGAGCTTCCTCCCTCTCTTCCCTGCTTCCCTACCCCATCCCACCTACCCACATTTCCTCCCTCTCTTCTTTACTACTCTTCCTTCCTTCCTCCCTTTCCTCCCCTCCCTTCCTCCCTTCCTCCCTTCCTCCACCCCCCTCTTCCTTTCTTCCTTCCCTTCTTTCTTCCTTCCTTTCTTTCTTTCTCCCTCCCTCTCTCCCTCTCTCTCTCCCTCCATCCCTCTCTCCCTCTCCATCTCCCTTTCCTTCTTTCTTGCTTGCTTTTCAAGACAGGGTTTTTCTGTATAGCCCATGCTGTTCTGAAACTCTGTAGAACAGGCTGGCCTTGGACTCACAAGAGATGTGCCTTCCTCTACCTCGGGAGTGTTGGGATTAAAGGCCTGTGCTACCACAGCCAGGTCCAACAAGCACAAGTTTTCATAAGTTCATCCTGGTGCCCACTGTTAAGTAGCTTAAGCTAACTGTGGCCAGACTGCTATATTCTGATGGGTCCAGCCAGGAACTAAACTCAAGCATTCTTGGCTAGCCTGTGACAGCTAATGGGACTCCCTTATCCCCACCACCAGCCCTGATTTAGAATTTGGCCAGCTATGTAGCTTAATCCAAAGTGTAGATAGGCCAGTGCCTATCTAGGGACTTAAGAGTTGAACAAGAGATCCCAATGTATGCATATGTATAAAATGCTCAGAACATCATCTTGCTGGATTCAAGGTAAATGCTAGCAACAGAGCTCTTCATTTAAAATTATTCTTTCTAGGGGTCAGGGAGATCACTCAGTGGGTTAAGGTACTTTCTGCCCCAAGGTTCCACACGGGGGAAAGACACAACCAGCTCCTACAAGTTGCTTTCTAACTTCTCCACAAGTGATGTGTGGACATATGCCCCCACTTACTCCAACGTATACAACAAGTGACCAGTAAGTAAATAAACATGACATCAAAGAAAGATGGTCTCAAATCCACCCTCAAGCAGCCCCAGGGTTCTTTTGGGTCATGAGTAAAAATGGTGGAGATGTCAGTACAGGAAAAGGTTCAAGATGAGTCAGCATGGGTGACTGTGGCAAAGGGAGCTTTCCGAAGGTCTTCCCGGTCACTCCCCAGATGCTGCTGCTGAACCAACATTAAAAAAAAAGTTAGGCGAGAAACGAGTGTGACAGAAAGCTGCTCCTCCCTCCAAGGCAAGTAATAACTATATGACGGGCAAGATGGGATCAAAAGTCCCAGTACTATCTGCGTCCCCAGCTAACAGGTCTGACTGGAAACTTAAGAATCCCCATTAAGTGGAGGAAACTATTTGCAATGAACGTTTCCTGAAAGTAGCTGCTGGAATTTTTTTTTTTTTAAAAAATAATATTGACTAGACTTTGGTCTATATAATGCTTAGCTTTCTTTCTTTCTTTCTTTCTTTCTTCCTTCCTTCCTTCCTTCCTTCCTTCCTTTCTTTCTCTTTCTTTCTCTTTCTTTCTCTTTCTTTCTTTCTTTCTTTCTTTCTCTTTCTTTCTTTCTTTCTTTCTTTCTTTCTTTCTTTCTTTCTTTCTTTCTTTCTTTCCGTCACTGCTCTGCACACAACAGGGCATGAAATGCGAAGGAAAGAAGGGAATTTGGTAAATAAATAAATTTGAATTCAGAGGAAAAAATGCACAGTGGAATCAATGAAGACTTCAACCCCCCGTCTGCTCTAGTCTTTTGGGGATGGGAGATCTATTGCTTTAAGTTGTGTCTGATGTATGTTGCTGTGCCCCGTTCCCTGGACTCTGGGTATAGCATGAAGAGCTTGAATCCTTGATGTTTCGGGTTGTGTGTTGTCAGTATTGTTCATGTCTGTAGACTCTTGGTCAGCACAAGGTTGCAGATCCTAAACCACGTCTTAAACTGTCTTGAGGGTACGGCAAAGCCATGGTACTCATATCAGCTCAGAATAAGTACTTGATACTTCCAATCCACAGTTTGCCTTTATTTTGTATCTTTGTCAGTCTGCATTTTTCAAGGGCTATTCCTAATCCAGAAAAGCAATTTCTCACAATTGCCAGTCGGTTGTTCTTCCCTCCAAGTTGGGGATCTGGGAGCCATGTAGGTTAGGCAGCTTGCCCAGCAGAGTGTCTGAGTCAAGAATAGAGTCCTGGGAATAGTGTCACAGTTTACCGGAGGGAGGGGTCAGCTTGCTGTCTGATTGGTGGCTGTTTGGTTAGAAATGATGGGTGTGTACTGTATGGAATATCAGGGGATGGGGTTGGGGCGGGAAGTGACAGCTCTAGTTTGGTATTTCTGAAGGTGTAACTCATGATCTGTGCCAAAGATCAGTGAACTCCAAGATAAAATCCAAGGTTCTAAAATCAAAGCAAAGAAGCTAGCATGAAGCTGAAGGAATCGCAGCACCACAGACCCCCATGCTACCTTGAGAGCTATCGTCCAGCCGCAGGCTCCCGATTTGTCCTTCTGCTTGTGAACCGACTGATAACACCAATCTTGGCTATAACTAATCCATGAATTAAGTTTTGTACCTGCTTAATTAAATCGAATAACACCCCAGAGACTTAACCCTTCATGGGAGGAAACAAAAAAAATTTAAACTGAAATCTGTAGTTCTCCTTCCTGCTAGAACACAACGGAAGCAGAGCCAGGGCCTTCTATACTCTGTCCCTGCTAGACAAAGTACAGGACTTGCATCGTGCTGTTGATGAGGGAGTGTGAGCCCATATCTTGTCTGCCGTGGGATGATGGCTGCCGGGATGGGCTTGAAGAGGCAGTGGAAGTGACTCTGGATTTCACAAATATCTATGGGAGTGAGATTAAATGTTGATCTTTATTTCTGATATGGAATAACTATATAGCATATGAGTCTTATACTCCTAAAGTGGCCATACTGATGGCTCACGGATTATATGAAAGCAAGCCAAAGAGGTGTGTGGCATGATTTGCCATCCTATAAGCTAAGTAGAAGTTTGCCATCAAGGCCTGTAGAGTAAATATTTTTTACACACTCTGGTCTCTGGTGTCTTCGAACTACATGGCTCTCTACTGTTGTGGCTCATGGCCATGACAAACATACATATTAGCAGGTCTGGCTGTCTGTTCCTGGACTTTCTTTATGGCCACTCAGAATTGATAGGTTACTGTTATTCTTTCTTGGCAGTTTAAATACGTAAGAGCCGTCCACGAGGGGTATATTATGACAGGCAATGGATCATGTCTGGCCGACCTGTGGTATATACTTTAACCTGTTCAACTTAAAAGTATTATGTGGCTTTCTGGTGGCATACCCATGTTCTAGTGATGGTTGTCAGTGTCTGTCAGTGTGTCTTCTCTGGCTTCACAGTACAGCATCCTCAGAAAGTCCCCAGGAGCTCATATGGTACTTACAGCCTTCTTCCTTCCCACCATCCTCCCAAAGGATTGGAGTATGTGGCTGGGATGTAGCATTCTTAGGGTATATATCCCAGGGTGGCCATGCACCTCAGGATTTCTATGACAAATGCATTTTCCTCAGAAACTAACATGCTAGAACTGCTAAGATATTTGAGAATGGGTTCTCTGTCACCTTAGAAATCTGAGGCCAAGTGGTGTGCCACACCTTCAAATGAAAGTCAAAGAGACACAGATGGTCATGTTTCATAAGTGGAATTCTAAAGCTCTTGCGTCAGAATCAGCCAACCATTTAACCATTTAACCAAGAACAATGTTTTCTCTTGTAACTTTCTAATTGCCCCATTTCCTCTTCATCGGTTTCTAGGGTATTATGTCTGGCCTATGTCTGATGATATTTCTTCATAGTGACTCCCCAAGTTCCTGTGGTGTAGATATTTCTCAAGCAAGTTGTCTGCAAAGTAATAGACATTCGTAGAATTCATAGACTTTTTATTAGTGTTGACCATAGCCTCTCTAGCACCCAGGGCATCCTGCGTGCTGAATATCAGCAAAGCTTTCTCCCATCATAACTGTTTTCAAGTTTAGGGGGAATGATAACAGTTCACTTTTTATATATAAAAGCACATATACTGGCTAACATGTAGACTTTACCCCGTTATTAGAAAGGTAACTCATATTCATGACAACATGAACAAACAGTCCCAGAATGTTTCCATGGGTCATTTGAGTATATTTTTCTTTTCTTTCTCTCCTCTCTTTTTCTTCAGAGCTCCTGGTTAGTAGATGTGACTGTAGGTGGATCCCAGATTGCCCTGGTTGAGCTATATTTCCAGGAAGGCCCATAGAGCACCGAGAAAGTATGCTGGCAGGAACCAGGCCCATGGAGGTTATTCTGGGAAAGTGTCATTAGACCTAAGAGTTTCTTACACTGTTCCTAATTTCCACACCTTTTCGTAAGATTACATAAGGCAGTGTGGATTGCCATATTTCATTACTTCTAGGAACTATCCTTGCTTCCATTCTTCATAGGCTAGGGTTGTGGCAACCTCCAAGGTTTCATTTCAGGAGAACAGGGGAAGCAATATTCCCTAGGATAGGCCCCAGGGCAGGAATGATCACGACTATGGGTGATCTACCTGGATTTGTTCTTTAGTGGTGTGATTCGGGGGAGCATGGCTGTTGTTCCTGTTGCTTAGGGACATTTTATACTGTGCTCATGGTACAAAGGATTGATTTACTTGGGGAATATTTGGCTTCACCAAAGTTCAAGAGTAGAGGTGGATTTATTGTGAAGAAAATGTCAGGGCTTGAGAGATGGCTCAGTGGGTAAGAGAAGTGGGCTAGTCTTTAAGAGGACTCTGGGTAGTATCCCAGCACCAACCTGGTGGCTCACAACTGCTTGTAACTGCAGTACCAGGGAATCTAATAATCTCTTCTGGCCTCCATGGGCAGCAGTTACGCACATGGTGCACAGACATATGTGCATGCAAAATACCCATACACATAAGTAAATAAGCTAGGGGAAAAACAAAAAGGAAATGTTAGGGACTTTTGTGGGCTAAGGTTTCTTCTGAACTCATGCAAAGGCTTTTCACAAAGTGTCACATTGTTGTAGACTTTCAGACAGTATGCCAAAGGAATCCAGTTTTGTTTTCTTTTAATCGTTTTGCTATTTATTTAGTGACAGGGTTCTACTAGATCATCCAGGTGAGATTAAGCCAGATGCTAGTTTTTACTTCCTTGAAAAGGATCTGCAAATTATAAAAGCTTTAATACATGCCCCCCCTCCACAAACAAAGCACAAAGCAAAGCAAAGCAAAAAACCTTTGTTTTCTTCTGATAGCAGATTGAAACTTTTCAACTTGTTTTGAAATAGTAGAAACACATCTTTGTTGATGGATATGTAGGATACTGAAGGTTGGTGCAGAAACCATCCTTAAGAACTTGAGCTGGAGTTGAAAATGAGACAAGGGACAGTTTACTCCAGGGAACGGCTGTCAGCTAAGGGAAAGGTGTTTCTTCCCTTCTTCAAAGAAACTAGAAGCCCGTGATGAAGACAGGCAACTGCCTTAAGTCAGAAGGTCTCATCCCCTCTAGTTTTTCCCCCTGTTTTGTTTGTTTATTTGTTTTTTAAATGAGGTCTCTTATCCCAGGCTGGCCTCAAACTTGCTAGGTAGCCTAGGGTAACTTTGAACTCCTCACCTTTCTGTTTCTGCCTTCCTAATGCTGAGGTTACAGAAATGCACCACCACATTCAACCGCTAGTGTTTGTATTCTATGTCTAGTGTAAAGGCTCACACACACCTACGTCCTCTTTAGTTTAAGGAGAGAATGTGGTAGTAAGGAGAAGCATCGTTTGTGACTGTTCTAGAAACATCCTCACACTTCCCCCTCACTGGTAACTACTGAAACGGAGAAGAGTGACTGCACCTGTGATCTGGGTTGCAGCTAAAATTAACTAGAGTTCTCTGAAAGATGGAGTGGGGCACTTTCCTCTTCTGATGCCATATGATACATCAGCCCAGTCCCTCTTCTGGGAATTCTCTGGCACTGTGCAGTCAAAACAGCAGGGGAGCTCTGAGATGCAAAGCCATTTCTCTTAGAAATACCCGGGATCATTCTAATAGTTTGCAATTTTTTTTTTTCAACTAGCAAGCACAGAGCCAAGCCCCCCCCCCCCCCCAAACCTGACAGTAGGGAGCAGTGCTCCGTGGTTGTTTTTTTTTTTTTTTTTTTCCCTCTAAATTTCCTAGTTGTTTTGCTGACCTCTGGCTGTTTGACTCTTGGAAATGAAACAAACACCCCTGGGACACATACCCAAACCCTGTACAAATTCAAGGAAGTGGCCAATCAGAGAAATGAACCTGGTCATCGAGAGTTGACATGTAAGTTTTAGTCACAGTTCAATGAGGAAGGAAAGTTGGCAGACACATGGGAAATACTAATGTTCTTGGCAGTGCAGAGAAGGGAGACAGAGAGGGAAGGAGTGGGAGAGAGGGAGAGAGGGAAGGAGGGAGGGAGGGAGGGAAGGAGGCAGGGAGGGAGGGAGGGAGGGAGGCAGGGAGGCAGGGAGGCAGGGAGGGAGGGAGGGAGAAAAGGCCTTTAATGGCTGGTCAGTTCAGGTAAGACTGTGGAACTAGGTTTTCAGGGCATTGTGATAAAAACAGGCAGAAAGAAATTCTAGGCTAGGGACACAGTGGGACAGGCTAGGAACCAAGATGTGATCAAGCCTTGGTCTTTTGGACAGTCACACAAAGGCTTCTGGAAGTCAGTTATTTTCTAGTCTGCTGATAAATTAAAACCATACCAAAGGTTTTATCTACATGTTGTTTTACAGTAAATTATTAGTCCCCTATATTTTAAAGCCAATATATTCACATATTAATTTTTATTTCTTACAAGATTGATTATTAATGATCATCATTTGACAGTAAATGGGATTTGAATGAAAGAAAAAAAATCTGTAATTGATACAAAGTAATAGAGGACCCCCAAAAAATTCTGGCTGTTGTTTGAGTGAAGGTGGTCTATTTTTGAAACTCTATCATCTAGCTGGTGTGCTGAGATTTTTGAGCAAGTCATTTTAAATATACCAAGTATCGACTTCATTAAAAAAAAAACAAAAAAAACAAAAAAACAAGATTTCTCAAACGGTTGGGACATATATCCATTCACACAGACTCATTTTTTTTTTGGGGGGGGGAAGGTGCTCAGTGAAATGTACTGTACTTTGATTGGTTGCTTTCCTTAAGTTCTGGGTTGAGACTTCTTTAGTGGGAGGAGTTACTTGCTACTGTT
Source organism: Micromys minutus (assembly GCF_963924665.1). Taxonomy (NCBI): domain Eukaryota; kingdom Metazoa; phylum Chordata; class Mammalia; order Rodentia; family Muridae; genus Micromys; species Micromys minutus. Next base: position 28,017,618 of record NC_137954.1, on the reverse strand, counting down.
GATTAAAGAATTCAGTCCGAGGAAAATACTGATTTGACTATGAAGTAAAGGGGAGACAATTAGAGATTAGAGTCTGAAGGTCTGGATGGGAGATTTAAGGTGTGAGGGACCTCTTTCTGTCCACCACCTCCACGTTGTGGTTCCATGTGTGATTTCAGAAGAGTTCCTGACAATCCTTGAAGTGACTTTTGGAGTTTTAGGACAAGCAGCTCTCAGGATAAGACAGGAGTGCCTTGAGAGAGCAGTAGAAAGCAGTTTTTAAATCGTGGTCGGTCCCTGGTTTTCCTCTTGCCATTTAATTATGTTGCTAATTATCGGGGCTGTTGTCTTCCTTCACCCCAGTTGGCAGTTCTTCACCAGCGACTGGGCCCAAGCTTCCACACAACCATTCACACAGGCTTCCTGTTCTGGCTTCTTCTATTCTGAAGAAGGAGAGCTCTCCTCCCACTTAATTGCAACCCTGCTAGAAATGGGGGATGGGGAGGGATGGCCAATTAACAGCCACCTCTGATGACTCAGGCCTTACAGCTGTGTAACCGGACGGGTTCCATACCTGCATTACAGAAGCATCCTTCTTGCTGTTCGTCTTTATCGTGAGTGAGCATGTATGTTTACCGTGAGCGCATAGCCCATTTGTACGTTAACTGCAGCTGTAGGTGTTGGGAATATAAGAGAGAGGTGTTTCACAGTCTCAAAACTCAGCTTAAAATGTCAAACACTAACAGAAATCGTGAAACAGCATAATTTACAATTTTGCTCAAGACACTTTGGGAGATGAGCAACGAGACTCAAGTGTAAACTACACCATGCAGCAGCAGCTTTGAATTCTGGCTTCTGTCCTGATATATCCCTGGGTGACTATAGTCAAGTCACTCACTTTTGGACCAGGACACATCAGGCTCTTTCATTTCTAATCCTAATTCTTTGGAACAGGAAGGCTATGCTAACCCCAGAACAGTTGGAGGGAAAAAAAATGGCTGCAGTCAGTCCACTGACTCCAAAGCTACTTTTTGCCTTATTAATAATTATCGTTTACTAGAAAGGAAAAGACTCTAATCCTTTACCCACCTCTCTGCTCTTCTCCCACCTTCTCTACCCTTTCTCTTCTTCCTCTTCCTCCCTCCATCCCTCTCTTCTTTCTCCCCTCTTTCCTTTTCTCTCTTCCTCCCTCCCTCTGTCCTTCCTTTTCTCCTTTCCTTGCTCCTTTCTCCCGTCCTTACCTCTCTCTCTTCCTCCCTCCTTCCTTTTCTCCCTTTCCCTCCTCCTCCTTCCTTCCTGTTTCTGTGCTTCCTTTATCCCTCTTCCCAGTTCCTTCTGGTCCTACAAGATGTTTCCTAAAAAGACAACACAGATAGAAATGATCTTGCCAGTGTCATTGATAAAAAGACCGCCATTCACCAAGTCTTCAGTCTGCCTCACCTTCCGGAGTTGAGTAGCTGACCCTATTCAAGATATAAGATGAAAACTTGTCTCCAACAAAACAAAACCTCCTCAAAACCAAAACTGACGCAACCCTGCCCAAGAGAAAGATAATAGTACAACCACCACCCAAACCTAAAGTTCCTTCTTTGAAACACCAAAAACAAACATGAACATAAAAGAAATTAGATCTAGTTTGTTTTAAGCCATTGAGTTTAGACTTCTTGTCCTGGGGTACCTGGGCAGTGGGACTTCTTTCCTGTCTTCATAAATCTGGACCTGAAGCACAGATGTCTGGCCCAGGCCAGGTGGATTTGAGAAAGCTTGGCTTCTGTTTTGGAGTTGTGAATGGATTAGGTCTGAGATGAGCTGGGCATTGGTGGGCACACAGCTTGGCTGTCTGTGGTCAGGTCTTCAGAAGAGGGAATGGCATCAGGTCGGACAATGAGATTATTCTGCAAACGTGGGAGCACGTACACCTGCCATCAAAGTTCTGTGTTCATTTGTCTTTCAGTGTTGCGGTTTAGGGACGGTCTTTCTTTATGTTGTTTTTCTGCTCCTGGTAAGAAAGGGTGAGGGGCATGGCTGGGGACTCACCACATTGAGAAACTATTGTTTATGTGTATATATATCTATATCTATATCTATATCTATATCTATATATATATATATATATTTTTTTTTTTTTTTGGTTTGGATTTTCACAAACTGTTCTTGATGGCTAGCCTTTGAGACTGGTCTTTGAAACCCTATCTTACTGATAGAAAACAAGTTTGGAGAGCTAAGAAGTTAGCCCTATGTCAGACCAAAGGAGGTTCAGTGCATATTTTAACAACCCTTGCCTGTGTCCTGAGCTGTAAGTTAGTCATCCTAACACGCAACCTTCCTTACTTTAAACTTGGCATCACTTTGCCTGTTGCCTGGAAACAAAGAAAAGACAACATTTCAAAGCAGCCATTTCCACTTTGGATAAAGTTCTCTACTTTATCCATTTAGTAGTTTGACTGGTTTGCCTGGTCTTTTACATAGTCCTTTGGTGAGCTATGATAGCAGTCTGAAAGCCCACCTCCCGACTGGACACTCTCTGGAGATGCAGGCAGGGACCATGGGTCTCTTCTGATGTTTTATCCCTCCCTCCCTGGCCCTCTGAACACGTTTCCCTCTCATTGCAGACCTGGGCATGATTTTGGATGATGACACTGATGTTGTTTCTAATCCCTTTGCCAGTGCAGATTAAGCTGAACCTTCTCTATTTCCTCCAGGAAGAAAGTTTCTTTCTTCGTTTATGTTCTGTTATTACCTCTTGCTATCTTCCGACAAGCAATAATTGACCCAGATAAGGTTTGGATTTCCAAAACAAGCTCCCTGTGCACGCCACCCTTTTCTTCTTTACAGAGCGCAAGAGTAAACGGAAAGCAGAGAGCCAATCTTAAAAATGCCATATGGGATGTGTCAGCTACAGCAAGGGCGCTTTATTCTTGATCTCTATATTAAAGATCTTAGGCTCACAAAATCTAAAGTTCTGTTTTTTAATAAACAATGTATCTATCTAGGTTTTTCAGCCTTGAGAGGACTGTTTCATGTCTCTGTTGCCTCGGGGCATGGCTCTGTTTGCTCTTCTATGCGCTCTTTCTTTGGCCCCCGGAGGAAGGGCCCTGGGAAAGGTATTCCAGTTTTTTTTGAGTTTAGAGTCCATAAATTACTCATATTTACACCCCTGGGAGTAAGGATGTCAGCCACACCATAAACGTCCAATAAATGTTTGTTGTGGGATATGTGATTTGGGGGGTGACCCTCTTTGCTTCTTAGAATGGTATGGCCTCAGGGCTTCTTAATGATGATTCTACAGTTTTGTCAAAGATGTGCCTCGCACTTTAGTTCACTTACCGACTCTCTTCTTCGCACAGCTCTCTCAGGCACACAAAGCTGGAGTAGTATTTAACTTTCTTCTTAAGTCTGTCTTTCTTCTGGTTTCCAAACATCTTGTGTCAATGCTAATCCTGGCCGAGCTTGTGTGGATCAGGCTGTGTGGGGTGTTGTGTGTGTTGGGGTAGTCTTGTCTTAATAAGGGTTGGCCAAAGCATTCTTTTGTTTTCTACCCCCTGAAATGTTCTCTGTGTGACTTGTTACCTAGTCTATATATACTGAGCCTTCGTTTACTCGTTGGCTTTGAAGCAGTTTATGTACAGAACGGCGAAAGTATTAGATAGTGGAAAACATGAGTGGAGGCCAGGCTCTCGCTTGCCCTTGGCCTTATTGAACACACTGTGTCTTATTTTAAGTTCTATAAACATAACTTAGGTTTAATTTCCATAGTCAGAGAGGCCTTTCTTAGTAACTGCACTTAGTGCTGTGTTCTCTCTCTCTCTCACACACACACACACACACACACACACACACACACACACACACAACAACAACAACAACAACAACAACCCCTGAGGTGCTCACCCCTTTCCCATCCGTGTTTTTGCAATTGATTTTGAGGATTGACTAATTTCTGAGTCAGGACCAGAAAGGAGGAAGAAGAACAGCCTTGGCCACAGTCTTCTCTGTAGTCCTTCCCTGCTCAAACGATAAGGCGATGAGGGTCTTATCCTAGGGGAGCCTTGGTTTTTGCCCTGAAGCTCACTGTTTTCTCATCTGTAGCTTGGTCAGCCAATGGAAGAAGCACAAAGAGCCTCTGGCTGTGAGTCTGGCAGGGTACGACCAGATACCAACGAGCCAGTTTGCCCAACCTGGTGAAGAAACAGCCCCTCAAAGGGTTTTGAGATCTGTGCTTTACCTCTAGCTCACCAGTTTACAGTGGTCTATGGCTTCCGAGGTAAACTGTCCTACGTGGCAAGGAAGGAACCCACTTAGACGGAAAAAAAATGTGGTTTCAATTCAGCCCCGGTAACAAAAACAACCGCTAAATCCCCTTTGAAACTGGTCTTTTGCAACTGGTCTTTCTCCCCACTATGGGAGAAAAAAAAATTTTTTTTTCCTCTCTCCAAAAGAATAAAATACATTTGGGAGATTTAGAAGGGATTGTTTGTTTTTTCTCCTATCATCAGTGAAATTAATGGTTAACACTATGAAACGAGAACATGTCTAATATCCAGCAGTTTTGGAACAAGAAGGCAAAAGTGGATTCCAGACGCATTGCAACCGCGTGGAGGATGGTTTTCTGTTCCACGTCAGAGATTTAGCAGTTCATCTGTGACACCTTAGGCATTCTCGTTTATTCCTAAGAGATTAAAAATGTCCGCTGTCCCGATGATGTGTGATGCTGTGTCCCTCTTCTTTCCCAAATAAATTCGGTTAGATGTCTATGGGCTGTCACATTTTACTCAGCAGTAACTGCATCAAGCTGTGCCGACAAAATGTCCCGACATAATTGTTAATAAGCATTATCATCCTAAGCATGGAACAGGTTAGCTAATGATTTATCTCTTGCAACGCAGGACTCGGGGCAGCTGTACTGAGTCGTCTCTTTAGCAAATCAAGTAATTTCTTTAACAAAATGTTAAGCACAGATGGGCCATGAGCTGTCAGTTAACTATTCTTGCGCCTGCATCTGCCGGCTCTCAATGCACTGTTTTATGCATCTAGCCAGTCACTTAGCTGCGGCTCTGTGAAAAGCTCAACCTACTCTGATTGGCAAATAAAATGTTCATTTGTCTCTTCTTCCTATTGTTTTGTTTTGGTAACACATGTCAGCAGCTCAATTACCCAGTTCATTAACAGCTCCCAAAGGACACGACGGCCAGCCTGTGATAAGAGGGCAATTGTGGCCCATATGGCCAATAATGGCCTCTTTCTTGGCAATTGTAAACAGAAGTCACTTGGCCCTCTGCCTTTCAGAAGTACCGTTTTCCTGTTCCCGGTTAGCGTGCAAATTACCTTTCTTAGTTAGAATGGTAGCAGCTCTTAGGGAGCCTGGATACCCGGCGTAGCCCCAGCTCTCAATTTTAATTATGACTGACTTTTAAGCTCTTGAGGGGAAAGTTCTTATCGTGGGAGACTATTCTTAGAAAGCTGTTAGCCCATTAATTAGTTAACTAATCAGTTTTCCTAATTGAATAGCAACACATTTTCTTGGGGATTTAGTCTCATTTTGTCTTTGAGGGGCTCTAGTCGCAGTTACCGTGGACTTTTACAAATTATTATTATTATTTTGAAAACAGAGAAAACATTGGTGTGTGTATGTGGAGGGAGGAGTGACATTCTGCAGGGAGATAGTTGGATTCATGTTGGTAATGGAATTCTTTACACACACACACACACACACACACACACACACACACACACACTCACCACCACATCCTCCAAGACAAAGGATTTAAGAAACCACTGGACTAATTGGATCAGTATCAGTGTCTCCTAACGCAATAAAGATTTTTTTCTTTGCTTTGAGCCCTTGAAAGGAAGTGCTTCATAGGCACGGGTTGGCCAATTGTCACTTCCTCCAGCAAAGAGTTACCTGAAGAGGATTTCCAATGGTCAAAATTAACTATTAGCTGAGACCCACAGATGCATGAATGAAGAGATATAGGTCTTTCCATCGGCAGCATTGTAACAGAGGAAGCCATTTGCGAGGCCCAGGGACAGGTGGTGTGGGATGGTGGATACCGCCACCTAGAGAAAGGTGTGTCAGGCACTTTCCCCAGAAAACTTTAGGACACAGGTGTGTGTGGAGCTGTGGAGCTCAGTCTCTGAGTGAGTGGCTGTCTTGCTAGTTTGTTTGCTAACTCTTATCTTAAGTAAACACCCAAGGGCTCATGTTGTGCGCTTGAAATCTCTCCTTGTGAGAGGAGCAGGAGCCCTCCTGGACCCAAGCGCATCGGGCCATATTCATAACCGATCTGTACTCTCCTCCCAGGGCGGCAGGCACTGTGGGAGTTGTTGAGTGTCAGGGTCTATTTGTGTTATTTTGATTAGCCCCAACCTGGCAGGAGCTTATTTTCCTTCTAATGACCTCATGCTGGGAGGCGACAGCTTCGAAGGGAAGTGCCTGGGTCTGAGAGGAAGGAGATCCAGGAACATTTATAAAAGCCAAAAGACCAGGGACTGTTCAGGATCTGGGTAGGTAACAGACTGCAGGGTCTTAATTAAATTTAGTGTTCTTGAAAGTATATTTCCTTGAGAAAGCCCCGCATAACCTTGTCAGAAATTGCCGCCCCCCTTGCACACACACACACACACACACACACACACACACACACACACACACACATACACACACACATACACACACACACACACACAAAACTGAAAATTTGCTATGAATCCCTTTTAAAAATCACACTTGGGATGGAAAGAATATATAAAATTAACAAAACAATCATTGCTGGCGACATCGAAACCACTGATTAGATTATTAAACCATCTTTCTTTATCTATCAGCTGAGAAATTGTGGGGGGGTGCTAGTGTGAAAAAGGAAGGGAGCGAGAGGGGCGTCAGTAATGGGGACTGAAAATATTCAAAATATAGTATTATGTGTGGAATATAGTGAAACCCATTCTTACATATAATTAGTATAAGCTAAGAAAAAATTTGAAAAGTCAGTTGTTTGAATATCAGTCTGGATAAGAATTCTGGAAAGGATAATTTATTGCTTGGTAGCTTGTTAAATCATATTCCAGTTCTTGCTCTTACCCCCACCCCCACCCCACCCCACCACAGCCCCGTTTTCAAATCTTTGGTTTGTTCCTTTCAGAAGTATGACTCTTTTATTTTCTTGACATATGTACAGTTTAAAAACATTAAAAACAATGTCCTGGTTTACTCTGTAGCTTGTGAATTAATGTGGAAGAGAAGCATGCAGGTGCTGATGTCTCTGAACTGGTTTGGATTAACCCCTACTGTGCATCCATTTCAAACTCCCCCTCCTCCCCTCTGTAGGAAAAAAAAAGAAAGAAAAAAAGAAAGAAAGAAAAACACCCCACCTCCCCTTTCTCATCCACTCCGGCTTTCTTTGTGTCTCCCTGCACCCTGCCAGGCAGGTGTCAGAGCTCTGAATGAGGGTAAGTGCCCCTGTTGATGGGTTCCACAGATGGACCGTGGAAATCGCTGGAATAGGACTCAGCCACAGGCCATTTCTTGGGATCCAACAAAAGCCTCCAAATAAGTCAACAAAAATCTCAAAGATCACAAAGGGAAAATGTCATTTGTCATTTACTCTGGGTCCGCGGAGGGAGTATCAGTCTTGCTCCGTTCCTGACTCTCACCCGAGTAAACACAGGGCGAGGTGGATCGCGTCTTTCTCAGAGTAAAGGGACAACTTCAGCTCTGAAACCGCTTGCTGGTGCACGGAATGGTAGAAGTCACAGGCCCCGGAGATGGGGTGCAGCCAGATTTTCCAGAATGTACTGTAGTTACCCTCAGACACACCGTGAACTGATTCAGGGAGTCTTCGGGAATATTCTTGTTTTTATATTGTCCTTTTTATCAGTGGACTAAAAAGGGGACAAGATTAGTCCAGACAGATAGAAGCCAAGGAAAAGCCTGTGGGAGTCTGGTCTGGGGCCATCTTAGGGAAATGAAGTATGAAGTTGGGCCTCCAGAGATGCCCCCCACCTTCTTCCTTGTCTGTAAATCCCATTGTATCATATTTAGGGCAAACCCAGAGTTTAAATGGTCATCATGTTTTGAGTGTTTCATTATTCAAATAAAAGGACTTGCCGAGAAGGCAGACAGTATGCCAAATGCATGCTTGTGAATTACTTTTCTTTCTTTCTTTCTTTCTTTCTTTCTTTCTTTCTTTCTTTCTTTCTTTCTTTTTTTCTATTTTTTTGCCTGTCTCCCATCTCTGAATTCTATTTGTCTAGAAACCAATAATTACAGAATTCCATGTGACTAAATCCCTATAAAATTGAGGCAAGATTTCATGTATAATAGTGTTAACTAGGGTGAAATATTTCCCGAGGCTACAGAAGAGGTCACGAGGGGCTGAGGGACAAAGACACACTCTACAGTTCTCTAATTCTGTCTTTAATTAAACTTCATGCTTAGGCCACTGGTGGTGATGCTTTTGCCTTCTCTTCCCAGTTCACTTTATTTCTGAGGGAAGAATTTGTCTTCCAGCAGAGTGTGACAGTTGCCTTATTCCTTTATTTCTTTAGTATGACATTCATTTTCCCAAGTTTGATCTTAGGAGTTCATGTGAAATCATCAGGATGATAACTGAAAATTTGCCTCTGAAAATGTAAAATTAGGTAGACAAAGACACAATGGATTTATAAAAATACTGACTTATGCACCCACTTACTGAGGAAGGGGGCTGTGCTTTCCAAAAGTCCTGGAGAATTTATGTATACGTGTATTTAGATTAAGTAACTAATGGATGTCCCTGTGTGTTTCAAATTTTTATTCTTTCTCTTTTTTTTTTGAAAGATTGTCAGCTCTTGATAACCTTTTACCAAGTGAATTGCAATAATAATAATAATGATAATAATACAGTAATACAGTAATAACTGCTCAGCAAAGAAGACTTTAATAAAGAGATACATGAGTAGTCCTTTTCATTGTTTGTGGCTGGCGCTGGTTTCCAAGCTGCCTCTGGAGTTAGGCCCAGGAAATGGTTTGTGACGTTACTTACGGAGGCCTGAAAGGTTAAACTGTTTTAAATCTTAACATCTACCCAGTATCTTGGCAAAATGGGTTCACTTCAGAATTTTATTGGTTTGTTTGGTTGGTTTTTAAAAAAATTAGACCTTGAACTTTTAAAGAACCCAGTGAAGTTTCCTGGGTCCGAATTCCGTGAGGAAAGTCTTCGTTTGGTGTGGAGTGTGAGAGCAGGTGGATCGGTTCTGCCCATCTTTCTATGTTTCAGGCAGTGTTTGAAAATGTGGGAGAAATAGTAGCAAAAGTGACCCTCAGCTTAATGATTGGCAACTGAATTCCTAGTCTGGTTCATTTCTGCCATGCTTCCTCAAAAGGATAGTGTGTGTGTGTGTGTGTGTATGCTGTATGTATGTGTATATGTGTGTACATATTTGTGTATGTGTTTGTATATATGTGTGTATATGTGTGTATATGTTGTATGTGTGTACATATACATTTGTGCATATGTGTGTATATGTGCGTGTGTCTGTGTATGTCTGTGTGTGTCTGTGTGTATTTGTGTATGTGTGTGTATGTGCTGTATGTGTATATGAATATAGTTGTTCATGTGTGTATGTACTTGTATGTGTGTGTATATGTATATATATGTGTGTATATGTGTGTGTGCATGTGTGTGCACTATTTAGAGTACACCAAGTGACAAGAGTGAAGCCTGTCTTCTGAAGTCACACAGGTCTGAAACAAATCTTTAGCTGCATGAACTGAATAACCCTGGCGTTCTCAGTTTCTTCTGCTGTGCCCAAGTAAATAAGTCTTTGGTTTGTTAGGAGAAAGGGATAGAGAGAGGAGAGAGAGAGAGAGAGAGAGAGAGAGAGAGAGAGATCTTCCATTATCTTAAAAAGTTTGATCCATGGCCCCTGGAGAAAGGGCTCTAAGGCAGTGTGGAAGGCAGAGGCCGGACTGTGGGAGGATATGGAAAACAGTACAAGCAACCGGAAGTGGCATTTGGGGCTGATAGTTAAAAGAATCTGTGAATTCTCTTACAGTTCAAGGCAACAGCATCTGCGCTTTAGGCCATGGCAGGTGTGTATTTTTTTTTTTTTTCTTAATGAGAGCTATTCTGAAATTTGAACTTTGAAAACTATCTCTCTAATGAGTAGAACACATTTGCATGTGAAGGTATCAGTGAGACTATATAGAACTAGTTTATAGAGCCTAGCAATTGCTGAGACTGTCTAGGTTCCAAGTCACAGCATCAGGGATCCTATGAAGAAGGAAGAAGAGGAGGAAAAGGAGGAGGAGGAGGAGGAAGAGGAGGAGGAGGAGGAAGAGGAGGAGGAGGAGGAGGAGGTGGGGGAGGAGGGGGAGGAGGAGGAGACCTTTAATCTTTTTAGATCACACTGCCTTTAGAAGGCTTGCTTTCCTTTTCATATTGTGTATCGGATCTACTATCTAGTTTATACTACTGGTGTGATAATGCAGAATGTGGCTAAGAGATGAACTACAAGAAAATAGTCCCTTATGTGCCATAAAATTGGGACTTAAAATTGAGATTTGCTTCTGGTGAAAACCGAATGATCCAAATTCGCTTACTTTTTGTGAATTAGGCTGACTCCGTACAAAATGTTAAGTTTTACTTCTATTGAGTAATAGAGGAAATAGTAGCATTTCCATGTTAGAAAGAGCTAGATCTGCCTAGCTGGTCAACTAACCTTGGATTGCTGACTTTACATATTTTAAAGCCCACATCCTTCGGGGGTTTACAGATGGGGAGAAGTTACAAATAGCTTGTAAAATTGTGGCTTTGTATTGCCAAAAATGATCAGTTGGTTCAAATAATTCTCCAGTCGAGAGATCAAGAAAATAATTTCCTCTCTGTCTCCTGAAATGCTGATGTCTAGCGCTTTCTGCTTTGGCTTAGAAGCAAAAGTGGTTTGTTAGCTAGTTAGAGAATTTTATTTGTGGTAGAAAAGACTATCCTGTTGAGCTAAAAAATTCTGAGTCTTTTTCATTGTTAACGTAAGGTAGCTGCTCAACACACATGCGTGCGTGCACACACACACATGCACACACACACATGCACAATCCTTTTTGAAAAAATTAATACTCATCAATACCAATCCTTAGAAAACAATTTTTAAGAACTCATAGACCCAAATACCTCTAAATAGATACTGGAAGGCTCAGAGAGAGCAGAGCCTCTGCCCTAGAGAAGTAGATTAGCAGAAACAGCAGAGTCAGCAGAAATTTGCAAGTTTGCCAGGTACTTTGTATTCATCCCACTTGCGATTGTAGAGCACCTAGTGAGTGCCAAGTCCCCAACATGAAGAAGTCAGGGAGAGGGCCTTGGACTCACAGAGGTTATTTTCTGGGGATATTGATTGTTAGGTAAAACACGGTGGTCTTGACCCTCAGGATTATTTCTTCGTGTTGCCCATAAATCCAAGCAATTGTTTTCTTTAGAAACCAGAGATGATTTTGATGAATTGACCTGACAATGCATGGCACATCATATTTACTTGGGAGAATTTAATAACCCTGGAGAGTCCCCAAGGAAACATGAACATTTCCACATACCTTTATCCTAATGGGATCAGAATAACAGAATGTAGATGTGAAGATTTAGGGTTCTCACAGGCAGAGGAAGCTTCTGGAAAGACTTTTAACTCTGTTAAGCCTTCCACCTACATTCACTGTGAAAGAGAAGTCAGACCAACAGGAACCTGGGTTGGGGATGGCAAGCAGTCTGTGGAAATGAATTGCCTTCTTGGGGAAGAGGCCATCTGTTTCTCTAGGAGTGTCATGCTTGCAATTTAAACATGAATGTGAAAAAGTGCCGGTTGTGGATAAAACGTGGCAGGAAGAGTTTTATATGCTTTGGAATTCTGAGAGGAAAAATTAATAATGTAGAATATTTGCTAGAAGTTGTTCTTAAAGTCATTCAACACCTGTCCCTTATCTCCTAAGCTAGAGACAATTTTATATTAAACTAGGCAAGAGCACGCAAAAGGGCAATCGCATGACACAACACACACTCAGTGTATCGTATATGAAGATTTTACTTTTATATGCAGTGCATTGGCTCCCAGCTGTATCTTCTTTAATTAGTGGGTAAATTCACTGCTTCCTCCTTTCAAAGTCCTTTAGGTGTGCATCAAATATAAAAGTATTAACATATTAGAAAATGCAAAAATCCCATCTGGGGACTCATTTAACCTTTTGGGAAGCTTATAACTTGCTGTACAATTCAGCGAAGTTTGAACTTCTGTCGGATAGAATTAGATTTGGTTCCAAGAAACTAGAAATACTAGGTCCAGGGAGAAGGCTCCAAGGCCTGGCGAGCTGAATTTGATCTCCCAAACCCACACTGTAGAAGCAGAAAGCTGAGTCCTGAAAGTTGTCCTATGACTTTCACGTGTGTGCTGTTACTCCAGCACCCTCATGCCCCACCCTCAGATGTGTAAACAATAAGATGTACAAAAGAATTCATATCCACGGCTCACGTGGTGACATACACTTGTGATCCCAGCTGACGGGAGGCTGAGGTGGGAAGCTTATGAGTTTGAGAGCAGCTTTGACTACACATGGAGTGTGAAGCTAGCTTTGGCTAAGCAGTAGGACTCCTGCCTCAAAAGAACAAGGAATTATAGATATAGACCTCACTGTGTTTTCTCAGTGCCTGTCTGATCCTACCAGCCTGAGTTGCAAATAACTTACTTTGATGTTTATAAAAAAATTTACTTATTTGTATATATACTGTGTGTGTGTGTGTGTGTGTTTGTGTGTTTGCATGCTTACATGTCAGGTGCATACCTGGAAGTTAGAAGACAACTGTGTAGAGTCTCTCCTTTCTCATGTTTACATGATTCCTGGGGATCAGACTCAAATTTGTCAGGCTTACATGGCATGCATCTCTAACCACTGGGCGATCTTGACACCCCTACATTGGTGCTGACTTGAGGACTCTGTAGTTTTCTTCCTGGTATGTCCATTTGCCACACAGCACATCTCAATCCCTTCTCTGGAAGGCTGAGCCCTGCCCCCTGTTCTTTAGGGAGCTTTTAGGGTGCAACTGAATATGCTCAGGAGCAAAGCTGCTGTGGCTCCTGCTCATGTCTTAGACTCTGTCCCTGATAGCTGGGGACAGCTCTGCCCCCCCCCCCCCCCCCCCCGTGTCTGGTGAGGACAGCTCTCCTGTGTAGTGCACTGGCCTTCAATGTCTCAATGTCTTTTAATCATAAAAACCTCTCCTTATTGGTCAACAGGTGCTTGGTTATGGGAATGAATTTGCAGTAGAGGCACTAACACTTTTTTAGTATATACAATGAAAACTAGGTACTAACTCTTTCCACATTAAATGATGGTCTAGAAAAGCCTCCTCCTCCCCTTTCTTCTCCTCCTTCTCCTTCTCCTCCTCCTCCTCCTCCTCCTCCTCCTCCTCCTCCTCTTCTTCTTCTTCTTCTTCTTCTTCTTCTTCTTCTTCTTCTTCTTCTTCTTCTTCTTCTAAGAATTCAGAACTTGCTCAGGGATGGTTGTGGTGATGGTTGCTGTTGTGGCAGTGATGATGGTGTAGGTGGTAGTGGTCTAAGCCTTTAGTCCCAGAACTCTGGAGGCAGAGGTAGGTAGATCTTCATGAGTTTAAGGCCAGCCTGGTCTACATAGTGAGTTCCAGGACAGCCAGGACCATACAGAGAAACCCTGCCTCAAATTCTTAAAAAACAAAACAAAACAAAAAACAAAGGAACAAACAAAAAAACCCAACAGTCCCCTGCTACCTGATCCCCCAAAGAAGTGGGTTGTTTGTGCTATTTTTATCTTATTCTCTGGCCCCTACTTCTTTTTCTAGTCACTTGCATACTAAATTATAAAACTCACCCTTGATATTAATATAGAAAAATATAGGCAGCTTTGGAAGAAGCCATGGTAGGGGCAGCTTCAGAGGTTTTGGTTCTGTGCAGCCATGCAGGATACTAAGAAGGGTCTAAGCACTGGCTAATGCTCTCTTGAAATTTGTGATAACTTTTGAACAAGGTGGCCTACAGTTTCCCTTTTGCCCTGGGCTCCTGCAGTCAGGCAGCTAATCCGGACTGCTAATTTGCCCAGCAAAGACTTGGACTTTGAACCTCACTTTAGGTTGGCTCACCAGATAGTGTCTCCCTTTTGGATTAGTTCTTGAGATTACCATTAATAAAACATAAATTCTCCTTAAAGCATTTTGCAGTTTCTAGTGATGTAATACTGATTTTTAAAATAGTGTTGGAGCCTATAATATATGGGAATCCTTAATAGTTTACTATTGTCCGTTATTTTTAGGTACTAAGTCAATTTTAAAATACTTAAAATCACAATTGCTTAAAAGATAGTATCTTTTAAAAATAAAAACTTAAAGTTAGCATGCAAAATAATTGCTTTCCTTATGCCGATGTACATCTCATTGTTCACTTCCATTATTAGTAGGAATTTATGAGGAAACCAATTAAAAGCCGGGTATGGTGGCGCACACAGGCAACCCCAGCTCCTGGGAGAATTAGGCAGGAGGATTTTGAGGTCAAGACCAACCTGAGCTACATAAGGAGATGTGTTTCATTTATAACACAGATGAGTGCTAATTCAGACCTGTGAAAACGGAGTACAAACCATTCAACAGCCCGACAATGTAATATAAAGCGGGTCGGTGTCCATGAGAAGACACCGAGTAAGTATTTCAGTCTTCCAGTCACCGTGGCTGGGAAGACTTGCTTTTGGAGTCAACTTTACTATGTTTTTTTTTCCTGTGTTTTTAGCCTCCGCACCTCAATCAGACGAAGGCTCGGACATCGACTCTGAACCCGATTTACCGCTGAAGAGGAAGCAGCGCAGGAGTAGAACCACCTTCACCGCAGAGCAGCTGGAGGAACTGGAGCGTGCTTTCGAGAGAACCCATTACCCTGACATTTACACCAGGGAGGAGCTGGCCCAGAGGGCGAAGCTTACCGAGGCCCGTGTGCAGGTACGGATGCCCAGACTTCAGGGACTTCCTCCAATCCAGGGAGGAACCTCGAGGGTCTCCTTGTGGGAAGCTTTTTCGTTGTTTGTTTGGTTTTACTAAGTAGCGCGGGCTGGTATAAACTTATAGGTCTCCTAAGTGCTGGCCTTACAACACAACACACAGCCAAGAAGTGTTTGAAGCCAAGAAAACCACATTAGCAACAGCGCTTAGCGTGGATGAGAATCTGTAGACTTTGGTTGCTGTTGGAGGCCATTTTCTTAGCACACAATTCATTCTATTTCTGTGCACTCAACATTAGGATCCTGATAGTGTACCAGAAACTATATGACTGTTGAGGGTGGTTCCCAGGTAATAGCAAACATATTTTTGACTGGTTATTTTTGCTCGAGGCACAATTTTAAGTCTTGTATTTCACACAAATTAACTGGTGAATCATCACTAAAGCTCTTAGTTGACATAGTTCCCATGCCCTATGGATGAGGAAATAGAAACTTCAGCTAGTTAAATAATTACCTAAGCTAACACTGCTGCCTGCTAGTACGGAAACCACGGCTCCCGTGTGCTTTATCCGTGGCCTTACCATTGGAAAAAATGTGCAAAAATTTATGCACTCTCGTCTTTTACAGATTGGATCGTTTGGAAAACAATTATATTATTTTAGGATCATGGTGATGCCTGATTTTGGTTGTCAACTTGACACATGTAGGAAGAGGAATGTGTCCAGCTGAGGAATTGCCTCCATCTGATTGGCCTATGAGCGTGTCTGTGGGAGCAAATTCTTGATTGCTAATTGATATAGAAGAGTCTAACCACTGTGTGTGGTGCCATTCCTGGGCAAGTGGTCCAGGGTGATCATGAACCAGAGGAGTCAAGCCAGTAAGCGGTGTCCCTCCATGGTCTCTGATTCAGCTCCTGCTTCCAGGTTCATCTGGTGGCTTCCTTGAATGGGTGAAGGACTGTCAAGCATCAGATGAAATGAATCCTTTCCTTCTCAAGTTGCTTTTGGTTGAGTTTATCACAGAAAGAAAATTAGCACAATCCTGTTTTGGTCTTTATTTTCTTACATTAATTAATTTCTCTCCATGTGTATTATATCTGGAGGAGAGAAGACAACTCGTAGGAGTTAGTTTACCCTTTCTCCATATGGGTTCTAGGGATCAAACTCAGATCATTAAGCTTGATTTTGTGTACCTTTAACTAGCTGAGCCATTTCTCTAACCTTGAATTATCTTTTGATATCTTTGTGAGCCTATTGAAGTTGGCATGTCTAACTCGAGTGTACAACAATGCTTTCATAACCAGCAGTGAACTTTCACTTCAGATTTTTTGGGTACATTACACAAGGCTAAGTGATGTCCAGAATGCTAGGTCATCCTATAAGTTTAGTTTTTCTATTTGGAAATACCAGGTGATTTACCCAGCATTTCATGGTCAACTTTGGACTTTTTGGCAGTGAGATACTCAGTTGTTGACACGTTCCCTAGATTTATCAACACTTTTATATGTCCACTGCATTGCTCTTTCTATTGAAGCAGCATCTTCAAGAGTCTCCTTATATTGCAGAGTCTAGGGAGAGGAGTTGCTTTATTCAGTCTTCCACGTGGTCTAAATCATATCAGAATAGTCAAGGGATGAAGAGATGGACCAGTGGTTCTCTTCAAGAGCTGCAGTCTAATAAGGGCAATGAAGTCAGCATACAAATAATCACAAAGAAACAAACAAAGCAGATGTGTCAAGTGGCAATAAAAATGCATCATGTGAGTGGAAGAAAGGAAAAGAGGAAGTCTTGGAGAAAAAAAAGTAGGGAAAATGGCCTCCATTGGACAGAGACAGGGACAAGTATTCATCCAAGGGCACAGCACAGGGATAAAGTTGGAAGTGCCTGACCTACATATGAGATGACAACTTATTTTTTCATCCAGGCATCCTGAGAGCTCAGGGACTAGTCCCCTCTGGTTGGGATATGAACAGAGGAAGGCTGGGAGTGGATGGATGTAGAGCAGGGCCCAGGACGCCCATTAAGACTTGTCTATCAGGGTATCCGGCTCACAGAGGGTCTGTGACAAGGAGTAGATGATGGGATTGGTCAGGATGAGGTGGAAAGTAAGCAGCAATTGTGTAAGTTGGAGATGTGTTAGAAGGGTGACGAGAAGAACCATGGGTAACCATGGGTACACTGGGGCTCCTGAGACTGACAACTTAACATTGAAAGTACTGAACTGGGGAGATTGCTCAGTGGTTAAAGCACTTGCTGAGCAAGCCTGACATCCACATCCAGGATCCCCGGGACGTATGCAGATGCTGTTGGGCAAGGCAATATGTCTATAACTTCAGCTTTAGAGGGAGGAGATAGGACATCAGCAGAGAAAGTTGGCTAGCACCAAAGTGGTTCCATTAACCAGCTCTGGGTTCATTTAAGAGTCTCTTTACCTCAGTGGATAAAGCAGAAGAGACAGAGAGTGATTCCCGACATCAATCTTACACTTCGACATGTACATGAACATGATGCATGAGCTTATCCATGTGAACACTAGACACACACAGAAAGGAAGAAAGGAAGGGATGAAGGAAGGAAGAAAGAAAGAATAAATAAAGAAACTGCAACAGTTGAGTTCTACCCACTTCACTGGGACAGAGTGCTCCTCTCTTGCATAGGACAAAACCCATCTTCTTTATCCATGAACCAGGATGCATTTACTTTGTATCCTAGTGAGATGAAATAGTTCTCTTGTGTTGTAATACTATAAGCATGGATATAACACACATCAAAATGCCATATCATATCTACTTTGCTCCTGATAGTCCTGTGATTGCCCCATTTAAGTGTGTGATGAGGCTGTGATTTCCCATGGAGTGTTCACTTGATTTCAAGATTTAGCTCTGTACTTCATAACTGGGGAAGCTGGCATTCTGGTGTGTTCTAAAGACTGGTCCATAGCCAGCTTCGAATGCAGTGTAAATAAAAACTAAGCTTCACAATGATGAGACAAAGAAGAATGAGAATCTAAAGTGTGTTCATCCCTGCTCTCTCTTGTTCTTGCCTTTGTCAAAAACTAAGAAGGAAACAGAGTAAGTTTGAAATCCACAAAGCTTGTATAGTCCTCAAATTCTCATCTGGCTCGGTGAGGGCCAGAGCATAATAATAATAGCCTATTAAATTTCAGAGGACATGGGATCAAACCAATAAAGAGTGGTTCATATTTTTCTATGTGGTGGCCTCCCCTCCAAAGCAGGGCCCTCATTAATGTAACAGCTGTCTTAATGTGGCTTTAACCCAGTGACTCTTTACATTCCTTATGGCTTCTTTAGCTCCCTTGAGACACATCGTGTCTTGCACCAGGCTATGATCTACAGCCTAACAAATTCCCTAGAACAACCAGCGTATGGATCTTTTACTTAACCCAGCAGGAAAAAGATGGGAGCAGTTAATCACTGATTAAAATGCCAGCAGAAACTGCCCGAGTGTTCAGGAAGGTCTGGGAAAGCAGTAGCTCAATCAACCCACGTTGAATGATAGCCAGAAAGTGTGAGTTACTTTAATTTGGGGCACCTGGGAAAAACCAAACCTCAAACCCTCAAACCCCAAACCATGTCTACATTCCATGTTCTACCCTTTTGAGAAAAAATATTTCCAGTCTCTTCTGAATAGAGGTGAAACGAAAGCAATAATAACTTAGGCCTTTGTCAGTGTTTCATCCCAATTCATTTGGATGGTCATGTTTTTTTTTACTGCCAACTCTAAGCAGACAACAACCTAAGATCCTGTTTGTGCAGCAAAGGCTCTGCCTAGAAATAATGTCAGAAGAAGCGGAAGAGGAGGGAAAATATCAGAAACAAAGACAAAGCCAGACTGTTAGTTGAATTCTTTGGGTAGCTGTTCATGAGCAAAATAATGGAAACATGAAAATTTAAATTAGAAGAATTTCTTGCAAACATGTATGGCATGGAAATAGTTTAGTAAGCATTTCATCTCAGGACGAACCAGGCCTGTTTCTTACTATAAAGAAGAGAGAAGATGTGAAGGACAGCTACCTGTGGAAACAGCATTTGACCAGGAGGTAGAAGGCATGGTCCTAGCTTGCCAAGAATGTTTTGCTGAGTTTGAACTTGAGTTTGATTTTTTAAAAAAATATAGAGTAAATTATATCAGATGATTTCAGTATGGGTTCAAGGACCACCACGGCAAATTTGGATGGATTTCCAGAGAGCTGGGTAACATGAGATTATTTCACAAGTGTGTGTGTGTGTGTGTGTGTGTGTGTGTGTGTGTGTGTGTGTGGTCTGTCTGTTTACATAAGTGTTGGCTAGGGACAGTGTCTTCGGATTTTATAATTTCAAACAGCATCTCTCTCTTATCCCTAAACTGAAACCTACTAGGAGGGGGTGGAGAGACAGATCAGTGGTTTTAAGTACTTGGTGCCCTTGCTGAGGACCCTGGTTCAATTCTCAACCTCTATACAGCAGCTCATGACTATCTGTAACTTCAGTCCCAGGTGATCCAATGACATGCTTCCTTGGGCATCCAGCATGTGTGTACATGGACACAGGCATGGACATGCCTGAAGACAAAATGCTTAAAGACTAAAATAAGATGGTAGAAATAAATAAGAAAAAAGGGGGACTCTATTAGGCAGCATCATTCCTCAGGATTCTTTGCCCTAAAGTTTGGGATTCTCAGGAAAGTTCCAAGGAGTTTTAAGTCACCTAATATTCCTCTTTAGTTTAGAAGGTAGGACAGGTAGAAAAAAAACCTTGAATTCCATAATAGAACAAAACTATAGTCACCTGCCACTCTTCACAGGACATAGCCCTTGATGTGTTACTATGCAGATAACTGGGCTTATGTGTGTCCATGATCCTGCAAGGACATACCACTCCTCTGCCTGATTTTCCTCCACTTAGGTGCTGGGTGGCAACAATGATGGGAGAGAGGGCTGGGAAGAGCAGGGCATTGGAAGAAGTAGGAGATGGGAGTAAATGAGAGGGTTTGGGGAACCAGCAATATGTCCCGCAGTTACCTACTTGACATGTACTCTCCTTGGCTTGATAGCATACACATCCAAGAAGCTAGTGTCTAATGAAGCATTTTACAGTCCCGTGGAATTCTCTTTTAAGGGATCGAGTATTAAGTTTTCCTTCCCATTTTTCAAATTGCATTGGAAATAACCCATCTGGAATAATGTAGGCTAGACTGCCTTTGAGGACAAACCAAAAATGGGAGCAAGTAATTTATTGATGGGTAAAATTAGGCTCACACCATGGGACAATTAGCACTAATCCATGAAACTTGGAAGCAAATTTAACCTAAGCCAACATTCAAGTCAAACTGGCTCCCAATTATTTGAGGTGTTCTGTGGGCACTTCCCTGTTTACTAGTTGGCACGTAAGGCCGTTGGCTGTTGACCACAGAGTGAAAAACACTAAGCCAGGTTTAGATTTACTTGGATTTCTCAGAAGTGTTCATTTTAATAATGAGTGTGTATTGAACGCTTATAGCTCCTAAACATTATTTGAAGTGCCTTACCACATGGCTCTCTTAAATGATTGCAACTGTGTCTTGAAGTAGGTTTGCATATTTCTTATTTAGCAAACGAGAGAACAGAACTCCACAGATACTAAGCAAAACATTGGAGGTCAAAGTGGGGGCCAGTAGGGAGCTGGGGTTTGACTTCTGACTGGTCTGCATGGTGCCTCGGTGACTAAAAAGCATCCCTGCATTTTCACTGTAGAAGTAAGCACAAATCCTCCACACCCCAATGTACAGAGTTGAGTCTGAACAAGTTAGAAACTAATCATGAAGGGAACTTTTATGAAAATTGTATTCTTGGCTTTAAATGCATTATTTTATTTCCTCTCATAGTTATCACGATGCCATAGGGAACTTGTGAATGATTTAAATATTGCCTCACATACCCATCGGATATTATAATGTAGAAATCTACAAGGGATCATTTTTTAAAGGGTGTAACTCACCTTATTGATAGATTCAATGGCAAAGCAAAAAACAGACTTGGGATAGGTAAAAAATGAGCCAGGCTGCTACTCATCAATTGAAATAAAAACTTGATTTATGGTTATATTTAATGCATTCGAGATTATATAGAT
The DNA here is from genome assembly GCF_963924665.1 of Micromys minutus. Lineage (NCBI taxonomy): Eukaryota > Metazoa > Chordata > Mammalia > Rodentia > Muridae > Micromys > Micromys minutus. The sequence continues at coordinate 27,996,556 of NC_137954.1, read as the reverse complement.
AGTTATAGGCAATTAACTGTGTTTGATAGTAGGCAGTCAACCAACCAATGTGGGTCTCCTGCCCTCACTTACTTAGCATGTCTGTAGCAATGGAAAGCCAGAAGAAGCTATGTAGAGAGAATAAAATTTCATTGACTTACAGGTCAAATAATTACACTTAACAGCTATGTAGCTGACTCTGTAAACCTTGATCTCTCTGCCTTATTGCCAAAGACAATCTTAGAACATCAAAGACAAGTTCGTTTCTGTTGCTATGGTTTCTGTTTTCAAAACATGAAGGAATTTCTTTAAAAACATTGTTTTTAAATGTGTGTGAGCATTTTGCTCTCATTTATGGGTGCCTAGTGAATAAGGAGCCTGGAAAAGAGTTTTGGATTTCCTACAACTGGAGTTACAGACCGTTGTGACTTATCACATGGGTGCTGGGAATCAAACCTGGGTCCTCTGGTGGAGCAGTCAGCGCTCTTCACTAATGAGCCGCCTGCTCAGCACCTGATAAAAAGATATTTTTAATAAATTGTATCCAAATCATACATTCTCTCTTCCTGTTGGGGATGGAACCATTCTGTATTGTGCCTTCACAGGACACAGCAGATTTTGAGTTGATTGCTTCTCAGGAATGGATGATTCTATGCTGTTATAGGAGGCATTTCTTCTTCAGTTTGGTATCAGGTGATGTCACCAGTCCAGAAGCCCATGCTTGGACAATACGTGTCTTTACAGTGAAGGTCATTTTAAGGACAGGTTTTCTTTTTTTCAACTGGGAATTGAAGCTGTTTACAGGGCAAAGGCTGAAGGCAGTCTTCATTGTCAGTATGCTTTTTCTTTAGTGATGTGTCTGGCAAGCATGGGTGGTTCTAGAAATACTGAAGTTGGCATTGGCTAGATCATTAAAAAAAAAAATCTCTGGTTAAATAGCCAGAGACAAGCAGATCAGGCCTTACTGGGCCTGGTTTTCCCCAGAACAGAGCTCTGGATAGAGGGAAGGAGCATAGGTTAAGTAGTGGGATTCTTTCCTTTGGGAACCCCAAACTTCCTGTTGGAAGTTTGCTTTTCAGTAAAGATTTGATTCAAAGTATTTTTCTTGAGTTTGTTTGTTTGTTTGTTTTAATGGCTATGTTTGAGTTTGAAAAGCCTGAGGCCTCTTACATGGCAGGCAAATTCTTTAACATTGAGTGATACCACCTAGCTTCTTCCAGTCAGGTTTTGTTTTTTGTTTTTTGTTTTTTTTTTTTACATAATACTTTGATTGATGATTTGGGAATTTCATATCATGAACCCTGATCACATCCACTTCCCAGTCCTTCTAGGTATGCCCCCACATCCTTGTGACCCCCCAAAAAAGAAGAAATAGTTTTATTTTTAATTGTAACTATAACAGGTAATATACCATAAATATTTAAAAATAAACTCCTCATGGGTTCCTGCTATGTCTTTAGTACTTAATAGAATCAGTTTGGGAAAAGAAAATGAGTGTGAACTTCGAATCTGTAGCCACTTAGTTTGTTTGGATTCTGCCTTTTGATGGTACTTGTGGAAATTGGGGATTGTCTTCATTATTATTTGAGCAAAGCTGGCATCTACTTCTCAGTCTTGGGAAGCCTTGTTATGCTAAGCTTTGTGGGGAATTCAGCCATAGCCAATCCTGCCCAGTGCAAATGAACTTGCTTATCTAAAGGTTATAGATGGTAGTAGGCAGAAAGCCAGACAACATGCTTCCACCATATCCAAGTGTGGGTTTCTAAGTGCTTCGTGGAGGGGTGCACTGGAATTCAGGATGGTGACTGCATTAATGATGTCACCTCAAGGCATCTAGCCATTCACTTCTCCCAGGATAGCACAGAAATCTGGAACTTTGCAGCATGCAGTTGATCTTGAATGGGTGAAGCAACAGCCTTTCTGAATCAAAGGTCTCTTAATCCTTGTAGCTTTATCATTCGAAGTTCGACTACTAGGTGTGAATTCTCACCCCTAGACTCTTTCACTAACACCATTGTGCCAAACTCTTCCTTGAAAATGGTTTTCTTCCCATGATGCTCCTGGGAGTCATATAGTTTAAAGAAGAAAACACAACCAATGCGGGCTTGAAATCGAGCGCTCCTGGTTTCGTGACACCAGGTGGGAATTCATTACGTCAAATGAAACTTTAATTCAATTATTCATCAACATGGGGAAATACTGGATTGCCTTCTTTTCCCCTTGGAAACATAAAGACTATTAAAAGTTAATATTGGGAGTGTGCGAGGCTTAGTGGATAAAGGTACTCGCCACAAAGTCTGTCTGATGACCTCAGTTCAACCCCTGGAACCCTCATGGTGAAAGGGGAGAATGGGCTCTTGCAAGTTACCTCCCATATGTGTTCTGGGCAAGGAGTGTCTCTGTGAAATTCTCGTTTCTTAGCCAGGCTGGTCAAGTCTTTCTGCACTCCACTGTGACCTCTATCTAGAAAGATACTTCCTGTGACAATCATGGCCAACTTTTAAGATGAGCAGACACTTTGTCCCCACTTTAAAGTTTTGTTTTGATTTTGATTTTTTGACTTTCTAACATAGAACTTCTGTGTCTTGTGAGCCATTCATATATTTTTGGTTGTGAGCCTAGCCTTCAACAGCTGAGCTATCTCTCCAGCCCATTGTGAGTTATTCTTTTGGGCTTTGTGGAGGAGGCTGCTGCCTGAATCCCAAACTCTCATCCCCTACTGACCCTTCAGCTTTGAATGCTATGTTTTTTTACCATGTTAAATCTCAGTGAACTTTTGGATAAATATATTAATACTTTAATTGATAGATATCCTCTCCTGTGGTATGATAAATACTATGTGTGTGCCCTAAAATTTTTTTCTCCAAGTTTTGTTTAATGTTTTAATTATTCATGTTTAAATCATAATTGGACAAGAGCTCAAGGTGTATTAAAGACCTATATAGTATCACTTGGCATGTTAAACATTCAGTTATATTTCTGGCTGGTATCTTACTCTCCTTTGACACAAGAAAAAAAATCTGTTTTGAATTACTGGTAATTCAAAAATTTTTTTTTCAACAAATTTTTCTGAACGTAGGGTGATTAATTTAAGTGTTCAACACAGAGCATAACAGTACATAACACAGGTACCAAGAGAAACAAACTATTTTCATTGGGAAAATCTTCCCTTTTGTTTGAAGTGCTTCATCGGCACCTATTCTAATTGAGATCAGTGTGGTGTGTCACATCTGAAAGAGATGGGCAAACGGCTCTACTTGTATGAACTTTTGTTCAATTCATGTAACCAGGACAGTGTTTTTCAACCTGTGGGTTGTGACCCCTTGGTGGGGGGGGGAATGAATGGCCATTTCAAGGGGGTGTGTCACCTAAGACCACCAGAAAAGCACAGATATTTACATTATGATTCATAACAGCGGTGAAATTACAGTTACGAAGTAGCAATGAAAATAGTTTTATGGTTGAGGGTCACCATAACATTAGGAACTGTATTAAAGGGTTGCAACTTTAGGAAGGTGGAGAACCACTGATCTAGAACCTATACTTACACTGATTACAGATCTACAGAAATAGACTGATAGAAATATATAGCCCAAGGCTTGGTGCATGTAATTGGCCAGGTCAACTTTAGGGCATGTGCTATATGTGTGAATGTTGGTGTGTGGGGTTGTCCAAGTGCATCATAGGTTTCCTGGAAGGGCTGTGGTATGAGAGTGAAGGGCATTGATAGCAGCAGTAAAAAACACTTCCTGTTTGGGACCCTGCACAACTGTCTCTGCCCGCTGTCATCACCAGCTTTGCTAGAGCTGATCCAAATCCATAAAGGGTCTATACAGCCCCTTTCCTGACCTCCCGACATTTAACTCCCCTTTCACCCCTACCTATTACCGAAGACAGAGGGTTCTTGCCCGTATTTCCCCTGTCAGTAAGGGGCCTTTAATCTGTTTTACCATGAAAAATTCATTAAGAATGTACTATTATTTCATCAGTGAAATTCTCAATTTTTAAATTAAATCCATAGGTCTGGTTTAGCAACCGCCGTGCAAGATGGAGGAAGCAAGCTGGAGCCAATCAACTGATGGCTTTCAACCATCTCATCCCAGGGGGATTCCCTCCCACCGCCATGCCAACCCTGCCAACATACCAGCTGTCGGAGACCTCTTATCAGCCCACGTCTATTCCACAAGGTATCTAGGAAGAGAAAAGAGGGCATGAAAATGTAACTCCCAGTCGCCTTCCATTGGCTGTTTGACACAGTGAATCTTGTCTGTGATGCTGACTGACATTGATACTGTTTGGTGTGACAATCACATGACATCAGCTCGTCCTATACATATCTGCCATGTCTCAGAAATAGTTTGTGCTACCCTTGAAGCAATGTAGCATCTTTTCATTGTTCTAAAACCAATGCAACTTTCCTAAAGAAACGTATGATTTTCCTCCCCTGGTTGCAATCAACTGAGGTTTCTGGGACTGTGATTGCTGCAGTAGTAATCCAGGGAAGGTAAGCTTTGGTAAGCTCATCATGTGTTAGGACGAGAGGGAAATGGTATGATGCTTAAACTGTAAGATTTTTGGGGGCTTGTGAAAGACAGTGTTTTCAACACTTGAAACTTCGATGCACTGTTCATATGTTAATGCCTTAAGAGTACATTTGATGAGGAATTTGGTATCTATTAGTGATTACATCGTGTTCACTGCCCAGACCAACTTGTTAGTATCGACAATGTAGTAACTGTGTTCACGTTCAAGGTGAGTGTGCCACGGGCATTGGTATACACAGTTATGTGCTTGTAGACATGCAAAGAGAGATGCACCTGTATTCGTTATGTGATTTTACATATGCATGATTGGGAATGCCGGTGGAAGTCATGTAGTATCTGACCGATGGCTAGCCATTAATGAGAACTTTTGCAATGAACTTGCTCTGCTGGTCTACCTACCAGAGACCATCATGGTTGCTCACGATGGTTACTTCTTCTTTGTTTCAGCCGTGTCAGATCCCAGCAGCACTGTTCATAGACCTCAGCCGCTTCCTCCGAGCACTGTTCACCAAAGCACTATCCCTTCGAACGCAGACAGCAGCTCTGCCTACTGCCTCCCCAGCACCAGGCATGGATTTTCAAGCTATACAGACAGCTTTGTGCCTCCATCGGGGCCCTCCAACCCCATGAACCCCACCATTGGCAATGGCCTTTCACCTCAGGTCAGTCCCGTGTTCCTAGACAGATGATTTGCCGTTACCAGAACCAAATAGTCAATTCCCTGAGGCAGGGGTATAATGAATTGCCAAATGTAAACCATAATGTATTCCTTATACGAGCCACATGATTTCAGTTTCTAAGTTTCCTTTCTCTCTTCCCTCCCTTTCTACTGGAGACATCAGAAGTTGTAGCTTAGACTTGAAATTCAAGTGACTTCTAACGCAATCATGGAGACCTGTTTATGCTCAGTTGACAAGGCATTTGTTTTGTGTCTTTCCTGTGCCTAGCTTGGAGCTTTGGCTGAAAGTTTTACAAACCTGTCAGGGTCATTCCCCCTCCCCTTTGGTTTTTGTTTGTTTGTCTGTTTCAAGTGGTATTTGGTCATCTGGCAGAATTTTGAATAAAAATTCTCATTATTGGAGAGGAAGCAGAAAAGTTGTATATAAAGAGAAGGGGGAAGGGAGGGAGAGAGGGAAAGGAAAGAAGAAAGAGAGGGAAGAGGGGGAAGGAGAGAGAAAGACCCAGCTGAAGACTAAAATGAATGAGTTAGAACACAAATTAGGAGAATGGCTAGTCTTTGGGACTATATAAATATTTGGACGTTGTAATTGTTTTTCTAATTTGCATCGAACTATGAGTTTTTCGTGGAGGATTGCATTAAGAAATTGCCCTGATAATTGCATGTCAGAGGGATGGTTAAATTTCCTACATGTGGCATCTGTCTGAACTTGACATTATTAGTGGTTGTTTAAATACAGATAGCTTGATTTTATTAGGGAGCAGTTGGCCCAGGTGGCAAGAAAAGCCACCCACTAAATTTGGAGAAATGCCACAAAGGCATTGCAATCTATAATTACAATCGTGGATCTCTTTGGGGCCGAGAGTGAGAGTTTTAACAGCTTTATCTTTTCTCTACTTCTTTTTTTCCCCCTCTCGTTGGTTAGAAAAACAGAGAGAAGCTCAGGATGACACAAATGAAAACCGAAAAGACAATTATACTCAATTACACACTAATCACGGACTATCACCGCTGCCTAAGCACCGAGAGGGTGTTCTAATAGGCAGAAAATGAGATTTTAATGGCACAAAGGGTGGCCAAAGTAACGACTCATATATCTTTGCCTTCCCCGGGTTCTTCAACTTGTGGTGTGCGTCTTCGGAGCAGAGCTCTTGGGCTCTGTGCAATGGTGATAACTCTGAGCAGCTGAGAAGTTCAAAGCCACAGGAGTTGAAAAGGCTGGATCGCAAAGTCAATGAAATAAACATTTCCGCCTCAAGGCAAAAGTTCATAAATCCTTTTTTGTAACAGTAAATGTAATTAAGTTTTATAGATTCCTATAGCACATCCTGGGCTTAGGGAAAGAAAAAAAAAGCAAGAGGTGGCTTTAAACCTCAGCAGGGAAATAACAACAGGAAAACAATAGAAGGACTTTTAGCTCCTTTGATTTCCAAGTACTGGCATTTGGGGGGGGGGGATGTGATTTTTTTTACATGACAATGACAGGCTTCCTCTCGAACTGGCAGCCTTTTAACACTCAGGGTTTCATCAAGAAACATCTTCCAGAGTTTACAAGTAAAATTGGAAGGCTCTGCCAGTCTTAGCATCAGTCACTTGGAGGCTAGAGAACAGCTTTTGCTTTTTTAAAAAAATAAATTTATTTTTATGTGAATTGGTATCTGTCCTGCCTGTGTGAGGATGGCAAATGCCCTGCAAGTGGAGTTACAGCAGTTGTGAGCTGCCATGTTGGTACTGGGAATTGAACGCATGTTCTCTGGAAAAGCAGCTGGCATGTCTCCAGCTCCGTAGAGAGCAGCTCTTTATGGGATTAATGTGGTTGAGATTAAACTGGGACAGGAGCTGTTTCGGTGAGAGGCAGGATTCCATCAGAATGTCTCAGAACTTTATTTTCTTCTGCTGTAATGGAAATAACATGACCTTGAACTCTGTACGTGACCTGGTTAGTTTCTTGCATGCAAACAAGGAATCTGGCTGTAGACGTATTAGCTAAGCAGACACATTAGAAATTGATCATCTGGCTATTAACAGTCACCTTTAAGAAAGCTTTAGAATTGGTGGCAGAGTGGGGTCATTTCATATGTACCATTGAGGAGAAAAATCCCATAGACTACTTTCCCGAGTTTATTTCATCTTGCATACCATATCAGTTCCATATTTACACTCCTGAATAATAGTGTATTTTGTGTTTCTACTGTAGATCACCAGTAGGGTTCCATGCTTACAGTGTTCCCACTGAATCAGAAATAGAGAATAATATCCTTAGGCAAAGTAGAGGACAAGACAGGGGGTGAGTAACTCTGTATCATCTGAACACATATGAAAAATAACAGAAGAGAACATTGGTTTTAGAACTCAGATTTCTACAGCTCTTTGAATCGATTGTTTCACTACAATGCCTCTTTTGAGGTAAATGATGTTACAGTGGTCTTGGTTGTCTGTCTTCGAACCCAAGTCTAATGACTTGGTTCATCTGCTAAGAGAAGAGACAGTCAGAGTGGTAGTCCTGGAGTTCCTGCTTTACGGAGACTCCATTATTGACACATGGATTGGATCATATGATTCTGAGAACAGAAGTGGTGTGACTGTCACTTCTCTATTCCCTACTTGCCCTTCTGCATCCTCCACCTCTGTTTTGTCACCTACTGAACAGGCAAATTCAGTGGCAGGACTGGAGATTGAGATTGTAATCCACTATTAGTTTAAGGGGATTGAAATTAGTATCTAGGGCTCTTGGTTATTGGTTTAGAATCTAGTCTATTCTTGATTGGGAAAGAAACCCATTTCAAAACAAAGCAGAGACAGGATTTTATTTACATTTGAAAAACACTGGTAGAGACTAGTTTTCTAAGTTGGCCTCTGGTTTTTGGTTTATTTGTTTGTTTGTTTTTGGTCAGTGCTGGGGGTTGAATTTAGTTTTTGGTTTTAGATTCATTAATTTTATTTTATGTGTAAGAGTGTTTTGTCTGTAGAGATGTATGTGTACCACATATATTCCTGGTGTCCACAGAGGTCAGAAGAGGGTGTTGGATCTCCTGGAATTGGAGTAACATACATTTGTGAATCACCATGTGGATGTTGGAAATTGAACTCAGTTCCTCTGTAAGAACAATCAGTGCTCATAATTGCTGAGCTCTTTCTCTAGCCCCTGAATTTAGGTTTTAAGTTTAGGTTAATTTAGAATTGTTTTTGATAAGACTGGTTTTCATTCATCTTTTAATTTCTACCAGTAATAAAAACATTTCTTGCTGACTGTATTACCAGCCTCAGCTTGGAGAGGGATTCTGAGAGAAGGGTGTCTGGGAGGGATGAAATAAACAATTCAAAGTCAAGTCATGGGTTTCTTTCTCTCTCTCTCTCTCTCTCTCTCTGTGTGTATGTGTGTGTTCTGATCAAGACAGCTTTTCAGATTGCTCTCTCCCACAGCCTTTTCTTGATATTCTAAAAACTCTCTGGATAGCTTATTTCTTGCAGATCAAAACTTAGGTTTTTTTAATAAGCATATTAATTCAGTTATTATCCCAGGTTCCCTTTCGATTATCTTATGAATTAGCATCCCAGGACCCCAGCCCCCGGATTCTTCAAAAGGGACAGCAAACAGAAGCACAAACAATAAGATAGTTTGGTGGGATCCCATTCTAAAATTACCATTCTGACCACACCTTGACCTAAATTAGCTCTGCCCCAGCCTGACCTTGAACTCAAATCCATCTGCCGTTGCAAGCATAAACAAAAAACAAACAAACAAACAAACACTTAGCTGGGCAGCATTTTGCCTGGAGATCACCACTCCCTAAATCTCTTCCTTGGTATCTTTCTGACAAGCTGTCTCACAACATAGCTGCCTCTGTTCTTTATAAGGAGCTATGAAGCTCCTTATGCAATTTATATTACATCCTTATATTGCTGAAAAATATATTTTCAAACTCATGTTTTCAGCATTCTTTCCCACAGCCTTAAGGGCTGTCCTGAAGGTCCCGACATTCTACCATTTTCCTGAGACATAGACATAACCTTGCCTCCTGGACTCATGCTATCTCTGATTATCATGAAGTCATCAACCTTGGCAGAGAGAAAACAACTTGAAAATACGTACATTATATTACAAACAAGCCTTATAGGCACAGCAACCATTAACATTCATAGAGGCCCATGCCCTGCTGGCTCTGTTCCAGGGGTAGGAAATGATATCATACTGTCTTTTACATGGCCAAGCCAGCCTCAGCACTGTAATAGTTCCAGGACAACCATTGGTCATGGTTTTATACATTGATGGTTTTTTTTTTTTTTTTTTTTTTATGTTTTAAGCCTTCCTAAAAATTGAGATAGATGGTAATATACAGATTTCCCATCTGATAGTTTTTGTTTTGTTTTGTTTTGTTTTGTTTTTGAATTATTGTGGTCAATTCATTGTAGCTATCTTTGGTTGAGTCTATTTGGTATATATAAAATATTTGTGCATTCTATTTGGTATTTTCTCCAGTATCACCAATGTTGGTATATTATTGACTATTCAAAGTAGCAGGGAATAGAATATATGGGAGCCAATGTATAGGTATTTTTTTTTTGTATTTTGTTTGTTTGTTTTTATTTCTTTGCTTTATATTTTTCTCGACACAAGGTCTCACTCTATACCAAGTGAGTTTAAGACTTCTAACAATCTTTTTACCCTAGTCTATCAATGCTGCAATTACGGGTGTGGGCCATTATGATCAGTTGACATCTAGTTGTTCTATAAGGAATTAATAGACACATCATTTGCCAAATGGTACCCACCCTCTTTCTATCTGCCTTCTCCTAGTTATTCTTCTGTGAACATGAGTCACACACTTCTGTTACTAGTCTCTGCCAAAGGAAGCATCATGTTGTAAGAAATTTTCAATGGGCATTAGCCATTGCCCTTGACCTGCTTGTTATGTGAGCATGGCCAAATGGTTTCACAAATGGAGGGCTGGCCTCCCATTTGCTAGCACAGACTGGATCTGTCAGGAGACATGAGGCAAGATTCTCAGAAACAGACAGGGGCAGGGCAGGTTATAAACTCAATATTTTTCACCTTCTGAATAATTGTCTGACATATTTAACCTTTCTAGGAGACAGGGCTCAGAATGAGGCTCCAGTATGCAACCCCCACCCCAGAAGACCACCCAACTCACCCTCAGAAGGTCTTTTCCTGGTGCCAATAACTTGTTTGAAAGGTTATATTCCCTTGCTGCAAGGATAACACAGGACCCAAGGATTATTGATTTCCCCTTCCACAGATACTGTTCAAAATCTCACTGCATTTGTGGGAGAGACAGAGGACACTGGCTTGGAAATTGGATTGCAAGAAAATATTACCGCACGCTCAAGACATGAGGCTCATTAACATGTGGCCCATATTTTTTTAATTAGCTTTCCTTTGCATGAAATACTACCTTCAATGCTTCCCAACCCCCAAAGCACACATAGCCAACACTCCCAACATGGGCAATTAGATTAACAAACTTTTATAATTTCATGCCCCATGTCTACCTACTTCTGTAAACTTTGTAGGATTTGTCAACAGCTTCCAACGAGCTCTTGAATGAAACACACTATCAGTTGGTTACAGGGGGTTTAGGGAAATTCTCTATTGTTCTGTCATCTATGAAAATGGGCCAACTTGGCAACATTTAGGCTTCGTCAACAATTGCAAATGATTCTTCAAATGTTTTGGGTTTGGTAAAACCTAAAACACATTTTTGCCAAATACTTTTTCTACTTCATTTTTCAAACTGTGCATTTTAGGGAACATTTGATCCATATGGTTTTGATTCATTTACTCTCATATCACTGTTTTTTTTTTTTTTTCTTCTATGGAGCCATTTGATATGTAAGAGACTTTCCTACACTCAGTTTAAAGCTCTCTCCTTTGTAGAAGGAGGAAGTCCTGTTTGCAACCTCAGAGGCCATACATTTTGAGACTCGTTCCAGCAACACTTAAAACTACATTTGCTATAAATCTGGGCAGTATGAGCACACTTTAGAGCAGATGGGCAGAGTTTCATTCTGGCTTATGAGTGAAGCCAATGACAAAATAGGAAAATAAGCTTGAATTTTAAAAAAAGGGGGTTTGTTTTAGAGAACATTTAACTGTTATTAACAGAGTCCTGTTGTTAACAGAGCTTCGCACAGAGACCACCTTTCACATTTTGTCCAGGTCTTGGGTAAGATGTAATCGAATAACCCATGCACCTGTCCTGTTTCATGCCTAATCTCCTGAGGGGAAAAATCTCATAAAGATCTATGTATCAGCTTGAAAGTCTGCACAGGACTCAGCACCTCCGGAAGGAGGACGTGGTCTGTGGATCTCATCAGATTTGTTGACCATCCATCTAAGTCTGGTTGAACAGTCACATACTTGTGGCGTTGGGATCGCAGGCCTGTCACAGCACTAGAAAGAGTGACTGAATCCCCACACTAACAAGGTGGTGACTGAGGGCACAGGACGCCAGCCTCCTCGGCTGTTCTCATTCACACTTGACAAAGGAAAGCCTTTCCCTCAAGTTCCCATCCAGTTGCTTTTAAAGAATAATATTAAAATTGAGATTATTGGTGTGTAATGTATGTAAATTGCGTATTTGGTGTCGGCTACGCTCATTAGGCAGTGTCCCCGTTTCATGCATATATGGATTAGACGATTATGGTCCCATTTCAAATCAGATTTCAATCGCTCAATACCGTTTCTTTTGACAAACATTTGTTAATGCTGGAACTGGTTATGGAGAAGCAGCTAAGTGTTAATATGTATACATTAAAGTCAGGACTGCTTTTGATTCTACTCGTATTTCCCTTTGGACCAGAGTTAAGTATGAGCTCACATTCTTTAGTGACAAAGGGGGGATGACAGTGGCTCGTCCATTAAGATATAAAGAACTTGCCACAGATGAGCCTTTTATCTGGATGGACTTTGGATGTTAAAGATAAAGTATTAAAAATAGTTACAATGGGCGCTTTTCTGTTTCATCTGTTTTGGTGAAAATCTTTGTTATTAGAAAACCCCTGCCTCTTGTGCTGTTTCTTCAGGGAAGCCCAGTAAGGTTTCCTTTACTGGTACAGCCAACTCCCCTTTCAAAAGAACTGTTATTTTTTTTTTTTTTTTTCTGGACGTTTTGGACACACCTTCAGAAGCTATTTGAGGCCAGTAGTATTGATAAGCCATTTGCTTTTCCACATTTGACCTACCAATGGATGACTGACTGATCCAATCCTTTTATTGCGCTGAGGAGCCAAGCAGGTGGTCTGCCACACCAACCCAGTTCCCCAAGGAGCCCCTTCCTGCCTCCACACTTTCCAGAAACTCATCTGTGGAAGGAAGAGGAGGTGATTTTGATTAAAGAGATTTGTTGATTGTCAAACAAAGCTGGGACGGAGACGCGTTTTGTTCAAAATCGGCTGCTCTCCAAAGTCTCTGTACCTTTCTGCTTCTTTTCTAACATGGCCCATGAGCTCATTCCCAGGGCTTGAGAAACCCCACATGTTTACAGTGACTTCAGACTGTTTACGATCATAAATGAACTCATTTCAGCGATACCAGAAGAGCTCCAGGAACATTTGTGGATTTTCAGCTATTCCCATTCTGCTGGGGGCTTCCGCTCCCCGGTGAATATTACTGCTGTTAATTCTTTTGTTGAATCCACACAAGCTGTCACTGACTATCCTGGTGCCTTGGATCTTGCTCTACAGGTTGAGGTTTCTATCCTTCAAAACATGAGGAGCATCCTGGTTTATAGTGGCTCTAGGTGTGGCCTTTCGGCTTACTTAGATGTGGACAGTTGTGAGAGTAACAACAGGTTAGCCCAAATCTCCTTTTTGTAGATGGAGGAGAGTCATCTAGTGACAGCATCAGAAATCATGATCCCCAAGAGAGCCACAGGCAAACCTTTTGTGCTGAAGTTTTGTGTGTGTGTGTGTGTGTGTGTGTGTGTGTGTGTGTGTGTTTTACTAAGTTGACATAAATAGGAATTCTGCTGCCCTGTCTGTCCTGTGCTTTCAACAAATTAGACAGTGGCCCATGGGTCATTTTAAGGCTCATTTGAATTCCTCTAGTCACTAAAGAGGAAAAGAAAAATTGAGTGTGATCGCTTAGTTTATAACTAAGCTAACTAGAATCAAAGGTTTGTCCTTGTAGTCAGCAGTATACTGACAAGCCATTTAGGTTCATGCAAGGCCTATGGTCTGAATCAACCCTTTATATGTGGTTGGAATGCAATGTAAAGCTTTTAATTTATTACTGCATTTGCAAAATGGCAATATCTAGAGAAATCTGAATACTTGCATATTTATTCAATTATGGCTGAATGTGTGCTTTGTGTCGCAAACACAGAAGACTCGATTCAGCCTTCGGTTGTGTACTGTTTTTCGTTTTGTTTTGTTTTGTTTTCCCTCCCCTAAAGAATCTGTCTGGGTTTCATCAAAGGTGTATATTTTTCAGTGTATAGGGCAGTATTTAAAAATGGCTCTTGGCATTCAGCTTGAAGTTGGTAAACTGGAATTTCTGAGAGTAGTGATTATGATGTCCCAATGACCAGTGGAAGGGGCAGGCAGCTGGGAGGCCCTTTGAGGGGCGACCATTGCAAAAGCATGTTTTTCTTTATGGGATACTTACCTGTGGTTTTTCAGCATATGCAGACAATGTTCAGATCAGCGCAATCGCTTTTCTACCTCTCTGACACAGTAGGAACGTCCAGCTTTGAAATATTCAGTGATTTGTTGACATTTTTGAATATTATGTTACTTTTTTTTTTAAGTATCAAATTCTACCTGTGGACCCATAATCCATCTCTCTGTCCCTCTGCCCGTTCTCCCACCCCTTTCTGGAAATGCTATACTCTGGTTTTACTGTTGTTGTTTCGCTTTCTATCTACTGTGTAGATGCGTTTTTTTGAGCTTTCCATATAAGTGAGGACCTGAGGAGTTAGGCTTCTTTCCCTGAACACACGAGACTGTGAGGTTTGGGGACCAATGGATGGCTCAGTAGGTAAAGAGCTCGCTGTACATGCATTTGGACATGAGTTCTTATGCCCAGCCCCCAGGTTAAAAACCGGACACTAGCATGTGAACCTGTAATTTCAGTGCTGGAGAAACGGAGACTGAAGGATTACTGGGGTTTCGGGCCACCCAGCTAAGCTAGTCTAGTGGCCTCTGTGAGCTTGAGGTTCCAGGAGAGATCAGGTGTCAAAATTAAGATGGAACGTGGTTGGAGAAGACACTCAAAATCAATGTCTGCTCTCTAAATGCACATGAATACCCATGTACCCACAGACTCACAGACACGTGCGTTCATATACGGTGTGCTTTGCAGAATCACAAGGTAGCAGATTTTAGGCTGAAGGGAATGGTTTTTGTTGTTGTGAGTCACTGTGCAGCCATTCCATAATGCTGAACTAATCAAAGTATCTTTTTAAAAGATGGAATGCTCCTTTTTCTCACACCAAATACTCATGTGTCACTGAAGCAACTTGCTCTTAAAAAGTTCTAGGTAACCTATTATAATCTGTTCTGAGGCTCATACATGGCCCCCATGGGACTGAATCCGCCTGTGTTCCTCTGTGGGAAACCCCCCTGCTCAGGGGTAACCTGTCTCTCATTTTCAGGCAGGATTTCTTGTTTTAGCCTCTGTGGATGTCACACGACTATATTTATAACGTGTTGAATGCCAGACTATCACCGTTTAAAGGAACATTTCCCAGGAAGTAATGAACGATTGAAATCACAGGTGGAGACCCAACTCGTGGCCCATTTGTCTTTAAAACAGTTCACACTTGTGCAGGTGAATGTGTGCTTTTAATTAAGGTCAGATGGCTCCCCACATTCTCTGGTCTCTATATAAGAACTTGGGGGAGGGTCAGAGGATGGCTAATTTTAAAGAAAAAGCTACAAACTGACTACTAATGTTTAGGCAGGGCAGATAAAGGGGCAAACAAAAAAAAAAAAAAAAAAAAAAAAGATTCTTGCTAGTCCTTTGGCTGCAAGAACAAAAAACAGAGGCCTGAGAGCAAAACCACTAGGTTTCAAGTCGTCCTCCATCTTGTCTAAATTCTGGGTTCGGGGAAAGAGTTTTAGGGAGACAGGAATGCTCGGTCTCCTACTTCCTTTCCTCAGTGGGGTAGAGTTGAGCTCGTCACAGGCAGGCAATGTGGGTTTCTAATTTGTTGAGAGCTATTTATAGGTTCTGGGTTGAGCCATGCACAAAGTTCAGTGAAGTGAAGTTTGCCTGTGCAGATGGGTATCAGGGTGGAGCCACTCTGCATTTCCTTAAATGCAGGTTCAGTTCATAGGAAATTAGAGAGAAATTCCAAACTGCCATCTCATCAAAGCCCCAGAGGATACCCAAGCATTGAGATTTTCCTTTCTATAGTTAGAATTTAAAGTCCCAAAGGGTCAAATAGCATTTAGCAAACATATCCTGAAGCAGTCACAGACCAAAGCTGATGTATGTTTGATCTTCCACAGTCTCGTTCTCAGACAGATTGCTGAAGTGGTCGTGGGTTTGAGAGCACATGCTTTCCAGGGCTATTGCGATTGTGAGAAAGTCCCTGAAATGACAAGAGTTAACAGCAGGTAATGCTATTCCTCATGGAAAGAGTTGGAGACCCTGTGCTAAGTGATGAATGAGGGTGTCTGACCCACATCTGTTTTGCATTAGAATGGAACATTGCCCTGACATCCTCAGGAACATTTGTCAAGATTCCCCGGACAGAGCTTCTGTAAATTACATGCTGCGAATGTGTCAGGGTCAGATAAGAGGATATCATTAACTTCCCAAGTTTACTCAGGGCTCTGTCAGTCCCTAGGAATACACTATGGGCTAACAATTTTTCCTTGAGCTATTTTCTTATATTTTTCATTCATAGAAGAAAAAAAAAAGTGTGTCTTATCCCCCAATATTGAAGTGTTCCTTTCTCATAAATCATATTAATTATAGACATGGTTCTAAAGCACATTAAATGCAGGCATGCGTAAATGAATTAAAACATATGAGAAGTTTATTATGTCTATGGTGGGTCCAACATAGTCTAGTATCTATTGTGTTTAACAAGCAGACTTTTTTTTTTTTCTTTTGTCTAGGTAGACTGAACCTTTTTTTAAATAGAATTCATTTTTTTGATGATGGTAGAAACGGCATGACTGTTCATCACTGGCTAGAAGTAAACTAGATACACACACAGGCATGCATGTGTCTGTACCCCTTGAGAGCCGTTTCTAGGCTAATCGCCTCAATTTCTATTTCATTCATTAGTCCTTAAAGACATTTGCTTGGCTGAGGATGTAGCTCAGTGGCTGAGTGCTTACTCAGCACCGTATGAGGCTCTAGGCTTGATTCCCATCCCCCCAAAAAACAAAATGAAATTAATGAAAACACTAAACAGTGCGTAGCTGTCAACTTATCACTTAGCCTACCGAGAAACAGGTACTGGACGGAATTCAGAAACCGGATGTGATTTCTGGGACTGGTCTCTAGCCAGAAGTAGACTTTGGTTGGGACACTTTCATTTGCAAATGAAACCTGGGAGTTCACACAGCACAGGCGCAGTGTCTGGCACTCCTTGTCTTTTTCATCCCTCGTTAAACACTGCTACTTGTACGTGACACGTGAGCAAAGGATTAAAAAAAAGAAAAAAGCACAACCTTACCTAAAGAGATTCCGTGCTTCTCTATCTGGTTAGGTAGGAGTCCTCCTGCCCCTTTGCCTAACTCTCAGGATGGGTGAGAGGTCACCATGCAGACCCCAAGAGAAACGGCTGCCTTTAGGCAACTTCCCTCTTTCTTACAGCTTTCAAACAGACAGGACCCCAAATCTAATTATTTAGATGCTAATCAATTGCAGAATAATTCCTAAGGCATTTGAATCTGAAGATGTTTTCTGAGCAGCACGCATCGTTTAAGATCGAAGGTTTGCAGCCTCAGAGGTACACTTGTTAAGATTTAACCATTAATGGACTCCAGGGATACCTGTGTTGACAAAAGCATTCCATAGACTTTTTCTGTCTTTCTTTCTTTTGGTTTGACTTTGGAGATAAACCACATCTTAAAAAACGTGTACTCAGTAGAGTTTTGGAGGGAAGGCTAAAAGGATCAACAACCGAAAAAGTGTGTGCATCATATACAGCTAATTCACTGAAGCTTTTTTTTTTTTTAAAACTAACTAAATGTGTGTTGTTAAATTCTAAATCAGAAGAACGTCTGATTACTTGAGTGCAAGAAGAATAAAGACAAGAGCATAATTCCTCCCCAGGCTAAAAGAAGCTCCTACGCACACCCGCTAATTTGCTTTGTCATTTTAGATCTCTGATAAGTTCTGAGCTTTTGTGAGGGAGGGACGACAGGAGGGACAACAGCAGAACCGTAACGTCTGTGCCAAGACAAATATTTTCCAGACACATTGTTTTAAATGTAAATCTTAATTTGGCCCATAGGGGTTTTTTCTTTTTTTTATATTTAATCTTACAATAGGGAAATTAATTCAAGAGAAATTCGGCATGAAGCGGTTGTAAAGAGTTGCTCTCTCCTGAACCATGTAATCTCCCAATCAAGATGTAAACAGCCTATTCAGAATCCTGAAACTTGAGCTGCAAGCGATCTTCAGAAAAAAAAAGTCTCTAATAAAATGGGCGCTGGCAGGGCGAGAGGGAGGAAGGAAGAAGTGTGGGCCCAGAACTGCAAAGTTTTGGATTTGTTTCTAAAGGTCACCTGTGAAACAGGTTGGAGGTAGTGCCTGGGTGGCACTTTGGGAGGGGGGGGGTGTCATTCAGAACTGAGCTTAGTAGAGAGTCTTAATTCAGAAACCTTGATTAGGCATGTTATAGAACTGGATGTAAAAAAGTCAAGAGTCAGAGAGAGTGGGAGGGCTCAGTGGGTAGATGAAGGTGCTTGCCACCCGAGGAGGCAGATGACCTGAATCCCATTGCCAAGATGGGCATGGTGGAAAAAGAGGACCAAGTCCTGCAAGTTGTCCTCTGACCTCCATAGTCATGCTCTGGCACACTCCCCTCATCCCACACCACACACTTGCATGTCCTTGTATGCACATGTGCACAGACACAAATGCATATGCACATACAAACACTCACAGCGACCCTCATCTTTCCCCCATAGGACAGAACCTTGATTTAAGAAAGCCTCTCTTCCTCCTCGTTAATTCCCATCTCTTACCTGGCATTTCCTAGAAATGGGGACAAGCATCTGGGAGGCAGGATAGAGCAGCTTTGAAATTGTTTTCTTCAAAACCTTTTTTTGGAAACAGCAATTGTGTTCTCCCTATACTCAAATTAAAAAAAAAAAAAAGTCAGCCTTGTAGAAGACATAGATCATTAATGATAAAAGGGAGGGGTGTAGGGTTTTATTTTTACACAAATGAGGATTTTATTATAGGCGTCAAACAATCAATTGCTATAGGAAAAGAGTGCATAGAAGACACACTGGAGATATTCTTAGATGAGGGCCATGTGGCATTCCATGACCATATTGGGGGAAGGCTAAGAAACTTATTTACTAACTTCTTGTGCATAAAAAGAAGTTTCCGTAGTTTCCCTCGAAGCATTTGAAGCATAAAATAGCGTTTAAAGAAACATACATAAAAGTGTAATGGGACCCTTCCATAGAGATTTGAGGTTTTGAATTCTGGCAAGGAAAAGTGGTGGTGTTTCTATTGATATGCTCACCTCCCCCACAGATTTCTATTTAATTTTTAAATGACAGGTTATTAAAAATGGTGGCTGCCTTGAGGTTTTGTAATTACTGACAAAAATACTGATAATTTTTTACTAGTCTTTTTCTCTTCCTCCTCCCGTCTCCTGTGTCTCCTCCTCTTTGTTCTCCTTCTCTTCTGAGACTGAGTTTCTTTGGGTAGCTCAGGGAAGCCTTAATTTTGTGGTCTTTGTGCCTCAGCCTCCTGAGAGCTTGGAATTTAGGCCCTCGGTGTCTCCACTCCCAGGTTTCAGTCCTTAGGTTGTAAGGATCACAAAGTAAACATTTGTGTCACAATGACACTCTGTTGGGCTCCCTCAGGTATCGAAAGGAACCCATAGGCAACTGGTTTCAAGGTCTTTTTCTTCTTACACTCCAGTCCCTGGGCTGTGGACTCAGGGCCTTACTAAGCCGGAAGCAGTTCAGTCTGCTTGTTTGTTTGTTTAAGACAAGATCCCTTTACGTAACCTTGGCTGATCTGAAACTGCTATGTAGAGCAGACCTCTTGGTCAGAACTCACAGAGATCCCCCTGCCTCTACCTCCATAGTACTGAGATTAAAGGTGTGTCCCATTCTACCCAGCAAATTCTTAAAGGCAGCCATCCATTTTCCTAGAATACAGCTGTGCTTTCTCTATCTTCCACTCGCTGACCCAAGTTCTTAAAGCGACATTTTGCTCTGACTTTTCCTAACACAAATGCTGCAGAAGGTCGCCTCATGAGCGGGACCTGACACTGCTTTGTTGTTATTGTTTTTCTCATGGGAAGAGCTGTTTAAGACTCTGAACAGTCATGGTGGCCCATACCTTTAATCCTAGGATCTTGGAGTTAGAGGCAGGTGGATTTCAGTGAGTTCAAGACCAGCCTGGTCTACATAGTGAGTTCCAGGACAGCCAGGGTTATATAGAGAAATTCTATCTCAACAAACAAACAAACAACGCCCCCCCCAGCAAACAAATATCCTTTCCATTTTGTCCCCCCACCCCGCCCCGGAAAAACATTACCTTTTCCTTCAAAGTTATGCAAATGTGTGGCAGGGGAAAGTTTGTCACAAGAATGTCCATGTTTAGTTCGTGGGGATGGTATGTAACGTTTTGAATAAGTTCTGACCCAAGTTTCTTAGCTCTTCAGTCATGACTTTACCTATATATTCCATCTCTCTCTTAAAGTCACATACAGTGAACTGAGGTTTTTTTTTTTTTTTTTTTTTTTTTTGAAATATCTTCCTGAAAGACACCATTCATTTAAAACTGAATTCCTTTTTACCCGATACCCCACTGGATATTTTCGTTTCAGGACTGATAGAATCAAAATGGTCTTTCCTACATGCGTGTTTAACACAGCTTATTACAGCACACACGCCCCCTTCTTGTGAAGAAAATAACTTATGAACAGTTTTATAAGTGTTATAAACTTAGAAAATAACTCATAAAGGTATAAACGTAGGCATGACCCTATTAGAAACCTTACTCTGGAGCAGTGGTTCTCAAGCTGTGGGTCATGACCCCTATGGGGGGGTCAAATGACTTTTTCACAGGGACATCATATCAGATATCCTGCCTATCAGATATTTATATTATACTTCATAACACTAACAAAATTACAGCTACAAAATAGCAACAAGATAATTTTAGGGTTGAGGGTCACCCCAACATGAGAAACTGTGTTAAAGGGTCACAGTGGCAGAAGGTTGAGAGCCCTGTTCTGGTGCCTGTCTTCCTGTGGCTGCCAGCCTATGGATTTGCACTCCATTTTGTTAAGGTCATTTGCTTGGTATCCACCCCCCCCCCCCACATCCCATGAAACTCTGCTTGACTTTTGCACACATTTGCCACATAGTGCCAACAAATTTAGATCCCTGGAATGGTTTTCAGAATTTGCATTTACTGTTTTCCGTCTTACCTGCCTTCCTATCAGTGACTGGAAGTGAAGGCAGGGGGAGGAATAACCTTTTGGAGAATAGCAGCAGTAAGCATCTCTCTGAGATGCTTATCTTGTGGCCCACTAAAGATGGATCCGTTTAACACTTTATTAAGAATTTGTTTACTTCTAAGGTTACACAAACTTTCCCCAAAGGAAATTATGGGATCTTGTTTTCCAATCTGAGTAAGAGAGCTTTATGGGGGTGTAGGAGTAGCTTCAAACCCCACTGTGATTGAGCCCTGAGATCTAGGAGTACATGGCCCATGTATAAATGCACTTTGTGCTTAGCACAGAGGACTGGCCTGTTTTTTTTTTTTTTTTTTTTGTTTGTTTGTTTGTTTGTTTTTTAACTGTGGGACCAAGATGAAGTGTTGCACAGTTCGGGATGCCTCACATAAATACCTTTTGAGTAGGACTGTTTGTGCTCTTCAGAGGAGGTTTCTCTACCAGCTAATAGATTGCTCCTGTAGTTTCTCTTCCTGTGTGGCTATTTTATAGTTTTGAATGAATTACCCACTGATATTCCAAGCTGAAAAGCTTGAAGGGTCATTGAGTATGAGTTTAGGAAAAGCTTCGTGGAGCTGATCCAAGAACTTTTTGTTCTACGATTACTGTTTAAGATGGCCTATTCTCTGAGGTCATTTTTAACCTGGAAAAACCCCCACGTGTGTCCCCTTTAGCCCTTCTTATAAGCAAAACATTAGTCTAAGAAGAAAGGAATGACTAGGTAATAGAAGCACATGCTTGGAGGATCTTGGGATTTGCTTTGGCTTTTTGAGATGGGCTTTCATGTTATAACATAGGTTAGCCTCCAACTCAGGGAAATCCTTCTGCCTCAACATTCTGAAGGCTTGGATTGTAGAGCTTGGCCGGCATGTCTGCCTGCCTGGAGAATCTTTGACCATTCGTTTGGTAGCTTCCAAGCAGTGCTAGGGTAGGAAGGAAGCAGGTGTCCCCTCTCTCAGGTCTCACAGATCAACGTGGAAAAGGGAAACCATACAGTAGTCACAGTGAGGGAAACACAGGGGACACTGAGAAGACTCTCTAGCTGCTCACCGAGGGACAAAGAGAAGCTGCTTTGAGAGAGAACTCGGTGAAAAGAGACACGGAGGTCTTAGGATGCAGACACAAAAACGTGACTTAAATTTATTTGTTAAATTTGGCAGTGCTTGTGGGGAGGTCAAACAAATACATGTGTATATACACACACAACACATATGTACACACATATGAATGTACACAACTATACATGTATATAGACATACATGTACAAGCACACATATGTGTACACATATAAATGTGCACACATATAAACACATAGCATGTATAATTCTTGAGTCTAATGGCCAGAAATACACACACACACAACACACACACACACACACACACACACACACACACACATCATTTGGGTGTCCAGATGAACTATATTAGATGACTTTCTCTTTAGAGTGATATAACATCTCCCTCTCTCTGTCACTTCTTTGCTTTTCTTTTGAAATTCCAGTCTGATGTTATCACAGCGGACATGGTGTAATCTCTCCTTCTCTGTCTTCCTCCTCTCCTTCCTTCTTTTCCTTCTCCCTCCCCTTCCTTTTGCTGAAACTGCCGCCGTCAGATGTTATCGTTGGGTGAGGTCATGTGGCTGCCACTTTGAATCGGGGTCAAATCCTTCAGAAAAACTCCTCCACGACTCTCTAAAGACTCAAAAGTTGGCCTTTCAAGATCTTGAGCTGGTTTGGGGCTGCAATCTGTTTCTACCCACACTTTAACTTCTCCCACTCTGCCCATCACTGCAGGTAATGGGACTTCTGACCAACCACGGTGGGGTACCGCACCAGCCTCAGACCGACTATGCTCTCTCCCCTCTCACTGGGGGCCTGGAACCCACGACCACGGTGTCAGCCAGCTGCAGCCAGAGACTGGAACACATGAAGAATGTGGACAGTCTGCCCACATCTCAGCCCTACTGTCCCCCGACCTATAGCACCACAGGCTACAGTATGGACCCTGTCACTGGCTACCAGTATGGGCAATATGGACAAAGTAAGCCTTGGACGTTCTAGGGGGTAGTTCCTCCTGGAAGGGAGAGCGATCACCTCTTGTTTGAGAATGGGGAACTGGAGGCATGTTTAAGCCTTTCATCCCGGTATCAGTTTTGTGGCAAAGCCAGCTGATTGGTACAGTACAGGCTCCCTTGTGTAATTATTTGCTTAACTGATGTCAATAACATCTTGCAGTTATTAATTGCTGGGACGGAAAACCGGATTGTCAGTAGGTAAAACACAGAGGTTGGCCAAAATGAAGTAACCTCTGGCATTAGAAACACATGTTCTTAATGAGGTCAGCGCCAGGATCATATGGGGATAAGCCCAGGACACAGAGTTGTGTCAAACTTGTCTCAGGAATAAAAATATTAGTCTCGATCCTTTGATACCGTGGTATTAAATATGACATTGTCAGCCTGTAGCTGATCTTGCCCCTAACTGTGAATTGTCCCAGCATGACCTAAAAAGCTGCGTGTGTTTCCTTACAGGTGCCTTTCATTATCTCAAGCCAGATATTGCATAAGTGAACTGTCCACTTGGAGCCCTGTTTCCGGCCTCCACAGACTAGACATGAAGAATCTTCTCAGAAACAAAACATAACAAAACAATAAAAAAAAAAAAACAAAAATAAACAAAATTTAAAAAAATCAGCTTTTGGGGGAGGTGGAGACAAAAGAAAGGATTGATTTTCTTTCTCTGGTAGTTGCTTTCAGAATCTTTTTTGAACATACTGGACAAAAAGCAGGGGAGACAAGGAAGACCCAGAGCTATAAAACGCACCATTTAAGACAGTGACATAACCTGGCTACATATCAAAATGTCCCTAACTCTTTGTTGATGATCAAGAAGCTAAAACATTCCATTTTGTATGTGTGTGTGTGTGTGTGTGTGTGTGTGTGTTTGTGTGTGTGTGAGAAAGAGAGAGAAAGAGAGAGAGAGAGAGAGAGAGAGAGAGAGAGAGGGAAAGGGAGAGAGAGAGAGAGAGAGAGAGAGAGAGAGAGAGAGAGAAAGGGAGAGAGAGAGAGAGAGAGAGAGAGAGAGAGAGAGAGAGAGAGAGAGAGAGAGAGAGAGATTTTCATGGGCTAGCTTGAGTAAACAGAATGTTCCCATATATTGCAGTTGAATTCTTAAAAGTTAATAGGTTTAATGTCTAAGGCTGACCAAGCTTATGACATTTACACTGCTTACGTAATGAATTGGAAATGGAGGAATCCTTGACTTTGACACACTGGAAACCAATATGAAAATCAACACCACCATCTTATAGGGCGCTAGACTAGATGTGAAGGATCTCCCCAATAAATTATTACCATATCGTCGTGTCATTTGTAACCTAGTTATCAACCAATGTCACTGACATGTCTTGTAAAAAGATGTGGGATAAGGAGAAAAAGCATGTTATCTGCTGTGGGGAAAGATGGATGTCATTTACTTCCCAAGTCACTTGATTTGGAAGCCAGTCTGGGTGTGGGGAAGGGCATGATGGAGAGGAAGTGACATTATCACATATCTGCTTCTCAGCGTGCAATACTGTGTACCTCACAGATGCTTTGGCAATGGCCAAGGTGATAGAAATGAAATCAGAACTATATTTTTGCAGGTGTTTTTATTTTTGCAGCCCATAACTCATCGTAGAATGCAGCGATGTTTTCTCTTTGCCAAACAGCCCACCTCCTGCTTGCTCCTTTTGCTCAGAGACCGTGTCTGAGAATCAAGCTTTCTACGGCAATGACGTTTACATTCGTCTCTTTTCTACGAAAGGCAGGGCTAGAGCGGAAATGTCCACGTGGCGCTCGTGTACTTTTAAATTATACAATGATACCCAATATTAAAGGATGTTAGGGAACAGAGGTTTACATACATTTATGTGGTGACATTTAGGATGTCAATAAATCTGTGTTTTGAAATGTTAAGAGAAAGATGAAGGGGGGCGGTGCTGTTATTTATTTCTTTCTATTCTTGGAACCATGGATGAGGTAGGCACAAATACATTCCCTTTAGATTTAAGAACAATGAGGTAGCGTGTTAGCAGGACTCGACATAGAACTGAGTTATTTTATACGTTGGGCAGGGGTGATGGAACAGAAGACATAGTATCTTTGTGTTGCAGCCTTAACCAACAGTGATGTGTTGTAAAAATGTCTTTCATGTAAAAAGTGCAGTAAATATTTACTATTTATAATGAATAAACAGTTAATGAAAACGTGCCTGACACTGTTTTTTTCTTTTTTTTTTTTTTGTAGGGGGTGGGGCTGAGGATGGAATGGGGAATGAATGAGAAGGTGGCTAAGCGGGGCACTATGGGGCAATCCTCCTGCTGGTCCCTGGTACGTGGACCTGGGACATGGACACACACGGCTACATAGAAACACAAGTTCTGATTAAACACACTCTGCAGGTGCACAACAGCAGGACTGTGCAATCCAGGAGTGCACCCTCCCACTGTCTACCATCATTGGTTGTCCCAGAGAGGTCATTTCCTTTCAGCCTCGTTTATAAACGTGTTCCTCAGTACACCAGGGTCTAATGTCATCTCCTAAAGTTCTCCACATTGAAAATTTTATTTTAAAGACTTTTGTTTTAGCAACTCATTTCAGCCCTGGAAGGAAATAGCACTGTCTATTTCTGTCATAGTTTTCCTTTCTTCCCCCCCCCCCCCGTTCCCACACTTATCCATGAGACCCTAGAAGTGTGAGGCATAATGCTAGACACTGGCGTTGTGACTGTACTACGTGATGAGGCAGAGGGTTGAACGTGCTGTTTCAATCCATTTGGACAATTGCTCATGATGAGGCCATTAATCACACCACCTACTAAGCTCTCTTATTCACTTATTCCTCTCAGTGTCTCACGTGTTGCCATTTCGACTCTGTGACAGCCACCTATGGTCAGAAACTGCCATATTGGGCAGCATCGATGTAGAACATTCTAGAACTTTGTGGTAGGGAGTTCTGTCAGTCAACTGATCTAAAGCACATAGGATTTTAAGTATCCCAAAGAAATGATGCACAGTAGGTAAAAGTTTCCAACATTTAAAAATGCCTGTGCTCTTTTTGGCTTCCACTTGTCCTTTAGATATATCATGTTGCTCTTTTTCTGACAATTATCTTTAAAACAAAAATAATGTAGTCTTAGGAAAGGAAGATCATTGTCACTGAATGCTGGATTTGTGCCAGTTCTCACAGGAATCCTGTGAGGTGGGTGTCTTGTTTCCTACTTTCCAGCCGAATGGACCCAGGAAACTAACAAGTTAGGCTGGGCTAATACCACATGTAGGAGCAGCAGAAGCAGAGTTCAATGTCTACCAACCATCGGAGTAGAGGCCGCATAATCTTACTTCTCTAAAAAGCTGCTTCAACTACCCATTGCATTATGTCAACCTAGTGCCAAACCCAAGTTGAAAACAGGCATCTAAAAAAAAGTAATTCACTCTAGGTGCACGAGAGATGTCCTGCCGGGACTCGGGTTTCACAACAAAAGCTGGTCTTCTCAGGGCCCTCCCCTGCCTGCCTCCTGACCCCAGGACCTGCCATGTGGGGCCTGGCTCTCTTTCTGATATATGTCTTTATGCCCTTCTCTTATTTCTGGATGTCTTCGAAGCTATTGCTCTGTTGGCAGTTCTCATGTTCAAAGTCTCTATAGATCTTTCTTGCTCTGACTTTTTTTCTTTTCGTCTAATCAATCTCCAAGAAAATGAATGCCTGACCACCCCTGGGCTGGAGTCCCGACTCTCATCTTTTGGGACAAGCCACACTGAAGACTCTGAACCCTTGACATTTAACTAAGCTTGACCCCATTTATATGTGAACTTCCCTCCTTGATCATATCACCAGTCACATGCATTTGAAAGGCTAAAAGTAAAAATTACAATCAGAATTAAAGGTTGTCAGATTGTGGCCATCCTATGGTAAGCTTGTTGGGTTGTTCCTATGCGGTTTCACAAGGGATAGGTATCATATTTCACAAACATTTTATTCCTATAACTAAATCTGGAGGTGTATTTTCACACACACACACACACACACACACACATACACACACACACATACACACACACACACAAATATTCAAACCCAGATGAAAGGGATGCTTAAATGGACAAGGATGGGAGAATCTGTTCTCACACTGTATCAGTTAGAGGTAAAATTAGCACACAGGGCCAGACTCAGGGTCTCTATAGAGGCAAACTTACTCTGGGGGACAAAGAACTGGGCCTCAGTTACTGTGAGTGAACGTTTTTGCTGTTCAACAATTCCTAGTTAAACAGGGCTAATAACAAAAAGGGAAAAAAAGCACCAGTGTCAAGAAGTGGGAAGTGTGACAGACCCTATGCATAGATAAGAGGCAGGACATATGACACACCCCAGGTGTAGACAGGCGCTGACAGACCTGAAGGTTAGCTTTGAATGAAATGTGTGAAGGAGATGGGAGAGAGTGTTTGTCTGGGACTTCTTACTAGAGCCGCTGTGATCTAAGTCACACTTACCTTTCCACAGAATCTTCTCAGGACTGCTGAGTCATCCCAGGAGCTTAGCACCAAGTCTCACCCACAACAGGCACCCCAAACCCACCTGTGGAATTAATGAATGAAGAATAATTAAGAGCTAATGAAGAACAACTCTTCTCTTGATCTCTAGACAAGGGGACATTTGATTCATGCATGACTAAAGGCTGAGGTTGGATTGGGAAGTAGAGGGAGGGAGGGGCCTTAATAAGCCAGTATGTCCCCTATTATAGCATTTCTGATGGACATTGGGGATCCTATAGGAAATTTGTTGAGTTTAACACACACACACACACACACACACACACACGAAGAGAGAGACAGAGACAGAGAGACCGAGAGACACAATGAGAGAGGGCTATACGTCCATCTTTGACCATAATGAAACCTTGAAACCTCATCCACATAACACCAAGTACATTTACGTTGTCACACTTGAGAAGTTACTTTGAAATATGTGGACCCACAAGTCTAACCTTCCCCATTGGGTCCTCACCCTCATTTCTTCTCTTAAGTCAGAGAGCAGGGTGTGCAGATTCAGATGCTCCAGTGATAACATCCGGGATGTATGATGCAGTCAGATGGCCAAGGGACTTGTTTTCACACCATGGCCTCTTCAGCAAGAAGCATTTAAAGCATATCTACTAGACACCAGTCCTGCTTGGCTTTTTCCCCAAGAAGTGTGGGGGCATTTTTTTCCATGTTGTTGTGACCCTGTGGCCTTCCGGAGAGCATTGAGCACCCTATTGTCCTGTTCATCTGACTTCCCCACTCCATGTGACCCAGGACTCATACAATACCTGAGCCTCAGGAAGGATCCTGTCCGTAATGGATCTTTTTATCATTTGAGCGCTATGGGAGACAAGCTGTGGTTTCTATTTTCTGATTATGATGAACTCAGTGCATATTTACTGAGCTCCTAGTTGATGTTGGGAGGGAGGGCTTCAATACAAACAAGAGAGTTCTGCTGTCAGAAGACTGCAGGGTAGAATTGAGTCAGGTCAGTAAGGAGGGTTCAGATACACAGTAATGTGTAAACAATGGCTTATATAGGACCTAACGAAAACCTAAAACTCCAGTAAATGCTGGAAAGCTTGTCAGAGAAACCATTCTGGAGGCTGGATATCTAAGTAAGTAAATCACCTATGACTTGGGCAGTTATAGTGGCAAAGGGCAGGTCCTGTTTCTATGTCATATTGGCTTCTGCATTTCCAGACAAAAGAAGCCAGAGAAATCAGACTGGGCTGAGCCTTCCACACCAGCTAGCAAGGAGAGTTTACAGCCAGACTGCTGTGAAAACCTCCAGTGGCTTGGACTCCAAAGATCTCAGATGAGGAAAAGTGGGGGTGCCTCTTTGCTAAAGAATGCATCGAACACTCGAGGGCAGACAATACAACATAAGGAAGGAACATGATGGTCACCTTAAGCTGTCCCCAAAAGCCAGGAGAGACGTAATACTGGCTCACTGCGGGGCAGCTGCACTTTCATCGATGAAAGGCTCTACCAGAGGTCTCCAAGCTGCACCATGCTGTCACATGCTTGCAACAATGAAATGTCCTTCCTCACCTCTGCTTAATGCTCCAGGCTGGCCAGTGGAAGCCATTCTTAAACCAATTACCCAGTTGTGAAGACTTGCCTGTCTATCTTTATATTTAACCTTGCTGTTTAAGAGAGAGCTTGTCTATTTTCTTCTTTCTTTTCTTTTCTTTTTTTTTTTTTTTTTTTTTGAGGGCCAGCGTTACATTCTTCTTTGGGACAAGTTGCATGTGTCCTCACTGCATATATATTCGAACAGTCTCTAGGTTGTAAGAACTAGGAGTTATACATTTAGATGAAAAAAAGCAGTTTTGGATATCAAAGGCTTTCTTTCTTCTTTAGGTGTTTTATAGTTCAGATTCTATTAACTTTGAAGATTTCAATCCCCTCCTTATGGGCTCTGCTCTTGGGTCCTAATCCATTTCTAGAATCACAGGTGTAAGCTGAGTGCCCCTGCAGAAGTATTTGAGCCTGGAAACCATGGCTTTAATCAGAGTCACATTAAAAAAAAAAAACCCCACTGGGCAAAAAACTTAAACTGGGCATCTCACTAAACGGAGAGAGATTATTTACAAATTTGAAGGGGTACAGGGTAAAGGGTTGTGTATCAACCTGGCCACTTAAGGACTGTACTTAAGGAGGGTGAACAAGGGAGGGGAAAGGGGAGGAAAAAGGTGAGAGAGTCATCTCTAATGGGAGGGGGATGCAGACATCTCCAGGAAAGCTTAAGAAGAGGGACCCAGGGGCTCAAGAGAAGGCCTCGCATTTAAGGGACCTCTTGTAGAGGTCCTGGGTTCAATTCCCAGCACCCACACGGCAGTGGCTCACAACTGTATAACCCATGAAAATCTGATGCCCGCTTCTGTGTGCAGGCTACACGCAGACAAAACATCCATATACTCAACAACTCTCTGCTCTCTCATGGTCCGTTTCTATTTCCATGGCCTATACAACCACATTCACACCCACAAACATCTACGAACATTAAAAGACAGGATATGCCTAAGAGAGAGAACACAGGATATACCATGGTATTCCCTCAGCATAGTAGACATATTTGTTTTCACTTGTGATCCATCGAGACACTAAGTTCTATAACTATGCCTTAGTCTTTAAGGGTTTCTGATACAGTGATATAAATGGTCTCTTAAAATTGAAACGGCACAAAAGGCATTTATTTAGGACTTTGGTTAATTCACTACATCTGTTTTAGGTTCCAGATGTTGGAGAGGGAAAAAGAAAAAAATACATCATAATTTCTATATTTAAGCAGCTCTGATCTGTGGGTGAATTTATAATATAATTTGTAAAAAGCATTTGATGAAAGCTAAATTTTAGTTTACTTTTGTACTAACAACGTTCAAGGAAGGACTCACTAAAAAAATATGGTGAGACATGATTATATAGAAAATATGGAGCCTGCTTAATAAAATCAGGTTTGCAAAATTCACAAAAGCAATCGCTAATAAGTGAAGTTACATAATTATATTTCAGAGCACTCTGTACCTGTTTATAAGGACTTACAGACATTTCCATTTACCAAAACATCACTAATTGGTAGCTTAAATTACTTTATATCTGATAGTAATAAGACTTCTTTCTTTATAAAAGCTCCACCAATTTGATTTTTATTCCAATTATAAGAAAATAATGACCATACATGTCATCCCAGTTCTTGCCTTGAATCTAGAAAGAGGAAGAATGAAGCAGGACCTGCCATGTGTTCGGGGCTAGCCTGGCCTACTAGAGTTCCACACCTGGTGTGTCTACACATTGAAACCCACATCAGAAATGCCAAAACTAACTCTAGAACTGAAAAGTAAACAAAGGCAATCCTCTTACATTGGAGAAAGCTTAACGGTTACTCTACTGGTGTTGGGGTGTTAGGGACACGTTACTTTTATTTTTTTTCCTTCCCTTCTTTAGCAAAGACTACTTAGGAGTTTTCAGGAATATGTGTGTGTGTGTGTGTGTGTGTGTGTGTGTGTGTGTGTGTGTTGTATCTGAGTGTATGTGTACATCTCTGTGCATGCTTGCATTATGCATGTGTATATGGGCATATGTGCAGAAGCCAGAGGTCAATGACTTCTTCAGTAACTCTCCACTTCATTCTTTGAGTGGTGGTCTCTCACTGAATCTGGAGCTGAGTGCTTGTCTGGACTGACTGTCCAGTGAGTTCCAGGGATCTACTTGTCTTTGCCTCCCCAGTGCTAGGGTCACAGACATGCGCCACCACTTAGCTTTTTAGTGGGTGTCAGGGAGTTGAACTTGGGTCTTTGTGCTTACACAGTGAGTACTTATACGTACTGACACATCTCCCCAGCTCACATCTCAAATGTCTTTTCTTAGTGAAAACACTTAGAAAGAAACAAAACTGCTACTTTGTCTTTTCTTGTGTCACAGTCTCATTTCTCTATGTACCCACCATAATTTTTAATAGTTTTGGTGACTCTCATGATTTAGTCTAAATTACTAGGCTTTTATGAGTTCTTTGTCTTCTATTTGCTCAAAATGGCTCTGCTCATAATGTCCAAATCAGGAAACAGTAATTTTTTTAACACACACACCTCACACACACTGATTTAGGTGTATAAATGTGTGTTTTGTTTAGACTCTCATCTTACCCATTTCTTTCTTTCCTTCCTTGTCTTTTACTCTCACATTTAATGCTAAAAATGAGCTCTAAGTATGTGTTCAATATTGTCCGAATGCCACTCAACTTGTTTATACTTATGAGAGAAACTAGCTTTCTGAGTTTTGCCAGGGAATATGTTATCGCTTTAATAGAACACAGAACCAGTTTTTAGAATAGTTTTTGCTGGAATTGCTCTGTCTTAACATTACTTATGGCCCCCCCTTAACTGTAGAAGAGAGGTTGGGGATGTGGGTGGTGAGGGAGTTTTGCCGAGATGATGGTAGAAAGGAATGTCCAAACTACAGTGGAGTCACTGGTATACTAACATGAATTTTCCATTTGACACAGTAGTAGAGGTACTCCTACGGAGGATGTAACTACATACCCTTTATAGCAAGGCATTCCTCAGCACTGCCTACTGCCTTACAAGTCCACATACCGATTCCATATCTGTAATTAGGATGGCATCTTCTTGGAGTTTCTATATGATTTGGTTTCTAGTTAAATGTGAGTCTGGTTCAGGAGAAAGCCACTCCCTTACTTCAACAAGTGAGAGGCAGATGGATAATCATGTAAGTTAATATTTAAACAGCACCTGGAGACATCCCCAAGCCTGACCTGGAGTACATGAACTCCAGGAGGCAGGTTCTATTGTGGTAGATAAGAAGTCATGGAGAGTTTTCTAGGCTTTATGAGCCAGCTTTGGGTGAGATTATAAAAGGACCAGGCCAGACACACAGTATCTTGTACTGGACCATGTTGCTATGATTGGGTTGCATTGTAAAGATGGAAGGTTTGCCACGGGAGCATACTCAGGAGACTGCTGATGGATTCCTGTTTAGGAAATGACGCCCATCTTTTGGTCCAGCTGTAAAATGCTTCCAGTGGGCCCATGCTCTTGAACCTTTAGTCCCTAGCCAATGGATGTATTTTGGGAGACTGTAGACCCTTTAAGCAGTGGGTTCTGGTTGGAGGAAGTAAAAATTGAGTAGTACTAGAGACTCATGGATGGCAGCACAGTCCCTTTACTCCTTGATCTGTAGAGATACACCCTGGCTTCACACTCCTGCCACTAGAGAGAGGAGTTGCTCCCACCGCCATGCCTTCCTCATGGTGATGGACTGTACCTTCATGTCACCGTTTTGTGAATTGAACATAAACCTAAACATACCTGGGAGGAGAGAATCTCAATTGAGGAATTATCCCTATTAGATTAGCCTGTGGGCAAATCTGTGGGGAATTTTCTTGACTGTTGATTGATGTGTGAGAACCCAGTGTTGGTTGCTGAGATGCCTCTGGGCAGGTGGGCTGAGGATCTGTGTGAGCTGGTCCCAGAGGGCATGAGACAGGGAGAGCTGGCCCTGCCTCTTGCTGGCTACGGCACTGGCTGAACTTTGAACTGGTCATCCATTCAGAGTCTCAAATCCTTTGTCCTGTTAGGGAAGGGGGAAAAGGCCACATTTAGCAAGAGAACTTACGCAGCGTAAGAAGTGCTGTCTTAGAGTGAAGTGACCTGGGGGAGTGTTGACAATGGCAAATCTCTATCCATTTGTATAGGTACTGAATTCTTCCTGTAGTGATACGAGTTCCAAGTGGGTTTCCAAAGATGTCCAAGCATTGAAGGAGTGAGCTGGGAGCTGGCATAGCATCATGTAAAACTCCACTGTCCAAGTGGCTGATATCATCCCACAGGAAGTCAGCCTCAGGACATCAATGCACTTCAGTCTTTGGAAATGCTGTGTATATGATCCAGTTTCTCAGCTTGTGTCACAAAACAGGAAAGTCGTTCAGAAAAGACACAGCCCGCTTGACCTTTGATGATTTCATAAAGTCAGGGCTTCGTGCAGAAATATGAAAGAGCAGTTGCTGATAAAAACAGACTGGTGGTTGGGCTGTCTCAGATCCTCCGTCCTTTGCATGTGTTCGGCCGACTCATTGACTCTTTAATGTTTTCATAATGGGTGGCACTTGGCCCTGGGGCCATCTTGACAGCTCTGGAGTTGGCCTCTATCAGGATGGAGATCCTAAATTTCCCAGTTTGCACTTCCCACTCCCTTTCAGCACTCATCTTGATATCTTCGTCTGTATAATTAGGCAAACATGTTTTCAATTGCTTTTATGTGTGTACACATTTCACCCCTTTTACTGATATCTTGATGGATGTTTTATGGGATAACTTTTCAATTGGGGGGCCTCCTCTCCTTACGGAGGTGCCAACTTTTGCTTCTGCATCCACTTAGGTCTCTATCGTTTCCATCTGCAGGTGTAACTGAATCTGAGCCTCCACTTTCTGGAGGAAGCCTGGGCCTCCTGGGTTTGCTAACGGAGCACTCGATTCTTCTACCATTCTGCTCACTGTTGGTTATTCTGTTATGATATTGTTCTGATTTAAAATGAAATATAGATATCCTTGCAAGAATTTGGAGACTACAAGGAAGTTTCAAGGAACTTCTTGGTGGTTTTAGAGCTACCAGGAAATTTGCAACCATCTGCTGCAGGGATTTCTTCCCAGAGGCCCCTCAGGCCCTCCAGGCCCACCATGTGTCTGGCTCCTCCCAGTGATACCATGAGGCTTAGACCCATGGGAACGCTGCATCCTTATCTTTTACCTTCTTACTAATTTATTTTCTTACTCGAGAGTATGCTCTCATTTGACACATTTTCAAAAGTATTTTCAAGGTGTGTTTTTCTATCTGAATTTCTATCTATCTACCTAACTACCTACCTACCTGCCTGCCTGTCTATTTGTCTGTCTGTCTGTCTGTCTGTCTGTCTGTCTGTCTGCATGCAAGAGCCCAAGAGGTCACAGAGGCCAGAAGAAGACAACAGATCCCTGAGAACTGGAGTCACGGGAGATTATGAGCTGATTTGTGGGTACTGGGACATGAACCTGGGTTTTCTACAAGAACAGTAAAGTTCTCTTGGACACCGAGTCATTCTTTCCAGCTCCATGCCTGTTATATTCAATGGTACTTCTTCTATGTTCATAATGGCAAAGGATATATTAGGTGCTCAGTTAATACTTATTTAATGAATAGATTAATTTGTTAATTTGTTAAATTAAATCATATTAATGTTTATAAATGAGACAATCTTTTAATATATTTTTGTGTGTTTTATTTCTCTTCATTTACCGAATTCCCCTCTTTATGTTCCATCAGCCAAGATGTCTGGGCAATACTGTCCTGATAGATGACCTAGCATCATAGTAGTGTCTGTATTGTACTCTGTAGCTCTTCCACGTTAGTGTTGATCTACAAAATGTACTATAATCCTCATGAGCATCTGATTTATGAGAGAGAAGCAGGGTGCTGGTAATCTCTTCCTTTGATGAACAAGGCAGACTGCACTTCGATGAAGCTGTTGTGGTATGGTGTAACGAGAACCAGCTTGCTTTGGCTTCAGAAAGATCCGCTTTGTAATCTGAAATCCCACTGATTAGCTGAATAGGCAACTCATTAAACCTCATGAGCTTTGGTTTTTTTTCAGTGATAAAATAAAGTTATTAATTCACCCCTCCCAGGGTTGCCAGGAAAATTGACTGGGAGTATTTTGCTTCCAACCTAATGACTGTTTGAAAAATTTGCTGTGTGAATGTTTCAAGGGATTGAATATAGGTCTTGTCTCATGAAACTTGTCCTGATAGGAAGCAATACTTAGCAAGTGCTCAAATGTATGGAAGCGTGTCTTCTTGGGTTTTTATCTTTTTTAGACTTATTTTTTTAATTCCGTGTATTTGTATCTATCTGTGTGTGGGCATACACACATGACTGGGGAGTGCATTTAGAGTTCAAAAGAAGCTTCTGATCTCCTGCAGCTCGAGTTACACAGGTGGCTGAGGCTGCCCGAGGTGGCTGCTGAGAACAGAACTCAGGTCCCCTGCAGGAGCAGGGTGTGCTCTAACCACTGAGCCACCTCTTTAGCTTCCTGTGTTATCTTTTTCGTTTTCTCTTTGATTTTGCAATGTTAAATATGAGTAGAGAGGTATGGATATAAAAGTAGAAAACCATCCCACTTTGAGATCCCTTGGGTGTATACACACACACACAAACACACACACACACACACACACACACACACACCTATAGAAGAAATGGTGTAAATTTTTAGGAGTGGTATTAGTCTAATACTTAAGATTTAATGGCGTCATTTCTGCTATGAAGATCGTGGTGTTGCTCACATTTGTACATCTACCAGGATTATGCGCTTTGCATCTGTTTAGACCGCCTGGACCAGAACAAACTGCACAGTGCCTGTACCACGGGACATGAACTCTCCAGGCAAGAGTCAATAAAGAGCCATAAACTTAATGCACCTCAAATGGAAGTATTTCTTCTCTCTTTGTGACAACTGTTTCTAGGTGGACTATGCCCCACCACATGTTCAGCTGAGCAGGCACGGGATTCTTCTGTTACATTCTCCATACAGAAAAGCACTGCATTCTGTTGACTTTGCATTCAAATGTGTGTCTCCAGTCTAATAACCTCTTATCACTTCTGGCGGTGGCATTCAGTCTGAGCCAGAGCCCAGATTTCTCCTTAGTGTTTCCTGAGAGAATTTGACTTCTACTCCCCCTGCCCCCGCCCCCACCTCCTACTGTTTCACACACAGCATCCAGAGTAAGTCCTTTTAAATGTATTGTAAGTCATGGCTTTAGTTGACTTGTATGACTTTCCCATCCAAACTGTCCTTTGTCATCTGTATGTGCACGTTGAGTAGATCTGTGTGCAACGGTTTTCTTCCTCTAAGTTTTGGTATCTGCAAATGCTATTTGGTCTCACTTGTCCCCGGCCTCCCTGTCTTTTATTCTAATCTCTAGCCACACAGGCTTCTCCAGTGTGTTTTAATGCTCTAAACACTTTCATCTATATCGGGGTCTATGCATGCTTTGTGTCATCGGGAATTGAACCTACGACCTCATACATGGTAGTCTTGTGCTCTACCCCTGAGCTATCTTCCTAGGCCTGCAGCCTTCACCCTCTTTTCCATGTTTGTCCTTCCTAAAAACATTAACTCCCCAGATATTTTGCAACTTTATTTTTCCTGGTTGACATGAAAACCTTCTCTCACACAATGCTTTTTGCCATTTTCAAAGACCCCGTGGGTTCATTCAAAATAGTAAATTCTTGAGCAAAAGATGTCTAAAAACATGAATGGGGAAAACGTATGCATCGATCCTTTCAGTCATTTTATTCCACATACGCTATTCATTCTATCCCACAGTCACCAAATCCTTAACAAAAAAGGACGGAACATTTCTGTCTAGTCCCCCAAAGTTGAGAATACCTGCTCTTTCCATTTCTTAGGTACAGATAAGTACACCCAACATGTCTCTCCTTTTAGTATTTTACGTACCCATGCATGGTCTATATCTGACACATAACATCTCAAGGATCAGCCTGTCATTCTCCCTTGTGCCCTTTTTGGTTGGATATGAATGGATTGTAGCTAAGCTCTTTGCTGTTGCACGTTCGTGCCTTTATTTCCACGGGACAGGTTCCCCTGAGGTGGAGTTGCTGTGAAAAGTAGCTTTACTTCCCTGGGACTCTCTTCTTTTTCCTTTGGCATTTGGCCACAATGACACCCCCTTCTCCCCACTGCAGGGAGAGCCCAGCAGGAGGTAAAGTAACTGTTTGTAGAGGCACTTGCAGGAGCAGATAGCCTGCCCCCTTTGACTGCTTACCAAGAGGAGCAATTAATACAAAATTCATGTGCTTTTCCTGGACTGGAGCTCTCTGCTAGTTTTTCCCTCTAAGAGAAATTTGAATAAAAATGAAAGCGCCTGTGAGTCAGTATCTTTTATAACAGAAGGAGCAAATGAGAGGCTGTTCAACCTTCTTGAAGTTCCATGAAACAGTGTGGTAGGTTTATGCGCCCCTGGAAGCTCCTCAGAGATCATGTTTGGACCATCTAAATGGTAGAATTAGGTGGGCATTAAAAAAAACCTAATTCCAGAAGATAATTTAGCATTCCTATCTAGCCATTCAACATCTTTTAGCTTCAGAGCAACACAGCAGTTTTAATTTTTTCCTATTATTCTTTTCTCTCCCATAAATTCTACTTTACTGCTTTTTCTTTTTAGTTCTGAAAAGTTACAGGGTTTTATTATTTTTTTTTCAAGCAGTAAATAGTTGGTAGTGAAAAAGATCTACTGGTGAAAAGAAAACAAAAAGATTAAGTTTTAGATAGAATGGAGCATAAAGAGAACAAAGTCAGGACCCAGAGAAAATACATGAGCGAGGTGGGGGGGAACCCATAAAACAAGAACTGGGACTCTCACTGAGTAGTGAGACATTGGCTCGAACGCTTGCAGCTCTGGATTCTAGCCCAAATTAAAAAAAAATGGAGAAAGAAATGAATGACCATGAATGACCTAAACAACACACACACACACACCATACACCACACACACCACACCAAACACACACACACGTATCACACACACACACACCACATATACCACACACACACATACCCACGTACATCACACACACACATGGCACATACACTACACACACTACATCATGCACACACCATATACACACAACACATACACCACACACATCACAAACACCCCACATATACCACATATGAACACATCACATAAAACACACATATATGTCACATACACTACACATACTGCACATACCACACACACCACACACACCACACACAACACCACAACACACATAGCACTCAGACACACACATACCACACATACCACAAACAGCACACACACACATACACACCACACATACACACCACACATATACACCACATAGACACACACACACCACACATATTACCAACAGCACACACACATACTATACATACCACACACACCAGACATCACACACATACACACCACACATATATACCACACAGACACACACACACCACCACATACCTACCCACCACACACACTACACACCATATACACCACACATACCACACACACCACACAAACTACACCCATACCATACCACACACACCATACACACACATGCCACAACACACCCACACCACACTACACACACACACACACATACACACACTCCACATAAACACCACACACACACACACACACACACACACACACACACACACACACAGACACACACACACACACACACACACACACACACACACAAACACTTAACAGAGCCTAACTTCCATTCAATAATGTGCCAAATTAATTTCACCAGGTTGGTTAATAAATACATGACAAACGACTTGTGTATCTTGAAGAACACTGTAGTTTAATGTCTCACATCAGAAGTATATAGGGAGAAAAGCCCAAAGATCCTGGCATCTAAAAGCCACCATTAAGTGACTAAGTCTCTGCTGTCTGGTTTTATCTTATTATCAGAGTCCTATCCTCAGAACCCAGGGCATTGATCACCTGAATTCAATAAGGAAGGGTGGCTTTCAGGACTTCATTACTCCTGGATACATTCTCTCAGACTGGCTTTGTTTTGTTTTGCTTCCCCTCCCTGAGAGACTGAAGAACTGGCTTCTAGCAGGCAGAGGGTTGCTGCCTACAGCAGGAGACCCCTAGCACTATTGTTTCTATCTGATCTTGCTCAAATTCATCAGGGAAAATTAACCTTGGCAGCTTATTCAGTGACTAAATCTTGATATTTTTCTGGCTTAATTCATAACATAACTGTAAGCTATTGCCCTGTGTTTATATTTGCCGTCCATTTCTCGCATTTCCAAAGCATGCCGGTCGATATGTGATCCGGGCAGTTTAGCTACTATAATTGGCATTTTTCTTGGGCCGAGAGGAAACAAACTCCTCACCCACCATACTTTTTTAATTTCTGAAAAACAACAAGTAACATGGTTAATCCCCCTTTTTGATCTTTTTTCCTTTTGAATTTTCCTTATATTCTTTCCCTCTTTTAATCTTTTACTCTCTTTTTAATCTTACCATTCTGCCCCACCCCGTTTATTTGACTTCTTATTATGTATTGCTTTAAAAGAATTGGTCCAGTCTATGGAAGTCAGTCCTTAGCGTCTGTTCAAAGGCCCATTATCCACATTTAGAGACCTTGCTATTTCTTTAAGGAAATTTCATTGTGGCATTTGCAAACCACCTTTCCCAGTATTAATAGAAATGCAGATCCTGCTGACAAAATAACATTTAGTTAAATTGTTTCTGGCAATAAGAAGTTTTTACACGGAGATTTCATGCTCTGCATACTCGAGTAAGAGAGGTTATCTAAACTCTATAAAAGTGACAATGTATTTACTGATTTAAGTAGCTTTTCCTTCAGAAGTGTCAACTCTTCTCTTTAGGCTTTGTTATAGTAAGAGTGGTCGGCGCCTTATAACGGTTGATCTTTATGTCTTTCTGATATGATTTTGAGATTTGCATCATTGGGCTGTTAATACAATTTGTTAGACTTTCAACCCCAGTAGCTAGTGGTTTGGAACCAGTGAAGAATCCAGGAAGCTATAGGGGATAACCTATATCCAGGCTTCTCCCATAACTCGAAAGTCTTATTTACAGTG
This sequence comes from Micromys minutus, assembly GCF_963924665.1. Taxonomy (NCBI): domain Eukaryota; kingdom Metazoa; phylum Chordata; class Mammalia; order Rodentia; family Muridae; genus Micromys; species Micromys minutus. Next base: position 27,956,485 of record NC_137954.1, on the reverse strand, counting down.
AGTTGCCCGTCTCTTTTATAAGTCACATTTTCAAAACATATCCCACAATGTTTGGCTGCTGGTTTAATATTACGCCTTTCTCTTTCATCTCTCTTTTTACTACAAACCCTTAATGACAAATGCAGGCGAGTCGGTGATACCGTTTACCTTGCTTTAGCACGTGAATTAGTCATCAGACAATCAGTTCAAGGGTCAGCTTAGGGAAACAGTTCCAAGTGAAGGACACAAGGGTCACAGAGGTGCGCTCCACTTCAAAGGGGGCATGCTTGGCCCCCGAGGACGGGGTCATAGGCAGGAACAGCTGGGATTGTCGTTGCTTGAAGACGGAGGGGGTGTGTGCTTTGAGTGTGTTTGTCGCCGTGATAGGGTTTCACTACTGTGTAAGACAACAATTAACTTTGGAATGGCTTTGCTGGTAAAACACAATAAAAAATTAGGATCTATGGGAGAACAGGCGTCTAATAGCAAGTGAGAGATAGGGCATGATTTAGGACAAACCAAAGCCCAACCCAAAACCAAACGGAATGAACCAAACAAACACAATCTCAGAAGTAAAACCCCCAAAATAAGATACAAGAAACAAACACCAACCCTGAGGATTTCTCCATGCTGTCAACTCACACAGGACTACGGGGGGGTTTTAGCCTCTGATGAAGTAAAGACAGGACCTCCTTTCCGTTTCGGTGAAGTCATGCCGTGGGCTCTCTTGTTTGGGAACTGAGGTGAAAGCAGGAAATTTTGATTCTATTCAAAGACTTTAGAATATAATTTTTATATTTTCTATTTTTCCACCGGGTTGGTGGGGGGGGGGGGAATCCTATGAGATGAGAGTTTTGTTTGAAATTTATCCCTATGTAAGACACATTGGCCATTTTAAACTTCATCCCTTTTCTGGTCAAATATTCGGAGTGGAGCCGGCTTGTTACTCTATTATTAAGATTTGTTTCAAGTAAGGCTGCAGAAACATTCAGATGTGGCTTTGGTCTGCAAGGCGCTTTCAGGTCTCATGATTTGGGAGCACACCCTTGTCCCCAGTCAGGGAGTCAGAAGTCAGTGAGGATATGTCTCACTGAAGAAGAATGCTCACAGTTCATTCACTCTCCACCGAAGCTACAGGCTGGAGAAGAAAACTAGACCCCGACGGCTCTCAGCACGTCTAAACAACAGGAAAGAGACTGGGAAAGTCAAGTCAAAAATGCAGCAGACGACAGAAACCCCGAAATCTGAACCATATGCCGACGTCTTAGTCCTCCCTTTACGTTGTCACATAGCTACTCTTCCGGACTCCACGTGTCTTATTGGGTTATGGCTGCTTCGAGAAAGCCATTTCAAAGAAAGATAGCTTTCAAACCAGGCATTTAATCAGAATAAGCATCCTGGATGTGACTCGTTAATGGCAGAGAACTCTTGCTTTGAAAAGGAAAGGATTCTTTGAACTCTAAAACAAAAATATGGGTGCTAAGAACTAGACATCTCTTACATATCTTAGGAGGATGCAAACACTGTTTTTTTTTTTTTTTTTTTTTTTTTTTTTTTTTTTTTTTGTTAGCTAAGTCCAGCCTTGTAAGACAAAATTATTGCCTAAATGCAGGTTACATTGGAAGCAAAAGAAGCAAAGATCAACTTTTAAAAGCCAGACAAAACCAAACTCGATTTACTTTTGTTGGCCAAATTAAGCAGCAGCCTGGCCTATGTGATTTTCCTCTTTGATTTCGTAAGTCAGAGAAGACTGGGTGGGAACTAACACACCACTAATTTTTTTGTGGGGCACTGGTAATATTTCTTTTGGACTATGTTCTTTTAAATTATAGGCAGGAAAAGGCAGAAAAGCAACTTAAATCAGGAGTGTGAATTGTTCGAAGGAATTTGTCACTTCTGATATTATCTGGCCGCAAAGACCATGGGTTTTTGCTTTCATTGGGAATTAACTCAGAGAGTCTGCACAGGACAGCAAACCATGTGTCTAGCCTTCCTACGAGGGAATCTCACTGAATATGGGAATGTATCAATTTCCCCCTTGTCCTTCTCCCCCCCTCAATTAAATTCATATGCGATGGGAAAATTATTAGCACAGCATCTGCAGGACATAATTACAGGGCTGTGTTCTGTCCTCGCACGGAGAGTTGGGAGTTGAAAGCTGACATTTTTCCTTTCCGTGATTTGGAAATATTCATGAATCTTCTACACAGAGTTGCTCTGATTTTCATTGGTTGCTATTTAATGATACAAGCCATTCTTATGAATGCACAAAAGTATACTTTCAATACAAATTAAGCTAAGGCAAAGGCATGGCATATTTAATACTCATTTATTCGCAGTGCCTTTCATTTTCTGGCTTAATTATTTCAGTGGAGTAAATGTTTATGTCCCAAAATTCACATATTGAAGTACAAAGGTAACAGGACTAGAAAGTGGGGCCCTTGGGAAGTACTTTGGCCAAAAGGACAGACCTTCATGGCAGGACTAATCTTTATTAAAGAGACTCCAGAGAGAGGCCCTGTCCCTTCACAGTGTTGGGGCTTTACTAGAGATGTAGTCTGTTGCTGCTTTGATCCTGGATATCATAGCATTAAGGACTTTATGAAATGTTATTGTTATTTAAAGCCAGTCAGCTAATTGCATTATGTTGAAATATCCCAAATGCACCAAGACAATGGCTTCTTTGAGATGGGTGAGTGGCCAATCAAGGGATCCTCTGTGGTTGCTTTGAAAACTACTTGTTTGAGTGTCAGTCTTGAAAGAGTTGTGGGAATTGTGCTTGGTACCAACAAAACTTGCACTGAAGGCATTAATAGATATGGATGACCCTCCATCTGTGTCACTATCCCTGCCGCTCTTATTCTTTGGGTCCAGCTTTACCTAAGCCACATATAACATGTATATATATATATATATAAAATGTCTGTTTCACATATTCTCTGTCTCTTTGGATCCTAGAAGAGTATATGATTAATAGTAAATAATATGTATTGTATATAAATATTATAGATAACATTTATATATAATGTATATTTTATCTGTATATAAATTATACAAATATATATGTAATAGATAATATAATATCTAATATATGTATTAGATATTTCTATATGGTATTATAACACACATGCACATATTATAACACACAAACACACACACACATGTGAAACAGACATGAAGTCTTGTGAAGTTTATGTAATAATGCAAGAGACAGACAAGACATGGTTGCCAGGTTGAGTTACAAAGACAGGGAGACAAATAAGCCAAACAAGAGTAGGTTAGCAGGGCTATTGTGAAGGAGTGGTTGGTCCTAGTGTGCCGCCTAGGTGACAAGTGGGCTGCGAGAATGGAAGAGATGGCTGGCTGTGTGATGATCTGTGGGAAGCAGGTTCTAGACAGAAGATCCAGAAACCTGCAAAGGAGAACAAAGTAAATACAGGCGGAGGATCCAGAAAGAGACAAGGGCAGGTTGTGGGTTTGGAAAAGCTGGGAAAGTCCATATCCTCCAAGGCTCTGTGGACCAATCAGAACACTGGGTTTCACCTAAACTCTGAAGGAAGGTGCTGGAACGTTTTGATTTTTGGAAGGCAGCTGTGCTTACTTCTATACTGCCAACAGAGCGCCCTTTTGGCTTTTGTTACTGAGAGTTTGTGTGGAGCCGTGCTGGTAACTGAGACCAGGGACTGCCTAGCTTTGGCACAGGCAGACAGCTATCAGACAGTTGTGTTCACCCAGCCATCTGGGTTGTGCTCACAGTCCAAAATTTAACTTTAGTGTGAGCTGGAGAACTGCACACAGTGGCCCACATCAACGACAAGTCTTAACTCAGTGCATAAACGACTATTTATTCCTTTAACGCAATGCTCTATAATGATTTAGATTGTCAGTACATTGTAGATGTTCATACTTCAGATAGGGAGAATTCATGTGGAGGAGGAGGCAAACTAGACATACAAAACTAAGATGAGCTGTGATAGGTGAATAGCTGACAACGAATGTATGAGAAGACTTCTTAACAAATGCATTGGTTTATTCTTACAGAAAAAGATGCTACAGGCTTCAGTAAGCCATGTTGATTTTATTAGCACAGACAAAATTCCTAGAAAAAATAATAGTAAAGGCTGTTAGCTAAAGCTTCTAGCCAAGTGTGGTAGCAGATCCCAGAACTCAGGAGGTAGAAGCAAGGGGGTTTTTGTGAGTTCGAGGCCAGCCTGGTCTACATAGTGAGTTTCAGGATAGATGGGGTTATGGAGAGAGACCCTGTATTGCATTGTTCTGTGCATTATAAACCCTCCAGGAGACGTCTTAGTATTATCACCAACATTACAGAGCCAGAGAGAGAGGGAAAGGGCTGGTCGGATGGCTCAGGTAAATCGCTCCCCCAGCCTGATGATCTGAATTCAGTCTCTTGAGCCCATGGTGTATGGAAAGAGCAGACTCCTGAAGGTTGTAATTAGAAGGTGCCTGCAGTTCTGCCCAATGACCTGAGTTCCATCCTAGAACCCACGGGGCAAAACTGTTCTCAAAGGTGGTTCTCTGGCCACCATACACGCTGCTGCTCCAGCGTGTCCCCAAATAGATAAACGTAAAAATATCTTGAGATATTGGCAGTAGAGCCTTTACCACGTCCTATATTGTCATGTAGAGTCTTTTCTGTGTGGTGCCACACAGCCCAAGCCCTATGCTTCCCCCTCGTTTCTTCTTTACTAAGGACCTTATTTCTGACAGATGCAGAGGACAACCGAATGTGACTCTCATAAATATTCATTTCCCATTTCCCACATCACTCACACAAGGATCTCATCAAAACAACACTAACAAGGCTTTGGCCAATTCTGATTACCAAAAATAGTTAGACTATCCGGTATTTAGTCTCCCAGGTTTCCACTGTGAGAACACGCAGCCACTTTCGCGGCCATCTTTGCTTGTCAGGTTTGACCTTGTTAGCCTCTGTTCTCTAAGTTACACCATCCCCAGGCCTCGGGCTGAGGTCTCTAGTCATTTTGCTTTTCTCAAGTTTGTTTCTAGTAGATTGTTTGGTGGGGGGTGTTTTATCTTCCCCTAGTTGTTTATAACAGTTTTTCTGACCTCTCTGCACTTGAGACCCAGGTTTGTGAGATGTAGAACCTTAGGCCACTTTCTTCCTTCCTTGGGAACATTAAATACATCACTCCCTTTACTTGTCCCACTAAAAACTCTGAAGATAATCTAATTTCCTCTCACTTAAGAATCGCATGCCTTGTGGCTCACACACCACTCAGGAACCTTTTACTTTAAACACTAGACATTTTACTAGGACGACATGGTGCGATTGTTCCTGCTTTAATAGTTCCATGTTTTTGGGAATCCTACACATTTTCTATCAGGAATGTTTGCAGAATTGCAGTTTTAAAACACTCACTCCACTCCCCTATTTTAGCTTTCTTTTTCAGGGCATCGTCTCACCTTTCAGTGGAATTTCCTTTGCTTATCTTCAATATGTTTGTTAGCTGCCTTAAGAACCTTTAAGCCATTGACTTCATCTTCCCAATTTACACAAAAGACCCTTTCCCCCACTTACCCTCTATTTCTCATAAAGCATCTTTGGTTGTGTCTACTGAAGTCTTGTGTTCATCCAGTTTAGCCATTGTTTCTAAAATGGTTTTCCTTTGCTGTTAATTACCTCTTGGATTTGGTCACATTTTCTTAGACCATTAACGTTGGGATCTGATGAGCTTTTGTGCTGTAGATTTTTATTTTGATCTTTGTTTTGATCTGCTGGGGAATGACAGATTTGTTTTTTTTTTTTTTTCCTATTGGTAGTTTTATGTGGGGTCTGATTTTATTGCTCTTTCATTGTCTAATTTGAGTGAACTTAGCTTTCCTGAAGTCTTAGGCAATGTCAGTTCAGAGAACTCACCATCAGCTAAACCTGCCTCCTTTTCATTTTCCATGCATTGAATATAATGGAGACTCTTTCTGTATTTGGAATCTTTGCTCCTACCCTGCCTCAATCTGATGCCTCTATTTCCCTCAATTCTCTTGTCCCTGTTTTGTCCAGCCTTTGCTGGATTCCTAGCACTTTTCTCTTTAACATAGGCTCCGTTCTTAAAAGCAGTCTGGTGACACTAGGTCTGCAGGTGTGCAGGGAGTACGTGGACCAGGCTCCCAGAGCTGCCTGGAGAGCAACATGCACTACGGTGCAGTATTTGTGACCGTGTGCAGCTATTGATTTTAAGGTTCTTTTGTAAAATTATGCTTAATTCCTTAGCTAATTAATTATCTCTCTCTGTGTATGTGTGTGTGTGTTCTGTGGTGCAAGCAGAAGCCAGAGAACAGCTTGTAGAAGCTTGTTCTCTCTTTCCTTCATTGAACTGAGGTTGCTAGACACCTTTACTTGCGGAGCCACCTTACTGGCCCTGAGCTGTTGATTTTTGCATGGAATCTTCATTAGTATCAGGGAGTGTTTTTCTACTCATGGGCTTTTTGTTTTAAGTTTGGTAGATGCGCTCTTGCTTTCCCTTGCTTTTGTTCATGCAGACGTCAGTAAGATGCAGGAATAGAGGGCATGGTGGCCATTTAGATCTACTTGTTTATATTTTGTGGGTTTATAAGACCACAAGCTTACTTTTATAGCTGGCATTGACTATATTGTGGGGTCTTTTTTCTTCTACTGTTCTCCACCCCTCCTTTCCCACCCTTCCAACTCCATAACACTAGATCAGATAGAAAAATAGAGAGGAAAGGGGATGAGGTTAGATTTAGACCACTTCCTGCTGATTAGGGACATCGAGTTCCTTGGGCAAGTTTGAGCTTCATTGCCAGGATATCTTCCTCTTCTTCCTCCTCCTCATCTTCTTTTTTTTTTTTTTTTCATTTCTTCTTTGCACATGACTACTTCACAAACTGCAACCGACCAACAACCCACCCTGCCTCTCAGGGCCTAAGCATTTATATACCCATGGAAGAATCAGCTATTGGAAGAGAAAGGAAGAGACTGGGTGCTACTTTCTTCTGGGGTCCTGGTACAGTTTTTCTCAAGCTGCCGCAGAACTTTTCCTGAACCCCTCTTAGATCTCAGTTTCTATCACTACCCACCATTTTCAACTACTTCAGCCAGTTGTGATAAGTTTCAGTCCTCCAAAATCCAGCCTGCTGTGACGTCACCCTTTCTGCTGTCTGATGCTCTGCATTGTGCCTTAGTCCAGCTTTCTGGTGGGAACAGCATGTGTGTGTGCAGTGACTCTGTGCTCCTCCTGCTGGCAATGCCCTTGAGCAAACTCCCAGCATAAGTGATGAACGTCCAGTCCCTTCTATTGTTGTACTCATTCTTCCCTAGACGGATGCCTGGTTTAGATGAATTGTCTTCACACTGAGTCCATTAAGTGTATTTGTAATTTTGGGTTTTTCTTGGATTTTGTTTTGAGACAGCCTCACACCGTACTTCCAGCCAGCATCAGACAACCTATGTAGCCCAGGCTATATTTGATCTCATGATAATCATCTTCCTGCTTTGGCCTTCCAGGTACTAGGATTATATAAGTGTGGGCTATCACATCCAGGGTTCCTCTCAAGACAGGCAGTTTGGGTTGAGGGATAAACTGAGGAATAATTCTCAGGTGAGAAGGTGGAAGGGAATGAGAAGACGAGCAAAAGCCAGATAGAAAGTGTCTGAGCAGAGGTTTGGGCTTGATCTGGTCGTACATGAAACCCTGGATTGTGAACGGTTCCAACTGGCTTACTGTAATGGAAAGAGAGCGAGCCTTTTGTTCAAGGTTCCAGTAACTACACATTTTGGAACAGTGCCTCTCTGGCTAAACATAAGTTTCAAGAGAAGCCTTGGTTTGTTAGTCACCTTAGCAACAAGGGTCCATGACACAGACCCTTAGCATCAAAAGGAGACAAATATGGACATGGTACCCATTGTGCCCAGGACACTTCAACCTGGGTCTGCAGGCCAAGTATTTCTATGCCTTGTGCACACGGAAATTCTAGATGTGCATGTTCTATATGTAGAACACCTATAGGCTCTCTCTGCAAACCACACACACAGAAGCACATACACTGGCCTGTGCACGCACATGTGTGTAAGTGTGATCTGTGTTGAGCATGTTTTTGTGTTTCCAGGGAAGCATGCTCATTTATGAGTAGCCCCTTTCCCATCACACTGTGGCTCATTTTTACAAGGGAAGAGAAGGCGTAGGCTGCAGTACATTTACTTGGGACAGGGCTGAAGCAGAGCTTCACCACTGGGGATAGGATCTGTGGTTCTTCTAGAAAAATGTTCTTATGAGACTTGCATGTCTACAACTGAGATTGAATAAGGATATTGAGTCCTTTTCCAAGAAGGGTGGATGGGTGTGTAGAGTTGTGCAGAGTTGTGCAGAGTGTGTTGAATAATTTTTGTCAAATTGCCACAAACTTAAACAGACTTGAAAAGAGGGAATCTCATTGAGGAATTGCTTCCATCAGATTGATCTGTGGTCACAACTGTGGGGCATTTCCTTCATTGCTCATTGATGCAGGAGGGCCTAGCTTACTTTTCAGTGTTAATCCTGAGCAGGTGGGCCTGGGGCTTTATTTACAGGAAAGGTACCTGAGAAAGCAGGGAGGATGAGCCAGTAGACAAACAGCACTCTTTCATGGTCTCTGCTTTAGTTCCTGTCTTCAGGTTCCTGCCCCGAGTTCCTGTCTCGGCTTCTGTTCATGCTGGTCAGTAACTTCTAAGGCAAACAACAAAACAAAACAAACAAACCTCCTTCTGCCCCAAGTCGGTTTTGGGTTTTTTTTTTTCTGCCAATGGAAAACAGACAAAAATGGAGAAGGAGCATTTCCTCAAGAGTCTAGCAGATTAGCCCTTATGTCTGTGGGATTTGAATTAAAAAGTGGCAGGAAGCACCTTTTTCCTGTCTATAGCTCTCTTAAAAATGTATTTATTGGTTTACATTTGTTTTATGTGTGTGGTTGTTTTGCAGGCATGAACATCCGCGCAGCATGTACATGTGGTACCTGTAGAATTCAGATCCTTTGGAACTGGAGGTACAGGCAGTTGTTAGCCACCATGTGGTTGCTGGGGAACGGAATCAGGGTCCTCTGGAAGAGCAACCAGTGCATGTAACCACTAAGCCATCTCTCCAGCCCCTGAGGAAGTGGCTTCCTTTAATTCATAAACAGCAGTTAAGTTTTAAAGAATACACGAGTTGCAACTTTTGAGAAGCATTCACATTTTGATGCCAACAAGCAAAGGAATTTAGAAATTTTGGGGAGACGGGAGAGTTTAGGCAGTAAGGTTCATGTCATACAAGCACAAGAATCTGAATATAATACCTAGAACACTAATAAAAATCTGAGGTAGGGGAGGTTGATGCTTGTAATCCCAGTGTTGAGGAGGTAGAATAGGAGGGTCCCTGGGGCTTGCTAGTTAGTCATCTAGCATAGCATAATGTTGAGTCCGAGGCCCTAGTGAGAGACTGTCTTAAGACACAAGGTAGGCAGCTCTTTCAGAAAGATATGCAAGGTTGACCTCTGACCTGGACATGTGTACACATTTGCACATGGACATAAATACATGAAGATGCATTCCTTGAACTGTGTAGAATGAGTATGGGTATTGGGAGCAGCTTAATGATGGACTAGTCAATATCTGAACATTAATTTCATCAATATCTGCAGTTCTGGTCTGGAGAGATGGCTCAGTAGTTAAGAATCCTCTGCAGACTCACAAGGGCCTATGTTTGAATACCAACACCAGTATAACAAGCTGTGTGTGCCTGGAAGCCAGTCTTGCAGAGGACAGAGTTGGCTTTCTAGAGCTTGGTGGCTGTCATCATGGCTATAATGCACAAGCTCCAGGTTGAGAGACAGATTCTGCCTCAATGGATAAATCAGTGAGGACACTAGATACCCTCCTTTGGCCTTTGCGTTCTTCCCATACATCGCCCACATACATTGTATGCATATGTTAAATAGAGACAGAAAAGCAAATAAAAAATTTTAAAAAGATCTGCAGTTCGGTGGTTTCTTTTTAGTCTTTTATGTTTTTGTTTTGTTTCTTTAGTGAAGCTTCCTATGGAAGGATGGCATAGGAGGGGCCCTTTCTTTAGCACTGAAAGTCAACAACGGAGGAAGGGAAGCATCATCAAGTACCCCTGACAGGTCATGCTATTGGTTCAAATCTACATACAGTCCTTTCTTTTTTCTCTTTTGTGTGCCTAGAAATTATATTTTTTCCTTATTGAAGAAATGGAGATGGGGTATAGGAGACACCCCAAATCCCTCAAATTGTTGTAGTATTTTCATGTAGCAATTGTTTGCTCCTGAGTCACTATGTATGAAATCTGATGTCAACTTTCCAAATGAATGAGAAAAAGAGGACGGGAAGGAGGGGGGAAAGAGGGAAGACTGGGGGTGAAGGGGAGGTTGGAAAGGGGAAAGAGAGGGAGGAGGGGGAGAGGAGGAAGAAAGAGGAAGATGACAAAGGCATCATTTCTTAATTTGAAAGGATTGTTACAACCTCTTTGTTTCCTTTTCCAGCCTGGACCCTGCAGGCAGAGAGTGGAGGGTAATTTTAGAATAGAAGGCCAGGACCCAGAGGTCACAACCTACAGCTTTTATAAGTGAAGGGCTTCTATTTGGGGAGGAAATATTTGCTGTGTTCCCTAGTTATCTGTGGATCTGACTGTGCATGGTACCATCATTGGCATCTCCCAAATGGTCCTACTGGGTGTCTTGGGATAGAGCACATACCAGCTTCTGCAAACATGTCCATCTCTTTCTACATTTCTGCCTTCCCCGTCCTCTCTTGGCCTATAATATTTGGTTTGTATATGTCTCTTTTTATTGGAGGCCACTGACAGTGACTTTGTTTTTTGCTTCTATTCAGCCCCAATCCTGATTCTTCAATTCTGGAAAGAACTTACTTGAAGCAGAAGGCTGTTGGTGGGAGACCTCTTCTGTAGAATTCTCACCTGTTCCTGCTTCCTGGATCCTGAGTTCTAAGTTACGAGGTCTGGAAAGAGCTATCTTATCCAATAGGTGATCAGCTCACACTTTCTGTGATCGACTTTTAAGGGCTGAATAGAGCTGAAATGAAAAGCTGTCATCCCTTGGGAAATGTCAAGGGTCACACATGTCTTAATTCAGTGTGAAACTGAGGTAGAATGTGTGCTTTTTATGGGCTCTTGGCAAAAGGTAGTTTTTTTTTTTAAACAAATAAATGAGAATGAGGCCTCCTCCAGACTCTTCACAGCCTCCTAGGAATTGACTTTAACCATGTGATGTGAGATAACTTCTTCTCAAAGAATAGGGCCATTTAGGCAAAAGAAGATTCTCTTTCCCACGGCCAGGAAAAAGGACGGCACAGAAGTTCTCACCACATGTCTTTGTAAATACATTTCATGGCTAAGTGTGTGTCTATGTGTTGGGGGTGGGGTGGGGGGCAGGGAGGATATGGGTACATACAGTTTTCTGAGTTGAAAACTGCTAAGACATGGAACTTATTTTGCCCTGTGGTTTGAGAAACATTCTAAGATACAGCCTCTTCGTTCTTTGAAGAACAAATGGGCTTCATCATCGGAAAGTCTGGTTGATAGTCTGCTCACACTAATGAGCTGCTGGAAATGAAAAGCCATCAAGCCAGCTCCTCTGAGACAGAGAATGTTCTGGAAAGGGCCAGGATAAATTCTGGGTTCGCAGGCAGTGGGGGGGGGGGAACTGAGACTCTTATGTAGGTCTTTCTGTACATAAAAAAAATTGTGTTCAGTGTAAGGCAGGTCTAACTGAGGAAAATGAGATTTCTTTGGGGGTTGGATGAAGTTTCACTTAACTGGGGTTCAAAGATAGCATTCCTGCTCATCAAATCAACTGTCAATGTTCAGCTGTAGAAGCCCTTGTTAGCTGGGATGCAAAAATAGACAGAAGACTTCACTGATTTCAAGCCATACCTAGGTCCTGTGAGTTCATTTGTCCTGCCTGTGAAGCTGTAGCAAAAGAAGCGAGGTATCTGTGTTCAAAATGTGTATGCATAAAATAAAATAGTTTGCCTCCACCATGTGTGTGTGTGTGTGTGTGTGTGTGTGTGTGTGTGCACGAGTGTGTGGTGTGCTTAACAATTTCTCTCTTTATATTCATAGCCATGGACTCTGACTTTGTTTTCAGCAGGCATATCTTTTCCACTGCTCTGTTGTCAGAGGCATTGGCCTTGAGTGTACTAAGAAGAACCTGTCTCCATATTCCAGATACCAACATCAGGCTAAGCATAGTGCAGAGGAAGGTCCTGGGGTTACATGGACTCACCTTTGAGTGAACAGATCATCTTTTCTGGGCCAAGGCATCACACAGTCAGCAAGGTCCTTTGCACTTCTTGTTTCACTTGGTTCCCAAGATGACATCATGATCTATTACTTTAACTTTTTTTCTTTATTCTTATTAACATTTGTGCAATTTAACATACATATGTCATGTGGACTAACCACTCTGAACACCTACAATTATATCAGCCATGTTTCCCATCCTCACAAATCCCTCATATATTATGACCTATTTCTTTAAAAAAATGTTATCTTAGTTAGCATTGCACCTGGGGCTGAGTACACACAGTGAAGGTACCAGTAGTGGCCAGAAGAAGGCATTGGATTTCCTAGAGCAGGGGTTCTCAACCTTTCTAATGCTGTGGCCCTTTGATACAGTTCCTCGTGGTGTGGTGATTCTGACCATAACATTATCTTTTGTTGCTACTTCATAACTGTAATTTTGCTACTGTTATGAGTCATAATATAAATGTCTGATGTGCAGGGTATTTGATATATGACTTCTGGGAAAGGGTTGTTTGACACCCCCCAAAGGAATCAAGACCTACAGGTTGAGAACCACTGTACTGGCACTAGTGCTAGGCGGTTGTGAATTACTTGACATGGGTGCTGGAAACTGAACCTGGGTCCTCTGCAAGAGCATTATAGACTCGTAACTACGGGGTCACTTCTCCATCCCTCATGACCTATCTCTACCCTCATTTTACAGATAGGAGATGAGTATTCGAGTAATGGATAACGGATATTGGGCCCTTATTACAAAGCTGAGCTCTAGGAAGTTCTCATGAACCACCTATTTAGCCACCAAATACGTCTGATTGTATTTGGCACCACTGTCCTTGTTCTATAGGTGTGAAACGTGACACACAGAGATACAGGAGCTGCTAGGGTTTCTCCATAGGACAAGACTGAGCTGGAATTTAAATCAGGCAGTGAGTGCTTCAACACCCCGGCCATCAATATTATGCTTGTGTTAATCTTAGAAAAGTACATGCCCAAGAACACACAGGGAGCAAATGTTAAAACCTGGCTTTCAGCTTCAGGAGTCTGACTCCACACCTCTTATACTCCTTGCCTGTACCCTTAGCCCCAAGTCTTCTGGTTTGTCTGGACTGGTCTGTCAGTTACAGGTGAGTTGGATACAAGGCACAGGAAGATGATGGGAGGCTGGCTGGCTTGCCAGAGGAACATGCAGGAGTTGATGGAGCCCTGTTTGGAGAGAGATCACATTGTGGGTGTGCCCTGTCATGGGAAGATGTCTCAGCTGTAGGCTTGGCTAGCCTTCTTTTTTGGTTTACCCTGGGAAACAACCTTTCCACTACTTAAATTCTCTCTTTTGTAAACTGTACCAAGCAACATATGGAAAAAGATTTCACGAGAAAGCCCTTGAAACTTGTTATCTCCCCTGGTCCTTAGTTCTCTATGTCCCTTAGCAGGATGCTGTGGTCATTTAATCACACACCAACTTAGACATTAGTGCTCAGCTTTCCTGTCTTCCCTATGGGGCCAACTGGAGGAACCCTGCTATGCCTTCTGTAACAGGCTCTCCAGACATGATTGCTAGGTGATTTTTTTTTTTTTTTTTAACGTAGCAATGTCCTCAGAGCTGTGGAAGAAAATTTAAAACTGGGTGATGCAAATGATGGAGACAGCCACCATTTCCCTTGATTTGGTTCACACATTTCCAGCCTGCAGAGCCAGATCAACTGCCCTTGAGTTCCTTTGCTGTTGTCCAGTGTACTACTGGGAGCCCAGTTTTCTCTGAGCATTGTGTTGCTGCGGTAAAGCTGCAGATATGATCCCAGCATCCCCGCACGGCCTGGCTGATGTGCTGATTAAAGGAAAATGCCATGGTGAATTGAAAGATATTTTAACTACTATATCTAATTACAAAGAAGAACATGTTCCTTACCCAAATCTGAATGGGTTCTATAATAAAAAACAAGAGCAGTTAACAATCAAACAAGCAACTGCCTTCGTGACAGGCAGATGACACAACCCAGGACTTGGAAAATGCAGAGAGCTCTCGCTTGACGAGGAAAAATGAGATGGTCCTTCCAGCTGTAAGGTGAGATCCAAGGGCCCGATTCCTTGTGGTTAAAAGGCTGGGGTGGTATCCAGGAAGCCAAGTGCTTACATCTGCGTCGATGAAGCAAAGCCCTGTCTATCTCTAACATGGCTCAAACAAGTACTTACGATTTCTCAGACAGTTTGACCTAGAACATATCTTTCTTATGTCATTTCCTCAGAAGTAGGTTAGTTGCATACTTGAGCTATATTTCTTTGCCATATTATCTTATATTCAGAATTTCACAGTCTTGTCCCTGGGCTATCCCACAGGGACTTGTGTGGCTCAAAAGTTAATATCCATAAAATACCATAAACTCTAGGGATAAAATGTCCCAGAGAAATTATATACATTTTCTAATGCACACAGTGCTTTCCTGGAAGAGGCAGTGAGATGTGTTCTCTGTCTCTGCCATGTTTTCGAAAGACAATGCTCCTCCATCCAAAAATGGTGACTCGACTTACTGGCACTTGGGGGTCCAATAAGTACCTTAGTACACTGGTCCTTAGTACCTGAGGTCTCTAGAGACAAGCGCATGATGACCTCAACTGACATGAGTTTCTTGGCTTGAGGCCCTAGATTTTTAAGCATCATATGTAGATAAAATGCCTGAAGATTTGCTTAAAGTGCAAAACCTGACATTCTGACATTCTGAAACAGTTGTTCTGGGGTGAAGTTCTAGAATTTTCACCTACAGGTGAAAGAAATCATCACAGTGAGCCAGACACAAGCTTCTTACACTTAGCATTTTAAGACATACCCAGAGGAGCATTATCTCTCTACTCATTTTACCTAAGAACCCTGTTACCATGTAGATATATCTATAAATCACATAGCTGATCTAGCCTCTCCTATACAAATATTTTCTACATTGTACAATATACGGAGGATAGGAAATGAAACGTATTAGAATGTTCGAAAAAAGAAACCAGGAATAGTTTTTAAGTTGTACGGTGTTGGAAGTGAGAATGTAACTCAGTGGTGGAACTCGAGACTCTGGTTTAATCCACAGCAAAATCAAACAAAAAGGACAACTCTGTTAACACACACACACACACACACACACACACACATACACACACACACACACACACACACACACTCACACACACATAGACACATACACTCACACTCACACACACACTCACACACATAGACACACACACACTCACACACACACACAGATTTTAAAACTTTTAACACATGACTTAAGATACTTTCATCTGGAGGATTTAAAAGATGGGAAAGTTCTTTCCTACATTCGATTGCCTGAAGCTGAACTTTTTCAAAAGTGATGTATAGTTTTCCTTTCTGTTGGTTACACATCAAGGGAAATATTTCTGAACTTCTGTTTTCAAATGCTTGAAATGTAAAGCCTGAGTTAATTTTGGAGATCAATGCCACATTTAGATAATTGATAAGTTATAACCGTTCCTTTGGGAAAATTAGATAAAATTTAAATGTATCGGTGGGAAGACAATCTATAGACACTGATGGGTAACATAGAACTAATTGGTGTTACCTACCGTTGAGGGAGGCAGTGTGGGTGGGTGGGGCAGGTTGTTTTACTATCATTGGGAAAAATGTTCATTTCTTTTAAGTTTGGAAAATTTAAAAGTCACTAAATTACAATAGAAGCAAGGAAATCCTTTGGTACAAAGCACTTTATTGCTATTCCAATCCCATGACAAAAACTTGATGAGCCTCCTTATAAGTGTTGTATCGTGATTTTTGAGACTGTAATATACTTAACATCCTTTCCCTCTTCCCTTTCCTCCCTCCAAAGCCTCCCAAGTGCCCCCCCCCCCCCATATCATTTGAATTTATTGTCAGCTGAAAGATACTTTACAGATGTTTTCAGGGCTGACTGTTTGGTATTGGATAGTTGGTGTGCTGTTCTGAGGAAGATTCTTTTACCCTCTCTCAGTCTTCCTTGGTTTTCCCTGTAGTTCTTCTTGCAGAGTTGAGACCTCATGACATTCCCACCTTCAATTCACATTAGCTTGTCTACGGGCGTTTTCCTTGTTCTGGCCATGCTTTGAAAAAAATGTTTTTTAAAAATTATTTATTTTTATTTTAGTTTTTGGTAAGTGTTATCTTTTGGAAAGATTGGCACTTTTGATGGTGACCCAAGAACCTTTCTGTGTCCCTGGCCTTCAGTTCTTTGCTGAAATAGCCAATAGTTCTGGGATGAATTTGAAGTACAACAATATCTTTGTAATCTCAGCCTGGAATTTTTTGTGCCAGACTAAGATTTTTTTTGCATGTGTGTCTTCCACTATTACACAAGAGACCTCCAACATGGCTTCAGAACCATTTTCATTAAGTGCAGAGGCATCTCGGAGAGCCCTGACACTATCCAAAAACTGCTGAAGGAAAAAAAAATAAACCAATCGGTTTTGATTTTGTGTTTTTAAGAAATAGGTTTTGAATGTCACGCTAACCATGGTATTAGATAATATTTGAGATGCTAGACTGTCTTGGGACATGTCATTTATTTTGGTGACTTCACAGGAGCCTTAGATAAAGACAAATTTGTTTGATAATGACTGATTTGATAATGACTGATTTGTTTGATTGTCACGCTAGTGATGTGTTTCTTACTGATAATGATACTGAAGAGCTGGCAGAGGGGACAGGAAGAGTCTCAGTTCTGTCACTGTGTCCTTTCCAAGGCATACCTTCTCGGTCATGCTCCCCTCAACTCGTGTGCCCGCTCTGCTACATGGTTCCATGGAGAGCAGAGCATTTACTCTCTTAAGCTGTTTAATCTATGCCAAATTTCTCAAGATGCTGCACTTGGATGAAGGTAGTAAGAAAGGACGGGGCTTGTTGGCAAGCTGGAATGCCTGGGGCTTCTCAGGTTACACAGGGGACCAAGTCACACAGGCTGACTCTAGTGACAACTCATATATTAGTAAAGCACCACTCATATTTTCTAATATCTCAAAACAAAATGCCCAAAGCTGTCTTCCTCTACCCCAGTAATCACTTTGAGTGTCTCCTAAGAAGCTTCCCAATATGCTACAGATGAGAGGGCACAGTGCTCACTGTATTAGGACAGATGACTCAAGGTGTCCAACCTTGGCCTGGGGATGTTAGCCGTAAAGAACCAATCTCGAAGTTGCTTGAAGATTATTTTTTTTTGAAGAAGACAAAATCTTATTTTAGTAGATATTTTGTCTTAAAGCATGCTTATTAAAGATTCCAAATTTGCATTTTTTTTTTTTTTTTTAGTTTCTGAGCATGAACTTTTTATTAGTAAGTTCATTTTGTATTTTGTGTGGTACAAAAATTTCATGGAGGTGGGGATGCCTTTTCTTCGTGTGAAGTCTTGCATTATATAAATTTTTCTCAACATAAGCACCTCAGTTCTTTTTTTTTTGCGGTGGGGGGAGTGTTAGGGGGTATCTTAGGTGTTTCACCCTTCACCTCCTCGAAATGGGAAATCATCTGTAAGCTGTAAGAGTGTTGCTGTGGAAATCACTCATCCTCAGAGAATTTCATGGTAATCAGCACAGCCACATTCCAGGTCAATTAAGTGTGCCCCGATTGCTGCAGCCTCTCTCTCTCTCTCTCTCTCTCTTTCTCTCTCTCTACCTTCCATTAGTGCAGTGTGTCATTAGCATATTACATGTCACAGTCTCCATAATCCAGTGTGAGAAGATCCTCCATGCAGGCCCAGGGTATTTCAAGGCAAACCCTTATTTCTTGTTTTAGAAGAAACTCTAAGCCGTAAAGACGACCCCATAATCATAATCTCTCTAGTGTGTTCTGCAGCTTTAAAAAAAAAAAATGTTTGCCTTTAAAAACATGGAGGAAAGACACAAGATTGTGATCTGTGTATCTTAGAAACAGGAACCATCTGGCTTTCCCCAGTATTCACACTGGCCTTGTGAAAGTATCTGTGACTGAAATACATGTATGTCAAGGCAAAATTAAGTCTCTGTAGAACAAGTAATGTTATCATCTAACTATATAGTAGGAGACCGTTACATGTGATAAACGCCGGGTCTCATCAGAGCAATTGTATCAAGAGTCAATTTCCTGTGAACTTTGCTTGGGGCCCAAACCACTCACTTATTTTAAAGAAGCACTTGTTTGAAACAGTGCTGCCTCTCTGTTTGGACTCACATGACTGGCTGCACGCAAGCGGGAAGTTCAGCCATGAACTTGGGTGGGCAATATACATTTTTTTCCTCAGTACCTATTTTTTAAAAAAGATCATGTTTTCTAGAGGCCAGAAGGACAAGCCAGAAATAAATTTCGGCTTGGAAGCTCATGGGAATTAACAATCTGTAGACCAAATTTTTATCCTAAACAATCATGTTTGGTCCCCAGCTTTTCTTGAAATTGCTCTTCAGAGCAGTTTCTTGTTTTCCTTTCTTCAGTGCGTACACATGTCCTGAGGCTGTTTGTAATGGGAGAATTTTATAAAATTCATAAATTTAAAACACTCCACACATCCAAAATTCTTTCTGAATGTGTCATTTTCAAGTATCCCACCCCCAAATCAACATAAAATAAAGCAGCACTATGATCATCTCTTTTTAATAGTCTCCCTTATGTTTATTTATTTATTTGTCTTTTCTCAAATACTAGGTACTGTCATAAATAGATCGAAGTGAATTGGTTGCCTGGGTTTAAATAGCCAGCATCCCTCTTTTGAAGTTATTTCTTTGAGATAAAATGTATCTCACATTTAATTGGGGGACAAGCACATATAGCACAGAGAAATAATGCAAACTTCGATGCCTTGGGGGGAAAAGTTTTATGTGTGTGCCTTAAAAGGCATTTATATATATAAGAGGGCTTAGCCTGCTTTTTGTATAAAGGATCTACAGTTCTTCAAAGAGCAAGCACCTGATTCCAGAACTGAGTTCACAGAGGTTAAATTGTGCTCAGGGAGTTGAAGGTAAAAGAGAAAGAAAAAGATTATGCCTTTTCTCATGGCAGGAAGAAACTCATTTCCAGGGGAGTGACTCCCGAAACCCAGAAAATACGTTCCAGATCCTAAATGTGGTGAATTCATGCATCATGTCTGAGCACTGTGGCTATAGGCTGTGGGGGATGTGGGGGGGACATGGCACATGATAGCTACTTGTAACTACATTTTTTTAAAAAAAATTATTGAAGAGATATAAAAAATACTCAAAGGATATGCAAGAGGAAACCCTTCTTTTTAAAGCTCTGTTCTGTTTAACTCACCTTTTATGCAGGTATCCTCAGACCATGGAAATTCAAAACTCCAATGAAGGAGAAGTCAGGCAGTCTGAACAGCGACATGTATCTGTTTAGCAGAAGTAAATGTTTTCTGATATCCAAGCAGAAGTTGAACACACAAAGCCAGAGAGCCTTAACTCCTCCATATTATGGCACTTTGGTGATCTGATAAATGGGTCTCTTGGTAGCATTGTCACTACTGCTACAGATACAAAGTGAAACACATAAGATTTTATGAGAACAATTACAATGAAATACAATAGTGACTAAAGCATGTTCAAAATTTCCACTGAAATTCCTTTACACTCACAAGAGAAAGAACCATTGTTTCCCAAGGCTTATTAAAGAGTATCTGATTTCCCCAGAAATTTTACTGGTAAATAAGTCCACTTGAATTGTCTCTTGTCTAGTTTTTGTGTGCATGGGTTTGATCAAGTAAGTCCTTATTAAGTCTTCAAGGAGAATGGTGTCTATTACACGTTTATTTTTGTAGGTAGAGGCTGCCTCAAAAAGCAGTTGTACAGAGTGAACTGGTATTTTCAGATTGAAAACAAAACAAGACAGAAACAATTCCCCCAATCAAACTATAAAATACTAATCCACATGTTGAATCATTTGAAAGCCTTAGGTTAAAGTCACTTAGGTTTGGAAATTTCCCATCCCTCACTCTTCTGAGGGATGAGGAAGTAAGACCAGATGACAGCTAGATGTGAACTGTATGGAACCTTAACAACATCGATTAAGACCATATTGTTTTTTTCAAGCTACCTGTTAGCTTATTGCAACTTATTTATTTATTTGTTTATCTATTTATCTATTTATTTATTTATTCATCTATCCATCTATTTATTTATTTTATAATGTAAGCACACTATTGTGTTGCTGTCTTCCGACACAGCAGAGAAGAGCATTCCATTACAGATGTTTGTGAGCCACCATGTGGTTGCTGGGAATTGAACTCAGGACCTCTGGAAGAGCAGTCAGTACTCTGAACCATCTCTCCAGCCAATTATTGTCACATCCTTACAATCCAGACATCTTCCATTTCCTTTAAAGTTCCCATGACAGAGGACTGACTATTCCTCATGTTTTTCTGTAACCATTTGTTTGTTGGAGAGCCTTTCCTCAAAGGAAAGATCAGCCATCTCTTAGATTTTTGGAAATCTGGATGCTAGAATGAGCTGCTGAGATGAGTAACAGGGTACAAGCATTTAGCCCAGAAGGGCTGTGTCTAAAGGCTGGGGGCAGGGCTGGGAAAGAAGAAAAGAAAAAGCCATTGATTCCTCAATAGCCACAGATAAACTTGTGGCAGGATGTTTAAGGATCCCATGGGGCTGAGTCATTGCTTTGCTGCATCTTCAGCGGTGTTTATCTCATGATGTGCCTGGGCTCTGGACACTATGAGGTTGGAGCCTCATTCTACAACATCTAACTTCATGAGCTTGGGAAAGCAACTGAAGTTTGGAAGCTTTAAGGCATCTTCTAAAAAAAAAAAAAATAGCAGCAACTTTGACTGACTAGATGTTCCAATAAAAATGATATCAGAGAATCCAAGAAATAACCAGTTTGGCACTAAGTGTGAGTGGCCTCAGGTAAAGAGAGCCAATAAAAGAATTGCTGTCTCGTGTAATTAGAGGTTTGGGGAAAGTGAGAATTTCAGGATTTGGTTGTATGAGGTTCAGAGGTAAGGAATAACTCAGAGCTTGATTGTAGGGTTCATTTCTGACCTCAGTGGTCTGGGTGTTTTTCTATTTCACATTTCTGAGCATCCCTTCCTCACTGTGGAAAGTCACTCTTGTGTTTATAAAGTTATCTGAGCTGTTTCAAATTCTCACATCCTCACCCACACAGCCCCACTGCAAGCTCCTCTGACGTTTCCTTGGTCAGGATGTATCACAGGTACAGTTTGTAGACCAAGTTCAGTGGAGGGTGGGTGGTGTGGATTAGTAGGATTGGTTTAAGTTAATTTAACTCTTGGGATGGTAGGGCTAACCCCAAATCCTTTTCAGAAGATGGTTAGGAATGAGTTAAATTTGGCAAGGATAAAGGTTTTGGAACTATGAATTCTTAAAATGATCAACAGTGCTTACCACAGTATCTTTACATCCTATTATAAAATAGAGGTAGGTCTCTGATAGAATAGGTATGGTATGATTCTACCAGTTCATTACTGTGCATAATTTTCGACAAGCCATTTGACCTCGTGATATCATCAGTTTGTACATCTATAAAATGAAGGGTTTTTTTGCCCAATTTTTAGATTTATAAGAAGATATGGTAAGTGAAAGCCATTTATCAATTTTTGTTTTGACTTGTGCATAGATTTAATGTATTCAGATGAGACCTTATGTAGAACATAGTCCTGCAACCTTTACTTTTCAAATCTTTTTTTAATATTTATTTATTTGTTTGTTATATATATATGTACACTGTAACTGTCTTCAGACACACCAGAATCTCACACACAATCAGATCTCATTGCAGATGGTTGTGAGCCACCATGTGGTTGCTGGGAATTGAACTCAGGACCTCTGGAAGAGTAGTCAGTGCTCTTAACCACTCAGCCATCTCTCCAGCCCCCTTTACTTTTCAAAGCTGACAATGAAATCACACTTTGTAGCTTCTCAAATAACTTTCCAGAGCTTAAAATTTTAGATTACTGGGAAGAGGAACAAATCTTTTATAAAAGTTACAGGATGATCACAAGAGTCACAGCATGCTATGGCTTTAAATTTCTACTTATTTTGTAACAGAAAAAAAATGTCTTAGCTGATGACTGCGGTGGTTGGAATGAGGATGGTCTCTATAGGTTCATATGTTTGACTACTTAGACTCTAATTGGTAAAACTATTTGAGAAGGATTAGGAGGTGTGGCCTTTCCGGAGAAAAATGACCTGGGTGAGCTGTGAGTTTTGAAGACTTGTGATGTTCTTGCACCAGGATCTAAGCTCTCAGCTGCTTCTACTATCATGACTTTGCTTCTCTATTATGGACGCTAGCCTTCTGAAGACATAAAATCAAGTCGATGTTTTCTTTGCATTGGTCACAGTGTTTCCTGGCCATAGAAACGTACTAAAACAATGACAACTTTTAGGACTCCTTTTTTAGTAGATTTTATTTCCTTTTTACTTGTGAATTTCTTCTTCAATTTTTAAATTATGTCTTGATGTATTTTACATAATATAAGTGTGTATATATATTTATGTATACATGTTTGTGTTCATATGTGTGTATGTGTGAATCCTTCTCCTCTTCTAAGAAGTTTTCTACTTTGTCATTTGAGACAGGGTCTCTCATTTGTGCTAGGACTTTGCCAAGTAGGCTAGGATAATGCCTGAAATCTGTCTCTGTTTCCCACCCTGGCACGGTCTGTCCTCAGTACCGAGGACATTCAACAGCTTAAATGATGCTTCCACTCAGTTTCAAGAATCCACTCAGTGTCACAGAATAATTACAGGAGTACAAAAATATTACCACCCAACAAGATCAAGTTTAAAATGTTTATCATACACACCTAAAACAAAATGTTTAAAAAAGAGAAAAAAGGAAAAAACATTTATGAGAAAAATTGTTCAAAATCAATGAAAACACTGGCTTCCTTCCTTCCCCACCTTTCTTTCTCAGCTATACACATACACACATTTGTAGGTATAGACAGACAAACATGCATTTGTCTGTAAACCCACATACTTTGACATGAGTGTGGTTCTCTCTACCACCAGTATTTGGTTTGATTAAAACTGAGTGTTTGCTTTGTGTAACTACAGAAGGACACATTTTAGTTTAGAAGTTGATTCATTTGATCTGCTAATAGCATATTCCCTTAACCATAGAGCTTAGACTTAAGAGGAACAGCTGTTTTCATGTTCTTGCCTGGGAACCAGGCCCCCAGCAAATGTTTCAAATGCACGCACAACGCCTTTAAGCTCCCCATGATTATCTACAGCAATTAGGATCCTGTGACAGCTGGTGTCTGCTTGATTAGACCTTTCATGGAAAATCTAAATGGTAAGAAGCCAAGTGGTTAGAGTGATCAGCCTTTCTCATGGAACATGGAACAAAGAGTCTTTCCTTGGGTCAGCCTTCTGTTTCTGAGTAGGACAGAAAAGTTCTATGGCTGACCAGGTGGAGCACCATTGTAGAACTGTGAAATGGCTCCCTGAGACCTGCAAAACAGACAGACAAACAAACAAACAAAGCCCTTAGTTATACTAGGTTTGATTTGATGTCCTCACTGGATCAGTTTCTATTTTGCAGAATAGCAGTCTCTGACTTGTAGACACTTGAATTTTGTGAAATTCTTGTTTTTCCCATAAACCATTTATCCCCTTTCTCAGGATTACAGTACAGTTTTGTGTCAAATGTTTTTTTTTTTTTTGGATCAATAATTCAATGTTTGAGTTTGACTGTTTGAAATCCAATACCCATTCTTTAGTAACTTCATTTTATTGTTGTTGTTGTTATTGTTTTGCATTATATTCACAGGGTCTCACATCTCTCAGGGTGACCTCAGATTTACTATGTATCTGGGGTTACTTTGACCTCTAACTCCCACGTGCTGAAATTACAGGGACACACCACTACATTTAGTAGATGCAGTGCTGGGAACTGAATCCAGGGCATTAAACATGACAGGTAAAGCCATGTACTAACAGATCTACTTCTCAGCCCATAAGTAAGTGTGTGTGTGTGTGTGTGTGTATGTGTGTGTGTGTGTGTGTGTGTGTGTGTGTAAAGGCCAGAGGCTGAGGCCAGATGATGTCAACCTCCCTCACATACTTTCTACCTTATTATTTGAGATAGCAACTGTCACTGAACCTCATGTTTACCAGTTCAGCCAGGTTTGTCATCTAGAAAGGATTCACATTCTCTTCCCTTTCTAGCACTGGGATTACAGGTGTTGTGTGTGCCACCACATCTTACTTTTTTTTGTTAGTCCTGGGGACCCCAGCTCAGTAAAGCAAGCACTTTCCTGACCAGGCCATCTCCCTAGCCTCTTAAGTACTCACCAAAATCTCCAATCCTCACTTTTTAAAATATTTCTCCACCATTTACCCCTCTCTTTCCTTATGCCTACTCTTTTATAATTTGTCTTTCATCAAGTCCAAATAACAACACAAATTCACAAACTCACCTCTGTTCCTTGCTTTGTAATTCCCACCAGGGCTTTGTATCTGCTGAGTAGCCAAATCACCACCTTTTTAGCCAAGAACAGCCTAACACTTCCATCCATGTCTAATGGTACCCAAGTCAAGTTTCGTATACAAGCGCAGCCATATCTCTGGATTCTTTTATTTGGAATTCTGAGTTACCTGAGCATGCCTATACCCATCTCATCCTGTTAAATGAGAACATTATCACAGCAGAAATGTTAATCCTAAATTGCTTTCTGTAGTTTTTGGTTCTTTCAAGAACTTAAAAAAAAAAAAGAATAATATATAATCATCGAGGTATGTTTGAAGGAATCTGCTTTTGAAAGTTCAATTTTTTTTGTCCATATTTATATTATGGAAGATAGATTACAGCAATGAGATTGTATTTGAAGCTGAAGATGGCACTTTTTTTTTTCAAGGATGGAAACCCAGTGGGATGCTTATAAGAAATATCCTCTACTAAGATTATGCTTTGATCCAGGATGATTCCATTATTTTTTTGCTTCATTTGCATAAACCTGACCTACCTAAGTGGTGGGAACTTCTTAACAACGGTGGGACTCCTTCAACCACGTATATCTGCTTTTATCTGCTGTTGGTTTCAGCTGTTGGTTCTGGTTCTGCTTAAGTGATCATTAATTAATCATTCATTAATAACCACTTAGCACTGAGTTGTTTTTTTAATGTAAGTTAAGAAACAGAATAATCTAGGGACGGGTGACTCAGTGGACCCTTGTCACTAAACCTAGCAACCTGAATTCGAGCTTAAGAACCCACACAGGAGAAGTGAGCAGTTCCTATAAGTCATTCGCTGACCTCCACACAAGTGCTTTGGCATGTATACATATGCGTGTGCATGTGTGTGTGCGAGCTCACATGCACACATGTACTTATTAGGTGGGTACAGAGACACACACAGAGGCAAATTGTAAAAAATTTAATAAGTAAATCTTAATAACCTGGAAAAATAGTCATTTTTTTAACCAGAAAAAAATAGCCTTTTTTTAGTGGGCCTCAATAAAGCCCCACTGCCAGTGAGTATGTGACATAGTATGTATATGGTATATGTGGAAGTCCAAACAACCCTGAACATTAGTTTTCACTTCACCTACTACCTCACTCATCTACCAACACAACAACTCATTCACTCAAGCACGGAAAAGCATCTCTTGGCTACGCTCAGCACACGTTAAGTCGGGTTGTTTGTGTGGACATTGTACTGAACAGCACTGTTTGTGCCCTGTTGATAGCATGATGCTCTTCTGACGTGGGACTGGTACAAAGGTAAATCATCCCGATTTCCGGAACCAGGAGTGTGATGCCCGTATTCTCAAGGCTCTGCATTGTCACAGGTAGCTCGTTATGACCCTTAAAACTCCTGGCTTTATCAAAGAACAATTTTAGAAATTTTATTTCCTCCTCTGGAGAATGTACATTGTGCCCTGTCCTGTTTCTTGCAAACCATTCAATCCAGGATGAATTGGCATCAATGTCCAGCCACTCCTGTGGAACTCTGTTGATGATCTCTCTACCCTTAGCACTCACTACCCTAAAGGAGCTCTCCCAGCGTTCCTGGTTTTGAAACCTATCTTTCATGCAGTTACCTACAGCAACACCTCAAAGTCATATTTACACGTTCAGGTTCATGGGTTCTCGTCCAGTCAGGGCCTCACACAGTATTTTCCTCCCATATTTTCCCCCTTCCAAGACTACCTCCTTAGCTCAGTCTTCCACCCCACAACCTGCTTGTATTTGTTTCAGAGATCTTTGTGGGTATTTAATGCATGCTGGACAGCAGCAATCTCTTGCCATTGAAATTTTTGTTATCAATTTGGGAACATAATTTTGATAATGTGTTTGTACTTAAGGAGTGTTGAGATCCGTTGGCATGGACAACCAATATGAAAAGAGCTACACTCAGGATTAAGTGTGAGGGAGAAGGCAGGGCTGTCCCTCTGCTCAGGGTGCTTCAGAAATTTGAACTGATCACCCCCACTTTAACATGTTTCCACAGCGTTTCCCATAATTAAATGCAAGCTCTTCACCCAGGCATTCAAATGCTTTTACAATATGGAATCAATCTAACTTTCCATGTTAATCTACCACTTTTCCTGGAAGTATGGAACCCATGCCCTGGCCAAATTTTTCCTCTGAGATCCCTGAAATTGCCTTCAAGAATTCTGTTCTCTAATCTCCTGCAGATTCCCTTGCTCTGTGTCTCTTGTCAAAATGCTATTATACACCCATGCCTACGTGGAGGTTACTTCTGCTTTCCCGTCTACCTGATTGGGACTGATGCACTCCCAGTTTTGCATTCGGGTACATTTTGGGGTGTAGCTATGTGACATGCACTGTGGGTTACTTATCTTAGTTGACTATGGGATGCTGAGCATTTCAGTGTAATTAACGATGTGATGAGAAGAAGCTACCAGAGCCACTCGTGGAAGATTCTAGAACTATCGTGGAGGATGCCAGAACTGTTGTTGTCACTAGCCTGTGACCCAGGCTGCCAAACTAATTTCTCAGTCTTACTAGCAAAATGGGAATATTAGTTCCTGACCCGTTTATCTTACAAGATGATAACAAAGGCAGATGTGGATTTGAGAATTCTTAAAAGAAAACATGTCGTTGATGGTATTGCTCATGAAATTAAGAATGTTATCTATGGAATACACATATATTTACTGGTTTTAAAATATAAATCTATGAGTCAAATTCTTGGATGACCGTGGCTGTTCTATGGATTTTATATGATTTCAAAATGAATTTTAATTGGAAGAACACCAACTGCTAGCTCTGGACTGCTGCTCCTCTGTAGCTCACATTCTTTCTAAAATTCCAGAATGTCTTATTTCTTCTAAACACTATTATTGTCTTGGACTCCTGAGTGGTGTCCCTCTGAGCTGGGGATTCCTCCTCACCAACACCTCACTGTTCTCCTAATGTGTATAATCCGTTAGTATTGCAACCAGGCTTCTTTTCAATTTCGTTTTTGTGTAATAGCCTTTTAGAGTCTTCACTCTAAAAGTACATATTGTTAGTTTGTCTTAAGGTTTTATTTTTATTTGTTTATTTGCTAAAAATAAATAAAAACAAACAAAGAAAGATGTTTTTCTAACATCTCCAAGAAGTCTTTTATGTCGCCTAGCCATGGTTGCTCGGTTCTAGTTGAGAGGAACGCATTGTCAGGAATGAGGAAGCCTGTGGTATTTAAAGAGTGACTGCTGTGCTGAAGGTACCACACTAGACCTGATCCTGCAGTGTTCACAGCCGGCTCAGCAGGTGGGACTTATCTCTACCTCATTCTGGAGATTGTGAGGCTCAGGGAGGTGAGGCACTCTCCAGGGAAAAAGGAGCTGATTACTATCCAAAGCCTAGGTTTTTATTTTCTATGGTTCAATGCCACCTAAATTCTAATTGAAGAGGTAGTTTTTGAAGTTTGCAGGTTGTGACAATGGGATATTCTATTTTATGTCTTCCTAAGCCTTAGGACAGTTCTCTGAGATGCTAGAGGCTCACGGAGTGGATACCCTTTGAATAAAAGAACACAAAGTGGCTTCCTTACAAAATGTGCTTCCATTATATTAAAAATTCTGCCAGTAACACTTTATTTCTTGATAAATGTTTATATACCGGTTTTTGTAGATGATCACTCTTGGTAGTATCAAAACAGCATGGTGCTGTTTAGTTGGTTTGCATCTAGTCTGTTGATTTGCATTTAGTTGCTTGATTCATGATTACATTTTCCTATAAGGCATTATCTTATTCACTGTAATGGGGATATTCATGCTTTCTTAGACTTGCAATCATGTGTCCGTAGATACAGTAGGTAATGAGAAATGGATTCAGTTCTCTTTGGCCTTTTGTTATACAAAGTACAAAACACTTAAAAAAAAACTCAGGAAATATTTATTTTAGAAAAGTGTCTCCTAACAGTGGTATGACTGGCCTTGTAGGATAGTTAGCAAGCTATTTAATATCTATCCATAAAATGCCAGTGGCGTGCACTCTCTGTCTGGCGACTCAAATGTTTTTAGACATTGTGAGGTCTCCTGCAGATATGAGTAACTGAGAGAGGAAGGAGAACCAAGACTTCTAACTCCACGTGAAACACACACCTAGTGTTTGAGGCACGCCTTAAAGAAGACTGATAGACTAGTGTTTAAGAATGGGACTCATTTGACTAAATTTTCAGCATGAAATAAGATTAAAAGCCACTTTTCCTTGAACTTTATGTGATACAAACTGGGTTGCAAATTAGGCATATTTTGTCCACCTTAAGCATTTAAGTAACAGTATCATAGGCCAGGAATAAGAAAAGAGACTACAGATTATTGGTTCCACTCTCCCCCCACTCCTCCCAAATTAGGTATTTTAATTGCATTAAAGAGAGTTGAGAATATAATTACTCTTGGTAGCATTAGTCAAAACAGCTGTGGTTTTTCTTTAGTCAGTTCGCATCTGCCTTGACTTATTTTGACTTAAAAAAATTTATTAACCCTACCTTATATTTCTATGTGAAAGCATGTTTTTTCCTACTTGATATAAAAATGGACTTTAGTAAACCAAAAGGTTAGTTGCCCCCGCCCCCCCACCAGCCCAACCTGCTTAAGTCTAGAAGTGGAAACAACCAAGAAAGTCCCCGAATTTTCTCTAAGCTGTCAGAGAAATCTGTTTTCCCATCATAATTTGGGCAGACCTTTTGTTTTCTGCTGAGGTCTGCTTTCTGAGTGTGTAAGATGGATAATGAATGTGGTTTCGGGGCATTAATCTCATTTTTCATGGTAGTTGTTCTCAGTGTTTACATGCTTTGATAATAGGACTGCCCCAACAATTAGAGGATTATTTAGTTTTACTGTTTTCCCCTATTTTTCAAGTCTTCAACAAACTTTAGATACTAGAAACATATCTCTGGGTAGTATTTTTGCCTTTGGGCAGGACTATCTCATTTAGTTTTGGGACAGGTATTTTAATTTTCATAGCAAAGATCAAAATAAAAAGAGACTCAGCAAGTTTTCAGTGTCATGGCCAAGAAGTTAGTGTGTTTGGGCCTATGTTCTTTGAAAATGAGGGTTGGACAGTTATAGTTTGTCAGGCAAAGTCTAGGTCAAAGCTGACCAATAAGGATAGGATGTCAACTGCATAGATAGTTTTACATTTTTAGTAGCCATGTTTGAATTAATTTCAATAATATTTGACTTAATCTGACATATGAAAGAGATTATTATTTCCATAAATAATCAATATGAGAAATACTAATGAGTCCTCATGAATTGCTTTTCTGTTTCAAAATGTATGGTTCATTGGAAAGATTACAGTATATCTAGGTCATAGGGGCACTCCTAAGAGTGCCATGTAGCTTTGTGCCATGGATAGCTTTGGGTACCACATCTCTAGGTATCAACGATGTAGAGTGTCTAGGAAAAGACTATGTTGACACCAAATTTACTTTCCAGTGCAAGAATCCCAGGGTGACCAACTGCCGGTGAGTTGTGTATTTGAGTTTGTGCTTTCTAAGTGGACATTGTGATTATATGGTTTTCTCGGCACCCTTGGTATGTTGTGAGTTGTGGCAAAGATGGGGAAGAGGATTTGTTTCATGTTCTCCTTTCTCTTTTTCTTACATCTTTTATGTCTCTTATGAGACAGTCTTCCTGTCAGTTGGCTATCAAGCCAATGGCATAGGCTTATTCTTGTCTTCCTTAGACGGAGATAGTGTAAACATACATACATAGTGCTGCCATTCTGAAGAAAGTAAGATACTCGGAGTAAAAGGCTTAGACTGAATATGAGATAGTGTTAGAAGAGACTCTGCAAATTTACCCTTCTTCTCTGAGTGTATCATTGAGTATCATTTTGAACTCACTTTGAACTAACCACCACAAACTGCTCCAAGGAATATATCTTTGTAAGGTACGATGAGGACTCGTCATTGAAGACTGTCAATGTCAAGTAGAAGATTTTGGGCACTTGGGGGCATGCTACATCAAAAGAATGAAGTTCTTCTTTCATGCTTTGGGCTGGGTCATGGTAGAGTGGGAAGGTGAGCAGAACGCATGATGATCCCACTAGAGGGGATGGAACAAATCCCTGATCTGTGTTTCCTTTGGTAGGAATGGGCATAGGTGTTCAGTTCCACATGGAATAGGTTTCATAGCAGCTTCTCTTTCAGGTACAGCTGCTTCCAAGTGTCTAGTAGGCACCACCATTCCAGGGTGCCTCCTACGGCAGCATTTGTCACACTGTTCTCCTAAGATAGTTACAGCTTGCAGTGTTTTCAGAAGAGAGTTGCTGCATCATGAAGATCCCTGGCAATGAGAAATAAAGCACTGGAAATGCTGTAAGAGCTCAGCAGTGGCAGATAGAGCAGGGAGGTGAACTACATGTGTGCAGTGGAAGGTCATGTCCACACCGAGCTCAGCTCTACTTATCCTTCTGATTCTCTATGGAGTCCGTGTCTGGGGAGTTTTGTCAAACAACCAACTCCCCTCTATTGACTGTAGAGCACAAAACAAACTTCAAATGAGTCATCATTGTCCAAATTCAAACTATGTGAGGACTTAAAAAGCTGAAGTAACTTTCCCTAAATTCTTTTCCTTCCTGTCATCCACTGCTGATTTCAGCGCTGAAGATTTTGTTTTTTTTTCTTTTCCTATTAATATTTTAGAAGCTAAACAGAGGAAATGCATGGCCCTGTCCATAATGCACATCTTACTTTTCCAACCTTCTTAAACTGGGTAATATTGTCAGGCTCATGGAATCTAGATCATGTTTTTTATTTTTTTTTTTATTTTTATTTTTTTGCCAGTTACTTTATATCTTAAATGCATCCATTCTGTTCTTTGTTATTGTTGTACATTATTATTTTATAAGACCAAACTTATTCACTCCTTGTGGATGAATTTGCAGCTTCTTTCTACCTCTTTTATACCACAGTAACAGTGCTATGGTAAATAAAAATCTCTAAGAGCATATACTTTTACGGGATAAAGTCAACCGTAAGGCTTTGAAAGCATATTTATTAACTAGAGATACACAGGACTCCCAATTAGACTTTTTGATCACAATGGGATCATGATTAACACCTCCCTGAACTGAATATTGACTTAAGTTTAGGAATATGGTTATGAAGTTAGTTGCTTTATCTTACCTGGAACCATAGTCGGTACGTGAGAGTGTTTGAAATGGGTGGAACTATTTAGTTTGAATGGATGACTTGATCACTTTGATAAGCTAAGTCACGTATTATTGCACTTTAAAAATATCAAATATATAGATTTAGCTGTACATACCAAACAGAATATTGAATTTAGTATTTAAAAAGTTGTTTTTGAGTTCTGAGACTTAAACGCAGGGCTTTCTCACATGGCAGGAGAGTTCTTTACCGACACTTCTTTGCAAAAAGATTTGTTTTCCTTTTTATGTTAGGTTCTGAAACATCACTTGCTAACAACACAGTGTTCTATCTCCGAAACACAGAAGATAGAAGTCTCAGTGGGTCATTTTTTCACCTGCTGTCCAGGTTGTCTAAGAGAATCCTTCTGGTACAAAATGTGTGCTACCCGGGATGCTATCCATATACTATCAAGGTACTTCAAGACGATTTGAACGT
The DNA here is from genome assembly GCF_963924665.1 of Micromys minutus. Classification (NCBI taxonomy): domain Eukaryota; kingdom Metazoa; phylum Chordata; class Mammalia; order Rodentia; family Muridae; genus Micromys; species Micromys minutus. The sequence continues at coordinate 27,924,163 of NC_137954.1, read as the reverse complement.
GGTCCATTGAGTGAGCCATCTTATTAACCTTCACTCTGACACTTAGCTTGGCTGTATTGGAAGTGGTCTTCTGACTGGGTCATCTTATCAACCTTCACTCTGCCATTTGGATCAACTACATATTAGATGTTGTTAGAACCCGAACACGTGGGATACTCTTTTGGTAAAGCCTGTGTCTTAGAAATTTCCATAATTCCTAATTTAAACTGAAGTCAGAAAATATATTTCCTAAAACCAGTCAGTAAGCAGAACACCTGTCATCCAACTGTGTGCCGTATATATATAATTTCAAAAAATGTTTGCCATCTAGTACTTAAAATTTTAGGGATTTGGGCAACACCCAATGCAGAACAGATGAATTTCATGGTTTCTTTGTACATTTGCACAAATTAAAATGTAAGTACTCACTTGGTCTGTTTGAACCCCTTTCTTCAATTAGCTCTGTATGCAGAGAAGGCCAGGCAGCAGTTTTTGGAAAGTGATCCAGTTTGTTCTGCGTGTTGTTACCTCTGTGCATATATGCCATTGTGACAAGGCAAATGTCTGGATTAAAAGTTGATTGTGCTCTCTTAGTTCACCCTAGGAACAATATTTGTAAACATAAATTTGAAAAACCATGAAAGAGTGTTTGAGACGGTAATTTTCATTTAATATACAAGAACGGTGGGTACAAACTCTCCAAAACTAAAAGCACTTGCTGTCCTCTGACCTCCGTACACACACCACCGTGCCACCTGCACACCCACAAATACACTCACACAGTACATAAATACAAGTATATAAAAATGTAATAGGTTAAAGAAACCAGATTGTCATTTATTCGAAGAAAATTGATTTGGCATCCAGTGTGTATTTTGTGATACCCCCAACTGCCAAGTGGAAGAAAATCAGTCTGTTGCTTCTAGGCCATTCCAATTTTATTGAAAACTTACTATAGTTACTGAAGAGTCTTCTATGGATTCTTTAAACACAAACTTCTTGGTAGAAGGTAGAAATTTATAGACAGACTTATGCCAAACAAGCCATTTATTTGCTCGCTCACTAGTCAACCGTTGTAGTAGTGTCTCAGTCCTGACAGGTGCTAGGAGTGAGGGAAACTGTTTCAGCAAGTAGGTGATCTACTGCATTCAAGAACGACAGGAGGGTGCCAAAGTGAATAATCCCACAAGTAAATAGGAATAGTGACAAAGGCCCTGGAGGAAAAAGTTTACAGACCACGAGAACATACTACAGGGTCACTTGATTCCATTCAGAGGGTTAGGTGAGGCAGACTTTCAGGTTCAGATGAGCAGTTCTGAAGCAGAGAAGGCATTCACATGTGCAGTGGAAGTGGAAGAGAGGATTGCTCACATGGGCACTGAAGGACATCGAGGATCACGGTGTACAGTTGGGTGTTTGGGAGGGGTCACAGCTGCAGCTGGGAAGGTAACCACGTGTCTCCTGGATGTGCCAACAGACTCACACAATCATCAGACACCTCTCCAAGCTTGCATCAAGCTGCTCACCCAGAGAAAAGAGACTGTTTAAAGGGAAGATGTGGGAGGTCTGGCTTGGGCCACAGTTGGCTCTTGGTATTTTTGCTTTCATAGTATGGCCTCTCTCTTACCTTGTCCTTTGCCCAGGGCTGAAGTTGAGCCTTAACAACCTTGCTTCTTTCTATGTGTTGCCTGTTCCTGGAATCGGTGGGACCACATAGAGTGATAAAGGATGTAGAACATGTCTGAAGCTCTGGTTCCTAGTGTGTCAGGCAGGTTGGAGCAGGATGGGCATTTGCAGAGATTCAGGTATTAGTGGATAGAACACTCAGCAGGAAGAACATAAATGCAGGTTTGTACCTTGCGTCTTTTCTGCCCGTTTCTCCCCTTGTTTCTTTACTCTTCCCTATTTCCATTTCTTTCTCCTCTGTCTTTTGCATTTGTTCCTTCAGGAAAGGGAGTCACAGAAAGAAGATGAGAAAGCGTTAAGATTCAGTGTGGTAAGAGCAAATCCAGTATCCATGTTGTCTTCATGCTTATGCTTCAGATGATCTGATCCTGCTATGATATCCCGTTGTGGGAATACACTGTCCATGTACCAACAACATGCATTTTCTCCTCTGTCTTTGCAATGTGAACTCCTAGTTATATGTGCGGCTGGTACTGAAAGTTTTGTAAATTGGATATGACAGAATTATTGTTTTATCTTAATCACTTTAACTAACTTTAGATCATTAAAGACATTTTGAAATTAATTTAAAGTTTTTTAAAATATAAAATAGTACAAAGAAGGCCAGTTGCCCTTCGCCAATATTTATCAAATTTAAAAGTTTTGTCTTGCTTGTTTTATAACTTATGTGCTCTTTCCCTATATACATAATTATTATGATCAATTTGATGCTAAGTTATTGACTTCACGGCATTTTTCACAAGTATTTCAGTATGTATTTCCAAAGAATAAAGATATTTTTATCTAACTACAGCATAGCACTTAACTTCATAAAATTACATGGATGTAATTAAAATCTATTGTTCAGATCCAATGTCTGACTCAATGACCCCTTACCACACAACCTCTCCTCCTGTGAAGGGTCTTTTAACTGTAAGAGCACATTAGGGCCAGCCAAAGTAGTCTGTTGTCACTTCTTTTTGGCTTCCTTTCATATGGAATGGCTCCTTATTCTTCATGCCCTTTAAAAAATATTCTATTAACTGTTATAATAAATATTTCTTTAAAAATAGAATATGTAACTCAATTAGTCATTCATATTGTATGTTTTATACCTTTTGGTAAATAATGGCTAATTTGTATACATAATATTTCATGTTCAGAGATAAAGGAGCTGTGGTTAACTATCACACATGGATGATTACAGTGTCTAGTATACAGAGAGAGATTAAGTAAACTCTTTTGGGGACTGAACTGAAGAAAACCTATCAGAGAATCTACAAGTACAGTCTCAAATACACCTAATGGAAGCCACCTGATGCCAGAACAGTACCTGAAAGAAATACAAGGTCTTTGGGGGACCTGCAAACCCAAGCCCATAGACATGATAATACTCACAGTCTTAAGGCTTTCGTGTTAAATATCTGTTCTGAAAAAGAAGTGAAACCTCCCAGAGCCTGAAATCACTGAAGTAAGATGGGCGCATTAGGATGTACAGTTAATTGGAAAATGACTAGTGGTACATAAACCTCAGAGACGCTAATAGTCAGGATGCTTATGTGAGACCTTGAAAAATACTTTTAATCAAATGGACTCAAATCCTTTTGGTTAAAGCCCTTTTCTCAATTACTGGTTCTCTTTCTCTGCAAACCAATGAGAAGTCATGTTATTTCCTTGGCTCCCACCATGCGATCCTTTCTCCTGTCTGAGAGTGATCGTCTTTGTTGACCCTTCACTTTGAAGTTGGGACAGGGTTGCACTACATAACCAGTTTTACGATAATAACCCCACATTTGAGCCAAAAGAATTCCAGGAACTGAGTTTGTTCCAGGAAGTGGTTTTAACCTCCATTCTTCCATGTTCGAATTCTGTACTAATCTCCAGCTTGCTGCTTTGAAAAGACAGAGGTGTGTGCATTTCATAGGCATTTTCCAGTTGTCTGGAAACCTAGCCCTTCTTCTCATCCTGTCCCATTGATGCAGGTAGTGGGACTGGGAAGATACTTCTCTCTTCCTAGAGTTGATATGTCTCATCTAGGATGTGATTGCTGACCATTAAAAGCCTTGCACCAGGGAGCTCTGTCCTTGTCTTTCTAACCAAAGTGACAGTTGTATCATTTTAATGGCAAATGAAAAGTATTTCGTTAATGTTGATGATTCCATTAATCTCCACACTATCAATGCTAGACTTTCAAGTACCTTTACAAACTGTACATTGCTGGAAAGAGATAGTGCGTATCACCTCAGAGGCAGTAGTTTTTGCATGAAAACCATTATGCTAAGAGAGCAGATAGGTCGGTAAGATGGGTAGCGAAAGGATTTCCCTGTCCAGATGTCTCAAGCAGAGAATAATGAGACCTGGGCTCCAAACAATGCAGCTGTACAAAGGTGTCAAGTTTCAAGAAAGCAAATTTTGGGGAATTAAGAAATCTGGTGAGCAAGGTGCAGTGAGAGGAAGTATAAAATTCACAGGCATGAATGAAAGCACCTGAGGAATCCAAGACACCATAATTAAAGCTCAAAGAACCACAGTCCTGAAAAAGAATATAGGACTTAGCTCGGAAAGTCTGTGGGTAAGGCCGGAGAATGCAAGGCAGGCTATTCACTTTGCTGAGAGCGGAACCCAAATACCAGCAAGGGAGCGATAGCCCTGTTTTTGGGTCAAAATGCTAGAGCTGGAAAGGGCTGTGTGGAGAAATGAACACAGCAAGTCCCCTGGAACCCTGGCTAAAGAAATGGACTGAAACAACCTAAAGTGGTCGTTTGTAGCCAGTGCTTTGACAAGAATTGCAACAGAGCTTTTAATCCAGAGGAAGAAAAGAGTTGAGAACAAAACCCGGAAAGACAAGCTTAAGAGCTGGTTAATTTTTGAAAGCCAGTTTTGCTCTTTAAAGGAGAAAGCATCCATGCAACATGTTAACTGCACTCACTAACTAGCATTCTAGATTTTCGTCAGATGCATGATTCAAGTTCATGAAGTGAAAAGGAGGATTTGGTGAAAAGTTCAGAAAAATTACTTGGGCTTCAGAAAACAAATAGTTTTGGGTATTTGAAAAGACCAGAATAGAGCATTTTGTCCTGGCACTGAATTAAAAAAAAAAAAAAAAAAGATGGATCTTGAGACCATATATATAAACAGAGAGACACATCAAGGATGTCAGAATTCCACCCTGCCCACCGTTTCTTCCTCCCTCTCTTTCTCCCCAATTTCCCCCTTTTTCTCTTCCTTTTTTCCCCGCACCATGGTCTGTCTAGCTTTGAACTTAATATGTAGCCAATGATGACTTTAAACGTCTGAGCTTCCTGCTTCCATTTTGAGTGCAGGGGCTAAACACTATGCCCAGTCTACATGATGGGAGAAATCATTTCCAAGATTTTGTACATTTTAGGAGAATGCTCTGCGTTCCCAGCCTCCATTGTCTGCTTAAGATGTCCCAAGGAATCATGTTCCCATGTCTGGTTATATGGGAACCTGTCTGCAGCTGCCTCTTATGTTGATCTTCAGGGGTACAGCCAATTATTATAGGAAGAATCAGGACAGAGAATACAGGGCTGTTTGGGTTGAGAGAAATCTTACACATTATTGAGTTCGACCCTGAAGGAAGCACTAGAGGCACCTGGAGACGGAAGCACACAGGGTTGTTCCTACAAGGGAAGGAATGCAATACCTGTTATCTGCCCAGAAGGCTGGGGCAAAAGTGCTTCTTAACCTGGTGAGCTTTGCACTTATCTGTGTAGCTAAGGACTTTTTCAACAATGGATCCTCCCCAGACCCTTACCAAAAGCTGGTTTTTCTTAAACTACAGAACCTATCATTATGGACTTTACCAAAAGTTGCTATGTAGTCATGTCTGATCTGTATTTACCTTACTTTGATCCTTAAGAGATTTACGCATGCATTATTGGGCATGCAAGATTGAGTTAATTATTACCACCATAGTATTTTTACAAAATTGAGTTGTGCTTAAATACTCCCAAAATAGGTTTCTTGGGGTTGGGCTTCAGAAATTTGAATCAGATTTCACTATTGAGTTGTATTGGGCTAAACTGTCTTTTTGCCTCCCTTGGCTTATTCTTCAGTGCATTAAGACTGCAGACTCCCCTGAACAACCCTACCATGTAACATGACAAAAGAGACCAGAATTGCACAGGGCCTATGGAAGATTTTCAGCTGGACAATCAGCTAGTCTCATCTTTTAAAAATTTCAACGGCCATTTTTGGGGCATCCTTCTCCGAGGATAATTTCATTTCAGGAAAGAGTCTGTGTTTCTTTCTGGGAAGTCAAAGAAAGACAGGTGTTCTAAGTTTGGCCATTAGTCTCCTTCTCTCAAAGCTTGGGCTCTGATGGAGCAGGGACTGGGGAAATGTAGTAATCTCTGTTGCGTCAATGGGGCCTTGTATGGATCAGATGGCTCTCCCTGCTACTGAAATTTCATATTTTCTTGTTTTTTTTTTATTAATTTCTAAACTGTATTTTAGGCCCCTTTTACATTTCATGATTTTATTTTCTTTTTAAATAATATTTTTATTATCTGAAAATGTCATACATGTATGTAATATATGACCTCTAACACCTCTCCTCCCAACTTCTTAATTTATTTAATTTTCAATGTTTGTACTTTTAAACTAAAATATAATTGCATTATTTTCTTTCTCAACCCTTCTATGTACCCCTTGCTCTCACTCAAATTCATAACCTCTAGTTCTCTAATAGTTGTTATGTATACACACACCATACTCCTAAATACATAAATACAACATGTTTAGTCTACATGGCTTACCATACTGTTAAGGAAAAAGAAAACGGTGATGCAGTTAGTACTGTGTGCAAGGAAAAAAAAATACAATAGAAAACTCTCATATTTGGCTGATGTGTCAACCAAAGTGTTATTTCCTCTGTCTGTCTCTTTCTCTCTCTCTCTCTGCTTCTCTCTGTCTCTCTCTGTTTCTCTCTGTCTGTCTCAGACTCTATCTCTGTATCTCCACCCACCCCTATGTATATATATGTGTATATATATGTATGTATAGAAGGTAGCCATGGCTTTCTCATAAAGAAGGCATCCCCATCTATGAACTGTTGGAGTGGTGAAAGGGCAGGTTCTGTGGATCCAAAGCTACAGGATATCCATGACAAGGAGCAACAAAAGGGTACCCAAGAGGAATCCCTGTGAGGATCCAGTAGTAGCAGAAGCCAGGCCTTGAATTAAACCAGTGACTCAGTGCAATGAACATGTGTAAGGAAAGAAGTATGAACAAAAGGATATACCATGGGACACACTGTGTCGTACTGCAGCTTCCACAGAGAGATGTTTTTGTTTTGTTTTCTTTAGGGGGATAGGTTGCAAAAGCAGATATGGAGGGGTGATGAACGGGATGGAGTGCATGGTGTAAAATTCACAAAGAATCAATTAAAAAGGTAAAAAATAAGGCATCTCTTTTATTTTTAATAAAATGTGCAATGTTCCATATGAAGTGTTTAACCGAGACGGGGGAATCAAGGGAGGAGACAATGGGTTCTCTAAAGGAGGAAGCTTATGGCAAATTTAAGGCCTAGGGACAGATTTCTCATATACTTCCACACATGTGCCCTCTATCACCAGCAGCCCCCACTAGAGTGGAACAGAGGTTATTTGGACACCCAAAGAGGTTATTGCTGTCACCCACAGACCTAGTTTACTTTAAGGCACTCTTAGAGCAAGTTCTGTGGCCTTAGGTAGCTACATCATGACGTGAATCCATTACTTCCATATGACAGGGTTTATTTGTACTAAAAATTCCCCGTATTCTGCCTATTTATCTCTATCCTTCACCACAGCCCCTGGGAAGTACTTGACCTTTTGAGCACGTCTGTACTTCTTGCCTTTCTCAGAATAGTTCTAGCACATGCAGCCTTTTCATAGGACCTTTTCACTAAGTCAAACGTATCAATGTTATCTCTCTTTATGGCTTCTATTTCCTTTCTCTTTAGCGTTGAGGATTATTATAGATGCGCTAAGATTCATAAATTCAGCTTCTGAAGGGCTTCTTGTTTTGGTTTTGGTTGTTGCTGTCTTAAAGATTTTCCATTTGTGTATATATGTATGAATGCCTGCATGTGTATATATGTACCATGTTTTTGCCTGGTGCCCTTTGAGGCCCAAAGAGGGTGCAGAGATGCTCAGTGAACTTGCAAAGGACCAGAGTTTGGTTACCAGAACCCAGGTCAGATTGCTCACACCTGTTTTTTGCTCCAGTTTCAGATGATATGACCTCCCTCTTCTGACCTCTGAGCACTGCATTCACAGGTACATACTTACTCATATATGCACATAATTAAGTATAAACTAAATCTTTGAAACAAAATATCTTATTGGAAAATGGAGTTCTATAACATCTTTGTCACCCTTCACAAAGTTGAAAGGCAGGTAAAGCCCTCCAACTTTATCGAACTCCTTTCTTTTACTGTCTTTGGGAGCTTGGAATGTTTAATTGGTTCTTCCTTGGTTCTGGGCAAAGCTGAGACTAGACCCTGAAATTCTAGACTCCTGAAGTCATTCGTTCACCCTGCCACATTGTGTCTGCTTTCTAGCTTTAGTTTGGCAGTTCCAGGATACCAAGTCTTGAGACTGTGGACTTGGTTATGATTCTCTTGGCATTAATTCCTAGTATGTGAAGTATGCTAACTGCATTTGAAATAAACTAGCCACTGAGATCTGTTGACAGTATGCACCCAAAATAGCCTTCTGCAATGAAATTAATGCTGTGTAAAATCTTCAGTCCTCTAAGGAATGCTTCTTTGCAAACCCTGGAAAACAGTCTTCTTTAAGAAAATTCCTGTTCACTCATCAGCATTCCAGCTTGGAGAATTCTTTATCTGTTGGTGTTTTCATAGAGCATGAATTAAAATGCATGCAACAACTGTTATCCTCCCGTACCAGTTAGTGGGAAATTAATAAAGTTGTCCTGAGAACTAATGGTAGAGCATAAGCTAAGCATAGTTGGGTTTTTTTAATAAAAATATGTCTAGCAGCTGTTGAGGGTGTTACATATGTAAATTAGTTAGATTTATTCACCCACCATGGGCTCTTCATCTACACATATGGACAGAGGGGAAAAAATCACTCTTTTAAAAATAAAAACTTAGGATGAGATTATGTGGTGAGGAAAATGGGAGGGGCTAAAATCAAGAACGGAGGAGTAAGGAACACAAGGAACAATCAACAAAGGCCAGGAAGGTAGCTCATGGTTCGTGTTCATGGGCTGGAGCGTCTCTGCCTCTCTTTGGTTTCTACTTGTAGAGTCTTCGGTCTCAAAATGACTCACATTGGCAAAGTAGCACGCCCACTGCAAGGCTCTGCCCATGCTTTATGCCTCTGCACTGAACCATCAAAACAATGTGGCACTATTGGGAGGTGTGGCTTTGTTGGAGGAAGTATATCACTGAGGGCAGGTTTTGAGGTTTCAGAAGCTCAAGTCAGGTCCAGTGGCTTAATCTCTCTTCCTGCAGTCTGCTGATCTGGATGTAGAACTCTCAGCTCCTTCTCCAGCACCATCTCTGTCTCTATGCCACCTTGCTCCCTGACATAATGACAATGGACTAAACCTCTGAAACCATGAGCCAACCCCAATTAAACATTTGCCTTTATAAGAGTTGCTGTGGTCACGGTATCTCTTCACAGCAATAGAAACCCTAGCTAAGACACCGGGGATGCTGTTGGAGTATAGAGCAAGAAAAGGCTACACCCTGCCCTCTAGCAGAGCTGGCACCTCTGTGTTGCTGAGGAGACATTTGAGCTAAGAGTCAGACTCTATGCTTATTAAGGAGGAAACAGAGAAGATGCCATCTAAACACAAATAACGTTTTTACATCATTCTCTCAAGGAAAGATAGTTTGTTTATAGTAGCAAATTTAAAAGGGGATAGTGTCCTTATTCAAGGTGACAGAAGTCTCTGTCAGACTTGAAGTTTATGTTATAGGAAAGTACCCTGTACAATGGCTAGACTGAACAGTTGGGTTTATTACTATAAGAAGAATTAGTACAGGCTGAGCACATAGTTCAGTTTGTAGAATTCCCTGCCCAGCACTCACAAAGCCCTGAGTAATCTCCTCAGTATCTACTGTAGTAAAGTGGTTCATGCCTGTAGTTCTAGCCGTTGAGATGTAAAGGCAGAACAAGACGATTCTGTCTACAAAGAAAATCTAAGGCTATCCCAATCCCAAACTGCATGAGACAGTGCATCAAATAAAAAGATATTAATATAAAAATGTAATGTCTCTGATAACCCATAGGCAATGCACTTTAACTGTCAGTACCACAGAAATTCATTATATAAGTTAAAAGTCTTTATAAGTAATAAATATAGACATTTTTTTTAGTCCAAGGCATTTTATTACAACAGCAGTGACACAACAGAGGCAAATACTTAGATCTCTTATAAGTTACTTGGTAACCAGCATCCTGTCCTCATTAGGCAGGATATTTCCATGGCAGAGGAGGAAAACATACATAGATCACAAGGCAGAGGCTGATATCTCACATGGAGGTTGTGGTGACACACACCGGTAGGATTTGCTGAAGGAGGCAGAGACAGAAGGATCATGAGTTTGAGGCCATACATTATTATCCCTACACATAAATATTGGGATTTAAGCCATTTTTTAAAGATCAAAATAATGGACTCTGGGCTTGGAGAAAGAATTAATAGAGCACGCTAAGGTGCTGAAGCAAAGACAGGGGTAATGCTAACTGGTATAAAGTCCAAAGGTCATAAAGAGGTCATCTCTGCTGACCCCAGTTCCATATCTATGCTGGGAGAATGAGTGCTGAGAAGAAATCATGCGTGGTTGGGACCCATGAGTCTTTGCTTTGTCCTCTTTTTGCCTTCCTTTAGAGTTTAAGCAGAGTTTCCTAAATAAATCTTCTCATTGAAACCATATGCTTCTGGCTGCACAAGATGGCACACTGTGGGGAAAGGGACAAAGCAAGGAGGTCAGGAGTTTGAGGACAGCCTTGACTACTAAGTAAGACCCTGTAGAGAGTGAGAATGAGAAGTGAGGCTAGGGAGACAGGGAGGAGGAGGACAAAGACAAACAACAACAAAACTGAAGGAAAGGCAAGCAGAAGGCATAATTCCTGTCATTACCAGTGCAGACAAAAGACAGAAATGGAAACACTGGACGTGGTCCTTTGAAAATGGTATTTCAGAGCAAGTGTCTTTTTTATTTTTACTTTGACTTGTACATTGATATTTTCCTACATATTTTTAGAGATTAATTGCCTACAACAGAGACATCTTCCTAGATGACTCTAATGGAGTGATGACCTCTGTCTGGGGTTCATTAATGAACTTAGCTATGTTGGATGAAGCCATGGGGACACATGAGATGCTGCATGAAGGGAAGAAGGGAAGAAGGAGAAACTTTCCCAAATTTAGAGGCATGTATGGGAGTTACTGATGCGTGGTGTGGTAGAATGGGCTACAAGGAGAAAAGTTCCAGCAAACTCGCCCTCTGCCCTGTCTTAGTTAGGGTTTCATTGCTATGAAGAGATGCCATGACCATGACAACTCTTATAAAGGGAAATATTTAATTGGGGCTGGCTTACAGTTCAAAGGTTCAGTCCACTGTGGAAGAAATGGCTGCAGGCAAACGGACTTGGTGCTGGAGAGGTAGCTGAGGTTTTACATCAGATCAGCAGGCAGCAGGAAGAGAGATTAAGCCAGTGGCCTGACTTGAGCTCCTGAAACCTCAAAACCTGTACCCAGTGATATACACCTCCCAATAGTGCCAATCACTAGAAGCACATGGGGCCATTTTCATTCAAACTACTACACCCCTCAAAGTCTTTCTTTATTATGCAGTGGGAATGAATAAAAACAAGGGCTGTCTAGATGGCTCTGTAGGTAAAGGCACTTGGGGCCAAACCTGATGGCCTGAGTCTGATCCTGGGATCCACATGGTGGAAGAAAAGATACAATAATAAAAAAAAAAAATTTAACCCAAAGAAAAAGCCAAGAGGACAATGAAAGGGAGATGACCATATTCTAGGGATACTCAACTGCCCAGGTGTGGCATATTTGTCTCTTTCTCTTGTTTTCTCTCCATTTTTTCCCTCAGTATTATCTCTGGTCCTCAGTTGTACAAATTATCCATTAGTTCTAATGCTTTCGCTTGTGTCTTCTTCATCTTACTGTTTTCAATGTCTATTAAATAACAGCTTTATATCATTCTTTTGCTCTCAACCTTATTTTCCTAAGCCCCACCCTACTCAAGAGAGGAAACATAAACAAGTTAATTCTATCCTTCTATCTGGCTTATTTACATAGGAGGGATTTGTTTAGCTGTAGAGATGGGGGTCTTACTAGGCAGTTTAGACTGGCTTCAAACTCACAATCTTCTTGTCTCAGCTTCCTGGGTGTGAGGACTACAGCTGTCTACCACCATATCCAGCTAGACAGACCTCTTAATCAAAACTTCCAGCTAGGTCAGAGAATTCAATACTCATCTTAATCGGAGGACAACTTAGTCTTTCTAAATCTACATAAACCCAGTCAAATCGGCAGCTAGCCCTCCTTTCTTCTGGCCCTGTTGTAGCTTTGTGATGCTGGGTCCATAGCTGGCTTCTTGTCTGACTTATACCTGAGCCCTATTAGGTGGGTTGGTGGCCACATACTCAACTTGTTTTCAATCACATCTTTCCCAAACCCTGATTGGGAGGGAGGCTATGCCTAGCTCCTCAGGTCTCATCAGACAAGAGTTGTTTCCTCCTAGCAGAGGGGAAGCTGATTCCAGCTGGGGTCCTAGCAGGATGCTCTCTGTCATCATGGTGTGTAGAAAACAGGTTGTCAGCTGGTGATGGCGGGCCTTCTCCTTCATTCATTGTCCAGTTCTAGTTCTCAGGGCATTTCTTCAGCTTTCTCAACCCCCTGCTGCTAATCCATTTGTTCCAGGTCATGTCACAAGGCACCACAATGTTGACTTGTGTGTGCCCTTGAGGTCATGTTTTTTCCTTTGAATTAGAAACCTGAGTTAGTCACACACACACACACACACACACACACACACACACACACACATACACACACACACACATGCACACACGCACGAGTAGGGGGGCATAAATACACACATAGAGAGACACATAGAGACATAGACAGACAGAGACACACACAGACATGGACAGAGAGACACACACACAGACATAAACACAGGCACAGACATAGACAGACAGACAGAAACATATACCACAGATAAAAAGTTCTTATTTCATCTAAGGTATGAGTAAAAGAAACAACTCAAAGCATTTTTGTTTTTATCCAATGAAACTAGCCACCCCCCCTCAATATTGTGTTGTCAAAATCCATACAGGGCTCTTGTGGACAACCTGGTCATTTTCATGGAGGTGACAGATTTGAGGTGTAGGTAAGATGCTGAGAAGCAAGGGAACAGAGAGGGTGATTTCATAAGTGCTAAATCCCAAATCCTTAATGTTTCTCCCAAGTATGAACGGAGACTACTTTAGAAACAAATTACTTCTGTAAGAATCCCTCTTTAATGGTGACATTTGGAAATGTATCTTTATCTACAAGAGAGCATGTAGTTAGTTCCACTATGGCCAGTTAGTCACCTTGATTCATAGAGTATCCCATTGGTTCATGCTGATGAGTAGGCGAGACTTTTCGTTACAGTAACTGTGGTTTGAAGTAAGTATCTAGAATTAGTTATATGCTACATTCGGTGATGAGGGCAACAAGTCAGCCATAATAAGGAGGGCATAGTCTAGTGTTCTACTGCAAATGCTGCTAATGGACAAACTGACAATTAATAGGCCACAAATCAATTGTCCCCATCTTTTTATACTTAATGGATAGAACTTGGGACAAAGATCAGACCTTTTTACTTGTTTAACACAATGCCTTCCTCCCTCTTCTTTTTCTCTCCCCCTTCCTTCTTCCTCTTCTTTCTCTCTCCCCCTTTCTTCTTCCTCTTCTTTTTCTCTCCCCCTTCCTTCTTCCTCTTCTTCTTCCCCCTCCTTCTCATTCTTCTTCTGTAGAAGGACATGGGTTCCAAGGAAATTAAATGGATTATTTGAACTTTCTCAACTTGTAGCAAATCTGGGCCTGGAACCCACTTCTCCTGCTTTCTACTGTGTGCTCTCTGCTTTCATCTCAGGAGAACAGAGGCAACTTCACACAAGATGAGAGTCTCTGTCAATGCTGGCCGCACATTAGAACTACCGAGGCATCTTTGGAAAAACATACCTGAGCCTCAAACTTACTGATTATTTTTTCTAATTCTAATTTCCAAAGCCAATATTCTTCAAAATTGCTTCTCAGGCAATGGCAATTTGTGGCCAGAGTTGAAGGCCTCTGATATCTTTTGGTAACTTTGATAGTCTGTGCACCTCTTTTTTCAGTTTCTTAAATCTTGATGGTATAGGCCACGAACAGTCTTTGTTAACTTTGCTCATACCTACATTCCCCAATTAATGTTTGAAAATAACTTTCTTTCTTTTCTTTTCTTAAGATTTATTTATTTGTTTGTTTGTTTATTTATTATGTGTACAGTGTTCTGCCTGAATATATGCCTGCAGGCCAGAAGGGAGCATCAGATCTCATTACAGATGGTTGTGAGCCACCGTGTGGTTGCTGGGAATTGAACTCAGGACCTCTGAAAGAGCAGTCAGTGCTCTTAACCACTGAGCCATCTCTCAATTCTGTTTTGTTTTTTAAAAAACAGAGTCTCTCCATGTAACCCGAGTTTATGCCTGGCATTAAAGGCATGTGCCACTGTGCCTAGTGACTCCTTATTTATTTTTAACTACTTCAAAACTAAGTTGCATAGCAGTTCACAGCATCATCTGTGGGTGCTGAGTTGGCACCTCAGTTGGCAAAGCGCTTTCCTAGCAATCCTGGGAACGAGAGTTAAATTGCTCAGATCCCGTATTTTAAAACAGTCAAGGGCAGAGCATGTGCTTGTATGGTGGTACCACTGGGGAGGTGGAGAGAGGAACCTAGGACTTGCTGACAAACTTTACTTGGCAAACTAAGGCCAACAGGAGATTATCTCAAAAAGCAAGGTGGGTGATGCTCCAGCAATGAGAGTGGGGACAGACTTTTGGCTTCCACATGCACTGAAACACTTATGTATGCATACTTGCGTGCACGTTATCTTGAATGCACACACAAATGCACACACACAAACACACACACACACACACACACACACACACACACACACACATGTTCATACGACTTTGGGTGGTCCTTTAGTTTTACCAACTGAAATGAAACCTGAAGTGAAGTTGAAGTATATACCCTTTAGGGGCTCTTGTTTAGCTTCAGGGTTTTCTCTGTTCTGGTGAAAGGACATGGACGGTTATTCCCCTGCCTTCCCCACTGCTTTCTTTCCTTTCCTGAGAACCGGGACCCTAGATTTATTTACCCCGAGGAAAATGACTCTGAGCTACAGGGACCTGTGGGCCCTCACAGTGATGGATGCGGCCACTGTGGGACTGAGTGCGGCCACTGTGGGACCGAGCACGCCATCTGGCTCAGGAATATAGACACCTCGTCCACATTTCAGTAGGAGAAAAGTGGCTTAGTGAGAAGTTTGAGGAGGTCAGTTTTCACGCTCACAAAATGACTTGGGAATCACAGACCACAGACATGCATCTAGGAATGTGAAAATCCAAGGGCTGAAGCTATGTGAACTGCTATTTTTCTTGGCTCAGACCGATCATTTTCCTCTTTCTCCCCTAAATTGGGGTTTTAAAATGCTGTTGCTACCACTTATTTCTCTTGGCATGTTCAATGACTGAGTTTCTTTGTTCCTACTGCCTTTCCCGTGGACCCTCTTCAGCTCCCTCTCTTGAGTAAATAATCTAGCTTTTCTGTGGCTTGTGGGGGCAGCTTAGCACTCCCTCCTTGGATAATTTTCCCCCTTAGGCTCTGGGGTTCTGCCGACCATACTCTGGGCGCACGTGCGTTCCTTCTCTCGTCTCTGAAATGAAGAGTGTTTGCTTTTTATTGTCGCGCAGTGAACAACTGTCCTTTTCCCTGTCTGCTCCTCCACAAGCGTCTCAAGCTGGACTTCTGTTCCGATTTCACACTCTGTCCTCTTGCAGGCAGCCCAGGGCTCAGCCAAATGTGCCAGTTCCCTCTGCTCTCCCCAGGGCGGGGTACATCTCTGCTGAGTTCTACGCTTTTGTTTTTGTTGTTAAGAACAAGCAAATAAACAACCCAAAACGAAGGCAACCAAAGACTCCATTTTTCTTCTGTTTTTATTTTCTCTTAAAAAAATTTTTTTTTTATCATTGTGGTTCATACCACCCCAAATCAATTGCTTTCTTCTAAGTTCTCTGTTTATTTCTTGCTGCATACATCACAGTTGTCAAACCATGCCTTTTTTCTTTTGAGGGGTGAGGATGAGGCTCATGCCTCTTCTATGAAGATACATGTCTTTTTATAGGTTAAGGTCAAATATAACAGAACATGGGTGTCACCATTCAACCTGCTTGAGTAACTGTGACAAGGGAAACACAGGGTCAACCAAACACTTCTGAGGAGCAGTCTGTTTTCTTTTTGAAGCCTTCTGGGTTGTAATGTTAGAGCTCCTTCCTGTGTTCTATATGTGGAGATCATGACTATCTATGGACCATGAGGTAGCAAACCTGATTTTTAGGGTAAGGGAAATTTCCTAATGGTTAACAAGTGAGGTGAAAGGGGGGGGCAGAGTACCACCATCTCCCCATCTCCAGTGATGAGATAACTGTTAACTGGTGGGATAAGGTTGTAAGTGGTGTTCCTAGGTCTTCCCATGTGTGTCTGCCTCACCACCATCCTTAAAACACAACCCAGGATGCTAAATTAAGTTTATGTTTTCTTCGATTAAGTGAGCCTGGTTGCATCCTGTGCTCCAGCAGAAGATGATGGGTGGGGCTGGGGATCATGGCCATATTGCTTTCTTCTCCTCAATCTTCCTTTAAGTTCCAGCGTTTGAAATAGCTTGCAAATGCTGGATAGTCATTAATGCTGTTTTCCTTTTAAAAAGTTCCACTGAATGCTAATGAGCAGCTTAGGGCTAACAGAAGCTGTGTCTCCACGCGAGCTGAAGTTTGCCATATGCCCAACTCCTGTTTCACACGAGCTCTAAGTCTGCAGAATGCAAAGTTGCCACAAATATCCGAGTGCAGAATTGGGTCCCATGTACAAGTATGTGAGTGAAGAATTTGACTCATGCATATACTCTTGGAAACAATTTTCCCATAGTTTTCTTTTCTCTAAGGTATTGAATGGGCCAATACGTGTCCTCATGTTTCAAACATCCAGCCCCCTTGAAACATTTTGATTGCCTCTTGTACTGACTAGAGTTGCACAATGCTGTGTTCCAAATGATATCTTTTTCACTGGCTTCATATAATTCCAGGATAAATTCCTTACTTCTCAGAGCACGCTGTTATGTACACCGCTTCTATTTTTATTCAGCCTCTTCCTCTGTCTTCCTTCTACCATTTCGCCCAACATGTTTTGAATTTGTGTAGTTGTTTATATTTGAGACAATCATAGTTGAAACAAACAATACATATTTTATTAAAAAAATATTTTTCTTGATGCAATTCCCAACTTTGGGACCTGGCGCATCAAACTCAATAGAAAGAACACAAGCCTTGGGAAGAGGCAAGAATCCCCCTGACATAATCAGCAGAGGCAATGCGTTATTTTCATCCCACAGAATCAGTGGTTCTATTTTATTATCTTCTAAACAGGACAGCCCCAGAAATATACGTGTAGTGTCTTTGGCAGTAGAATCAATCAATTTGTGAGTGAGAACATTTGAAAAAGGATGTTGGTGCTATTGGCCAATGATGATTCTATCTGATCTCATTTAATATAATCACCAGCTAAGATGCCAGGTTTCTGACGTAACAGACATTTGTGCATGTTGTAAAATACAGTACCAGGTGTTTACTGTTAAATGAACAGACTGCCTTACTCAGAAAATCAGAAGATATAGACTCTATCTAGTCTACCCCTTGAGCGTCAAAAAACAAAAACAAATAGCAAAGAAAACCGAAAACCCTCTATCCAACTGTATAATTGAGACACTCAGAAAGCTTGCTTTCATCTTGCTGACAAAGTAGAATCAGACGCTAAGTTTTTCTGGTACAACTTGGCTTCCTTGGGGGAAATCCAGTTCCATGAATCTGCTTTCGGCTGAGATTCCCTGGAAGTGTCATTAATTTATGACATGAAGACAGAAAACTTATTAATTCTTCTACTTCAATTAGCTTCTGTTTCCAGTTTATTCCTGCTGGTCCTGGCAGCTTAAAACTAGTTTTCTAGACTTTAGAGCACTGGTCTTGTCTTGACAGTTCTAACGTCTCAGCACAGATTCCTTGACTATGTGTTAGGAAAACCCACCTCTGTCACTACAGCTGTGTCCTTGGCAAACTCGGCACCTGGCATTTACTGCCAATGAGCCACTTTTCTCTGTCCTGAATCAGCAGCTGGGTCTCTGGAAAAAATCCTTCATTTCCTACCCCATTCTCACAGGTTCAGAGTCAGTTACAGTTCTTCCATGGCTCTTTGCTTATCATAAAGTACCATAAAGCAGAGCTGAAAGAAAGATGTGGGAACATGGGTTAATTAGGAAGACAATCTCAGGAAGACAAGAAGGAATTTGGAAAGGGAGACAGGGAGGGAGGGACTTTCATGATGGGGGTTAATACTGTGGGAAATGGGATCAGTGTCTGGAGGACCCTCTGAGAGGCAGTGGAGAAAATACTTTGGAGGTATGAAGGTGGAAGACTCTCTTGACCCACCAATAATCTCTTACAGTATAAAATTTATTTTTTTTACATTTCTCTATCTGTGTGGATGTGTTTGTACATGTCACACACATGTGTGGGCATCAGAGAACAAATTATGGGAGTTGGTCTTCTTCAACCATGTGAGTTCTGGGGATTCCACTTAGGTTGTCAGGCTTAGGCAGCGGGTACCCTCACCTGCTCAGCCACCTCCTAGTTCAAGGCACTGGCTTTCCAGTACCCAGCCACCCTTTTGCACTTGCCTATGGTTAGAATCAAACTGCAGGACAGTAAAGAATAAGTGCTGAAGGTAAGAAGCTCCAAGCATGTTCAGGAAGTGCATACGATGCTATAGGTAACCTCCATGTGGGCTGGGTTAGCTACAATATGTCGTTGGTTCCACCATATCACTTTTAAGCAAAAACTGTTTCATTTTCATTAAAAAATCATGTGTGTGTGTGTGTGTGTGTGTGTGTGTGTATGTGTGTATACACACACACACACACACACACACACACACACACACACACACATGAATGCTGATGCTCATGAAGGCCAGAAGAGTTTGCTGAATCTCCTGGAGCTCCAGGAAGTGGTAGGGTGAGCTTCCCAACCTGGGAGCCAGGAAACAAACTCCATTTTTTTACAAGAGCCTCACAGGGTTTTAACCACTGTGCCATCTTTCCAGCCATTACTAGACTAATTTTTGGACAACAATATTTAAAAGACTCAATTAGAAGAGCATGTTGCCAGGAGTTAGAAAATATTCCTGATGGAGAATTTGTTTCCGGGAGGTTTTATCTTTCTGGATTTCTCTTTTCCCACCAGAGGTGACACCCGGGCTTCCTAAGAAGGTAGGAAAAAGGCCTTTTCTATCAGGACAAAGAGCTGAGAAACAGAGGAAACACTGAAAGGAAAACCAGAGTCTGGAGTGGGGAAGTGTATGACTTAGCAGTTAGTTACCCGCTGAAGTTCAAGCTTCCTAAATAGTGTCCCAATTTGCCTTTGAAAATAGCTTGCATTTTTCAAATATGCATTCTGTGTCTTGAAGGGCTCCCCTGTGGATCACAGGCCATGGCCATGATATTGCTATCTGCAGTCCTTGTTGCATGTTTGCCAACTGGGCGGAAGGCAATGCTTTTGCCTGTACCTTGAACACAAAGAGCTCGCCAACTTCATTCCACTGAGTTAGATTCCTGCAGCAGAAGAGAGCCAAACAAAGGGCTTATCGACTGTTTCTAATTCTGAGCTGGAGGGAAGTATAAGTAATCTAAATGAAACTCACATATGCATCGTTTATTTGTAGATATGGTTGTGTAAGAGATTTGTAATGAGTTGTATATGCTTAATTTGAATGCTTGGTAAATTTTGGTTATACGCTTATGCATATGGTATGCGCATTAAACCATTCTCAGAGTTGCCTTTGGTTATGAAGTCTCTGTTTAAGGTCCTGCTGCACATCTGGCTGTTCCTTTGTTCCCAGGCAGTGACTAATTCTGATCAGATCTCCTTACACCTCCAACCTTGCAAGTAGAGAGATGAGAGACTCCAGAATTAAGATACCAACAGGGATGTTTATATATGGGAAGGAAAGATTATTCACTAGGTCACAGTCTTAGCAGTCTGTGCTGGAAATGCACTTCTAAAGAAATCTAAATGAACTTTAAAAGAAATTAGGAAATAGTAGCTTATAGCAAAACAGTGGTTTACTGACGGCCATAGGGATAATGGCTTATTTTTAACTCGAGGAGAGTCCTGGTGATACACTTTCATTGTCGATAATGAACTGTGGTGATTTTGATTAATGTCAGTGTCGGGCATTATGTAAAGTTAAGACCCTTTTATGGATTCCTTTCAACACAGTGGAAGCTACTGAGGCCATAAATTTCCTCAGCTGCAGCAGCTGTTGCATGAGGCAGTAGTAAAAGCTCCAATGTTATCCTCTCTTTTTCTCTGAAGATTTTAGTAGACTAGCAACTCTGAAACTGCCCTGTCTCTGAAACTGAAGTGGGTCGGAATGGCAGCATCTTTGTCCAAAAAAATCAGCCAAGAGAAGAGGCTTCATGGATGCTGGAAGAGAGCAAAAAGCCAGACTGGTAACTCAGGAGAAATGTCTTCATGAAGCTTTCTATCCTAGCCAGATGAGGCTTCGGAAGAATGGTTGGGTTGGCAGTTGGCAAAAGGAAATATGAGGCTAAAAGTCACAGTAAGCGTTCAGTCTTTGTTTTCCCTCCAAAGAGTGCCAACATATTTTTAATTCTCAACAGACACATTATACCTAGACCTAAACAAGGTACAGATTTATCTTTCTGGGAATAAGTATGTACCAACTCTGCCACAGTTGGCAAAGGGATTGAATCATTTATTCCAGGGTCAGTAACAAACAAAAACACACAGAGGAAATCGTTTCTTCCGTATACTATAGACCCTCTCACTGCCTGTTTTTGCTTAATAACTATCAATGTTTATAACTATCAGTGTTTTTTGACTTCTTGTCAGAAAAAAAAAAAGAAAAAAAGAAAAGAAAGAATACCCAACCCACTTCACTGTACTTAGAAATTATCCAAACAAAGGCAGTACAATTCTTTGATGCAATAGTGGCATCCTTTAGAAATCGATTCTTTTAGGGATTGGAGCCATTGTGTTTCCCTTTGCCACATTCTAATGGCTGGATGAAGTATTTCAAATACAACAAGCTAATAACAATCACCACGTTCTGTAAAGTAAGCACAGGAAGCAGAGGAT
The DNA here is from genome assembly GCF_963924665.1 of Micromys minutus. Lineage (NCBI taxonomy): Eukaryota > Metazoa > Chordata > Mammalia > Rodentia > Muridae > Micromys > Micromys minutus. The sequence goes on along the minus strand of NC_137954.1, from coordinate 27,902,987 downwards.
CTCCAACGAGGGTGCAAAAAGCTATTGATAACCGTATTGCAAGAAAGAGGAAAAAAAACAAATGTAGATCCGTAATGGATAATTGAGTCTAATTCGTCATTAAGACCCTTGGAATAGTCAGGAGTTACAGACACCTGCCTCCGGGAGACTGAAGTCTGAAAAATGTCATTTGCCCTTGATTGCAATTGGAGATAATTGAGTTGCAATTACTGAACAAAATTTGTTGAGTGACAGTCTAATACATTCTGCTGGATGGATATCATATTATTACAAACATAATTTCTGATTTTCCCGCATGAAACGGATGAATGACAAAAATGAAGTGCCTAGAGAGATGGCTCAGCAGGTCAAGTCACGTGCTGCCAAGCTTGATGACCAGAGTTCAATCCTTGGCTTTCTCTTTTTTATACATGGAACAAAAGAAAGAGCCAACTCTGGCAAGAGTTTCAATGGATAAAGAAGTGATGAGAACAATAACAAAAGTTGTTCTGGTGTAATCATTGGGTGACTAAGAATGATAAAGTGTGACAAGCATTTCCAAAAAGTAGAACTTTGAGCACTTTCTACACAGAGCTGTAGTTCTTAGTCTTTCCAATGCCGAAACTCTTCAAGACATACTTTCCCTGATACTGTGCTGACCTCTAACCATAAAATTATTTTTCTTGCTACTTTATAGCTGTAATCTTGCTACTGTTATGAATCACAATGTAAATATTTTTGGAGACAAAGGATTGCCTAAGGGGTCAGGGCTCACAGGTTGAGAAAGACTTCCATAAAGAGATATGTAAGTCTGAGGCAATCAGTATGTTTAATTTGCCTTAACAATTATACTGTATATTTATATATTGATATATTATAGATTGTCCCCTAAGCATATACAAATTTCTGTTTTTAATATACCAGTTAAAAAATTCAAATTACATTTTCTTAAAAAAGAGTCTAAAATGATCTTTACTCTTAGGCCAGGTGCTTCTGATGGGAGGATTCCATGAAGCCACGCCTCCAGATACTTATTCCAGGATTTATGTTAGGAGTGACTTTTAGGTATGTGAACCTACATATTTACATTAAACACTTCTCCCTTTGATGGAGGGTAGTCATGGGATATGTTAAGGTCATCTAATGTAAATATGTTTGACTTTCCCTATGTAACTTGAACTTGAGTAAGTGTTTTCAATGTAAAAGACTCAGGGTTGGTGAAGAATTTTCTTATTGCTTGCTTTGGGACACTTAGCACATAGCAATAGGGGTGGGTTGGAAATGTTTCATAAATGAAGGCATTTATTCTCCCAGAAGTTAAGTGATTTGTCCGAAGTAATACATCTGTTGGTGGGGGTTCAATTCTACCATTCTACTTCATCTTTCCTGCAGAGAGCCAAGCTTCTTCCTTTAGCTGACTTACTGTGTAAGAAAGCATGGTCCCCCCCCCCATTTTTAGCTAATCACAGTAATTAACACAGCATGTTGAAATGACTGCCTTAACTGTGTTTTCCAGAATACAGAGAAATGATCACTGTAAGTCTCCTATTTAACTTTATAAACTTTCAGAATCATTCCCTTCCTGTTTCTCAGGACACCTGTAAGAGACAGGCACAGCAGACAATGAAAGCCTAAGTAAACTAAAACTCTTCTTCTTTGGGCATGATGTTTCCATAGTTGATGTGACTTAGGATAATCATACACAAAAGGGGAAATATGACTAGTATTTTGGAAAGCTTAAAAAGTGCCTGGATTTTAAAAAGATGAAGAAAAGATTACTCCGTGGGAAATAATTTAAATAAAATATTTAAAATTTTGCCAAAATTCTGCTCTTAAAAGATATTTCTAGTAATACTTTCCTTGCTTTAAACCTTTTACTTCACAGTTTTTCTTTTTAGATTCCCCCCCCCCTTTAGGCAGATTTTCCTCAGGAGCAGCCTTACATTCATGCAATTAGTTACTTAACAGTCTTGTTGGGGCCACAAGGTTTCCATAGGATAGAACTCATTTTTATGAAATGGATCTAGGGGGAAAGAAGAGGGAGAAGAGAGAGGGAGGTAAAGAGGACAGGGAGAGAAGAAGAGAGGAAGGGAAGGAGGGAGAGTAGGAGGGAGGGAAGGAGAAAGAAAGGGAGGGAGGAAGGGAAGGAGAGAGGGATAGAGGGAGGGACTGAAAGATGAAGGGATGGAGGGAGTAAAGGATGAAAGGAGGAAAGAGGGAGGGAGGGAGAGAGAAGAGAAGGGAGAGAAGGAGAGAGGGGGGAAGGGAAGGAGAGACAGAGAGAGATCATTTATGCATATATTCTAGTGGCATGAATAGCAACCACAATAGTAACAAGCTGTGTTCCAAGCTGTGGGGCTTTGGGCCTTTGGAAGACAGTTCAAATTCACTCTATAGCATCATAAACTATCCATGGTGCTCATGGTATTCTGTGAGTTAGGAAGGCACAAAGAACACAGTAGGGCTGCATTGCTTTGTTTAAATAACAGCCACCTCATCTGGGAAGACTTGAAATTAAGTGATGCCTAAAGCCTGGGAAGTTCTTGAGTTCCATTTACTTACATGAACGACAATTGATCCTAGTAATTAATTGGATAAACTATTTACGTATGTCAGTTCCACGTGGTTTCTTGGGCTTTCGTACAGTGTGGTGGGTGGTTCCCGTGAATAGGAATCTTGAAAAGGCCAGGTAAAAACCTGCACTGCGTTTTCTCACCTAGTTTAAGATGTCACACAGTGTCACTTCTGCATTTCACAGATTCAGGGAGAGGGAGTGGAGAGGTACCTTTACAGGAGACATGCCAAAAAAGAATATGTGGATGAGAGACATTCTTGTGGTCATAAACAAAAATGGTTTCGCTCTCAGCCTGGCTCTATGCACATGGTAGAAAGGATGGCTGGCAGAGGCTCCAGGCAGACCTGATACTTATTTCTTGGCTTCTCAGAAAGAGAAATGCTTCCTCTCCTAGTGCATTGTCAATTCCAAGAAAAGAACTGTGGTTGGCCAGCCTGGGCCAGACGTTTACCCAATTGCAGATGCTGACAAAGCTATGTTAAGCCAGGGATAGTCTGTTCCAGAATGGAAAATCGACTCTTTGGTACCAGAAGAATAAAGGGGATCATAGCAGAGAGAAACAACCAATGTTCACTCCAGGTGGTTTCTTTGATCACTAAATATTATACAGTCTCTTCCCTTTCCTCTAAACCAACCCACAGGCCACCAGGAAGCCTCTGTTTTCTCTGTGATACTGCGTATGCAACAAGCATTTTCTTCACTGTTTTACTTGCCCTGCTATAGCATATATGTTTTGTACATTCAAAGTCACAGTTTATCAGATGCTATCGTTCTAGGTGAGTGTTTTTCATATGTGAACTCTGGACCAGGGCCATTAGCATTTCACAGGTGCCTGTTAGCTTTGCAACTTTTTAGACCACCTTTTCAGTCCTACTGCCTCAGAAATAGAAGGGGTGAGGCCTAATCGGCTGGTTCTGAAGTAAGTTAAAGAGAGAGAGCAATGCTGTATTTTAGGTGACTGAAAGAATTGATGGGCAGCTGAAAGAGCACAACACATCACGGTAGTAGTTCATTTTCTTGTTGTTGTGACCAAATATCTGTCAAAAGGTGACTTAAGGGGAAAGGGTTGGTTTTGATCACGAAGTGAAGGTGCAGTCCGTTCTATCAGGGAAGTAGTGACAAACGCGTGAGTCTCCTTGTTTACAACTCTGGAGATGAGGTACCTTCCAGGCGTTCAGTCCCCATCTCGACTCTCAGAAGGTTTGAGATAGCGGTTTAGAATTCGCATACACCACTCATTTGTTTTACCAGATGTGAACACCGGGCCAGGGAGGAGACTTGTCTCCAGAAGGACTGGAAACAGCAACTGGATTTAAGAACCGCTCCTCTACCCAGCTGTCGAGGGAGCAGTCTCTCAGGAGAGGATGCTGAAGAACTTACACAGAGGACCTGCTTACGGTTACCATTTGAGCAGAGCTCCCAGGAACCACCAGGCTGCTGAAAATTATAAAAGAATTGTTGCTTCTCCTCGAATTTGCATTTTCTTTTCATCATGTTGACATGAATACAATCCGACAAGAGGGTAACTTAGTCCAAATTGCCCAAGATGGTTCCCCCATGCAGGCCAGCCTCTGTGCCTGCACCATGTAGACACACATGGGCACAAGAGCCCATATGGCCATATTATCTCCTCGGTTACACATGTACAAGTCCTAATGACTTCAATGGGAGTTGCTGTAATAACCACGGGTAGGGATTTGCCCCATGCAATTTGAATTGAACCGAAGCCCAATTTGTAATACTTTAGCTGAAAACCAGCAGTGATTATGAGAGGAGGGTGTGATTAAAGCTTCACCTTCGAAGTCTGCTGCCCAGAAACAAGAACGTTTCAAAAATCATTATGTAGTTTTTTTTTTTTTTTTTCCGAGTTGTAGAAAAGAATAAATTGTTAAAGCTTCCAGCCCAAGAAAAGAATTAAAGTATTGGTGGAAATTGGATATTCAGGGTGGCTGTTTTTCATTACTCCACAGCTAATGAAAAAACTAAGACTTCAAATAGCATTTTGGCTTTTATTGTTTCTGTTTCCCCAAAAGGACCTTCATCACATTTTCTGAAATCATATCTACAATGTTGTCCTAAAGTCAAACTAATCCTAGGAAATAACATTTCATGAATTTTTAATTTTTCAATTTTTCAATTGTTACTTTAGGGTTTCTATTACCACTTTCAATTATATAACAAACTTCCCCAATACTGAGCTCTACCCCCACCCGACCCCCTCCCCGCCCCCACCAAAAAAAAAAAAAGAAAAAAGAAAAAACTCCAGCCATTTTTTTTTCACGGCTTTGGGAGGTTGAGACTCGTGGAGGGCTCATAGGACAGCTCGTCACTTCTTGACTGGCTCAGCTGGGTGGCAGAGCTTGGAGAATCTGATTCAGCAGGGGCCTCTGCAGCCACTCTGGTGCCATTTTCTCTCTACATGGTTTCTCACTGCCTGGAAGTCTCAGGACAGCTACCCTTCCTCCCACTTGCCTTCTGAAAGACAGGAAGGGGACACTGCCAGGCTAATTAATGGTTCACCCGTAACGGGAATCCGGTCACGACCATTATGTCCTACTGACTGAGCTGTTACAGAGTCTGCACAGAATCCAGTGAAGGAGCAAGATTCTGCTCTTGATGGAGGCCGGTAAGATGCTCCACAAGGATGTATGGAAGATGAGAGGCTATGATGTAACTGTCTGTAGGAAACATGGTCTGCTACGCCTGAACATGCCTGACACATCCTCCTTTCCAAAGCCCTTACCCACTTAGGTTAGACCTGTGTGGTATATGTGCCAAATAAGGAGGATTTATAATCATGGAAGTTGGCCAGTGTTCAGCTAAGGGGGTCTACTGATTATCCAACTAATCTGCCTCTTCGGGATTACTCTAAATCAAATGATACAGAGGCATGGATCATGCCCTAGTGACTTCTCCCAGAAAACACATGGAAAGAAATGGGAAAGTGGCCAAAGCATGATCCCAGGAAACAGGTATGAAGAAGGGCATGGAGGACTGGAAAGGGAGAGTCAGGCCAGGTTTGGATGTCCCTTTGTACCACTGAGGCTCTGTCACAGTGGAGGCTGATAGGCTTAGAGCATGCCTCAGAAATGTGCTGCCCAATGGAAGGGGACCTGGTGGGTTTGCCTCTAGTCAGCATCCCCTCCTGGCTAATGATCATCTCTGGCTATACAGTCAGCATCTGGTCCAGTTGAGCACATCCTTAAGATGTCAGTGAAATCCTCAAACATAAACCACCATGATGACACTAAATGTAGGAAATCGCCAGCTGGAATTTCCCAACCAGAGACAGCCTGTCATACCTGTTGGTGCACTCAAATGGCTTAAGGTGTGGATGGCAGGCACTACTACTTCCTGGTTGATGGCAGGATTTGGTAGATGAACTTGTGAAATTCCATCATTCCTACCACTTACAGAGCACCTTCTGCTTTCCAAGGCTCTACATGGTCCTGATGCTGCCTTCCTCAAACTTTGCCATTTGCCTTTTCTAAATACATTGTGTTCTGGCTGTGCTGCCTCTCCCGGTCTGCAGTATACCCTCAGCTTTTCTCCTTTGGGCCATGCTTGGCTCCCTCAGAGCATTCAAAGTGGTTTTGTGAAAACACAGTTCCAACCATCTCTTCATTCTGCTAAAGTCCCGATGTCGTACTACTGTCTGCAAAGTCCAGAGTGACAGACCTCCCCCTCCTCAGCACTCATGTCTGCTCTGTCAAGCCTTGGTTATAATGGCACAGTCTTCTGTTTCTCTAACCATTGAGCTTGCTCCAGCCACAAGGCCTGTGTGCTAGCTCTTCTCTTAGCTTGGAATCCATTCCTTGGTCTTGGCATCCCTGACTCTTTCTCTCCATTGCCGTCTCAGCAGAAATGCTCATTCCTTAGAGGGAGATTTTAAGTTTAAACTAGGAACACAATGACTTTTGAGACTGGCAATCTGAGTTTTCAGTAACCACTACCACCCTTTTCTTTATCATTTTAGCAACATCAGCAACAACAGTAAAAGAGTGAGTTCAGAGGCACAATTACTTGTTCACAGTGTATCTGTATACGGAGACATTTAGATACACACAGTTCTATTCAGATCGCTACATCTATCCTGTTCATGTATACAAAGTTTCAGAGAAGTGCCATTGTTTTGCAGATTTGCTTTTGAGCACCATTTCTATCCTCATATTACCAATGTTAATGGTTTTAAGCAGGTAAGTCCCTTCAGGGTATGCATTTCTGTGTGTTTAGTGTGTAAAAGGGATTATCCAGTTCTAGTACAATACATGAACCCTTCATGGGAATGTCTTATGCTATTTCTGGTTTCATACGCACACAAAAACATCTCTAAAGTTTTTTTTTTCTTTCCTAAACATCTCTGAAAAGTTTTCTCTTTTATGGATGAATAATTTAATAGAGTTCACATGTCATAAATTTGCTGTTCATATGCTATGAGTGGACAGCTGAACAATCTTTGGTAACTACTCAGTGTGGGTCACCCCCTAAGTCAATGTTATTTCCTCTCACACCGTCAACTTAACCATCTTGCTTAGGCTGGGTTCCATTTGTACCTCCATCCCGGATGACCATGGATCTGCATTCTGTCTCAATAATTCTGCCTTTCCTAGACATTTCATACACATTTAGCTTTGACTAGTTTAGTGTCTGGGTTCTTTCGCTTAGCATAATGTTTTCAGATTCACCCATGGTTTTGTATGGATCTGTTATTTGTTATATATATATATAACACTTTTCCACTTACCAGTTGATAAACATTTATATTTGCCAAAGTGTTAGTATCATTAGATGACGCTACTATGAAAATCGATGCCCAAGTTTTCCTGAGAGTCTATATTTGCATTTTCCACAAGTAGATGTTTGGTAGTGAAATTGCTGGTTCATCACCCTCTTTAACTTTATGAATCCTTCTCCTGTTTTCATTTGCAACAGCAATGTTTCAGTTTCTCTAGACCTTCACTTATACTTGCTGTTGTCTTTTTGATCATAGCTGAGCTAGTGGGTTTTCACTGGGGTTTAAGTTTGCATTTCTCCAAGACTGACGATACTATGTAACATTTAATATGTGTATTGATTATTTGTGTATCTGTTTATGGCAAAATGTTTACTAAGGCACACCTTTTAATGGTTTGTTTCTTTCTTATTAGATCATACTATTAAAAAAAATTCATTCACTTAATTACTTACTTATGTAGCAGAAATTTCCCCTCATTGATGAAACAAAGAAAAGAAGCTAATCACTGGGCTAGGAGGAGGCGGGACTTCCGGGTGGGGGGGAGAGGAAGAGGGAACACAGGAAAGAAGAGCTTGCTTTTGGGCTGCCAGAGAAAGACAGACACAATGTGGGAGGCCAGAGGCTGTTAGTTAGGGTGGTGGATCTCCTCACTCAAGATTTCTAACTTAGAATAGTTGGGGAGATTAGGATGCTAGGTTCTACACCCCACCTAGCTGTGGAAACTTGTGAGTGCTGAGTAGGGCTGGCAGCAGCCAGCTGCGGGATGGAGAGAATAATTTCGGAGCTCTGGAGAGCCAGAGTCAGGCTTGGTGGATCAGGCTTTGACAAAAAGGAAAACATGTCTCCAGATCGATACTGGGCTTGGAACAAACAGAGACAACTGGCTAGTGCCTAGCTGGTGATAGCACGGATTGCCTTTTAATATTACACACGACAACTTATGCACATGAACCTTAGCATATGGATGGAAATCCAAGGAAAATTTCCAAAAATCTTCTTCCTTCTTCCACGATAGAATCTGGGAATGCATCTCTACTCATTTCTGCAGACTCAGCAGCAAGTATCTTTGCTTCCTTCACCAATTTGCCTGCCATATACTATTTTAAAGTCTCTTTTCTTGTAACCGTTTTACAGCCTTGGGATTGTCCTACATACCACGATGTCATAGTCGGACCATGCTGACATATTAATTAGCCTCGGAGGAATGTTTTAGGAGATGTGAAAAAATATCTTTTGGTTAAAGAAATTTATGGGATTGCTCTCTAGAACCTTCATGGTGGAGGGTCCTGATGTAGGTTCTCATACTAAAGGTTCTGAGAAGTTCTGTAATTACAACCTGTTAGCTTCTTCCCCCTAATCTACTTAAATCATGTCCACACTGATCTCACACTAGTAACATTAATGCATTTATAAGGCAATTGTTTTGTGTGGATCTACTCAACAGCTAAATAATGGGAAACAGGCAAGCCCAGGGAGCAGAGAGGTGAATGATCTGCTCACAATGATTTTCTCCATGTTGGTCTTTACTGTTCTATGCTCCAGCATGTTGCCTATAGCTTCTGTCTAAAGACACAAGAAAGCAGGTATGACTTGGATGTCGGTGATCTATTCCAGCCACCTGACTGCTATCCAAATACTTCTTTTCCCGTGGATCCAACTGATGGCACACACACGATAATTGTACCAACATGTTTCTTTGCCATTTCCACTTTGATTGGGAAGGTGAATCTATAGGCCAATTAAAAAAAAAAAAATAGCTGTCTTTCTTGTTGCAGTTCCACCCGATGAGATGCAACTTCAGGGAGGAGAGATTTACTTTGGCTTATGGTTTGAGGAGCTAAGGCATGAAAGAAAGAGTGTGCACCTGTTTGCCACGCCGTACCCAGTCAGGAAGCAGAGAAGCATGGATGCTCACGCTGAGCTTGCTTCCTCTGTTCTTCCTTTTGAGCAGGAGGAAGGCGAGGACGGAGACAGTCATCCAGTATATGGACAGGCTGACTTAAAATGCTGTGGAGAGAAACAGGGAAAAGCCAGCTGCAAATAAGAAGAGAACCATTTATCTTATCAGAACTTCAGATGAATGGAGTCTTGTGGCTTGAAACAAAGGTTGAAAGCATGTGAAGGAGAAATGAAAAAGGCCAGGATGAAGGGGCTTCATGTGTCCAAGGCAGGGGCTGAGTAGAGTGGGTGGGGGGAGGGCATGAGTGAGGGCAAATGCCAGGAACTAAAGTGAGTCATGTATTAGTGTTCTCATTCATGTGACCAAATTCCTGATATGACATCATTTAAGAGAAGAAGGATCTATTTGGCTTGCAGTTTAAGGGGACCAAGCTTGGTGACTGGCATGTGAAGTGGAACTAGGCTGTAAGACCTCCAGGTCTATCCCCAGTAATCGATTTCCTAAACATTTAGTGACATTCCAAAGCAGGTGTGGACTGCAAGTACAAACCCATGAGCCTGAGGGCTGGGGGTGAGGTTTTCATATTCAAATGACAATAGGGGGTTAAGGGTATGAGCTAGCTATGAAGCATGGCTTAAAAATGTGAAAACATTGGGGCTAGAAACATGGCTCAGCAGATAAGAGCACTTGTAATTTTTGTAGAAGGCTAGACTTTGACCACAGCACCACATGAAATAGCTCACAGCAATCTGTAACTTCAGCTTCCGGAAATCATGTACCCTCTTTCTTTTCTCCAGTGGCATCTGCACACATTCACACACAGACACACAAATGCACACAGACACACAGACACACAGACACACACACACACACACACACACACACACACACACACAGAGAGAGAGAGAGAGAGAGAGAGAGAGAGAGAGAGAGAGAGAGAGAGAGAGAGAGAGAAAATAAATCTTTTACAATTAAATTTAAAATGCCATGTCTTTGCACATAGGATTTTCATGGCTACCCCCAAAAAGAGAGTCAGGAAGGGAATTTTTAGATCATGTTGGGATTTATCTGTAGCAGTCACATATCTAAGAAGCCCAGTGATAAAGACATGCTTTAGCTCTGTAGTTTTCTTTAACCTAACCCTTAATGAACCATCACAGCACAGTGAGGAACCGCAGCATGGGGGATTCTATTTCTTTAGACTGACTGCATCTTCTTCAGATTTGCTCAGTGTCTACATTCCTAGGCAAAAATCCTGTCTCAGTCACAGAAAATGTTGAAGGCTGTGTGTTTGATATGCACTAAGTACACAAAACTAAGGAGATAGAGTATGAACTTGAAATTTTTTTCTCTTTTTTTCCTTTCTTCCTCTTCCTCTTCCTCTTCCTCTTCCTCTTCTTCTTCTTCTTCTTCTTCTTCTTCTTCTTCTTCTTCTTCTTCTTCTCCTCCTCCTTCTCCTCCTCCTGCTCCTCCTTCTTCTCCTTCTCCTCCTCCTCCTTCTTCTTCTCCTCCTCTTCCTCCTCCTCCTTTTTCTCCTCCTCCCCCTCCTCCTCCTCCTCCTTCTCCTCCTTCTTCTCCTTCTCCTCTTCCTCCTCCTTCTTTTCCTCCTTCTTTACCTTCTCTTCCTCCTTTTTCTCCTCCTCTTCCTCCTCCTCCTTCTCCTCCTCCTCTCCCTTCTCCTCCTCCTTTTTCTCCTCCTCTTCCTCCTCCTCCTTCTTCTCCTCCTCCTCCTCCTTCTCCTCCTCCTTTTTCTCCTCCTCTTCCTCCTCCTCCTTCTTCTCCTCCTCCTTCTTTTTCTCCTCCTTTTTCTCCTCCTCCTCTTCCTCTTCCTCCTCCTCCTCCTCCTCCTCCTCCTCCTCCTCCTCTTTCTCCTTCTTCTTTGGTGAAATGAGCCAATGGATACCTTTTTACTTTGAATACTCTCCAAAATGTTAACATGCCATCATGCCAATTAGGGACCAAAATGAACAGAGACTAGAAATGTGCGGTCATCCTGGATCCTTTTTCTCTTGTTTGCACAGCTCTTCAAAGATTCAGTCTGATTTATGACCCATCTGAAATATGATCGCTTTTATTAACAAGTCAATCATGATATTGTTAAATGCTAAATAAATTCTACTGTGGGTATCAGATGAGAAAAATGTACTGTCAGAGAGCGGTATATTTCAAGTCGCACAAAAAATGGAATTCACATGAAATTTTATGTGCTTCAGAATAGAATAACCCCGATTCATGCAGGGAGATCTTAAAGCTAATGTATGCATATTTATGGAATGCAGAGTTGAGACTTGGCACACTGCCTCCCCAGGACTGCTTCTGTAAGCCTCAATAAGGCCCACCTGTTGCCGCTTCCATAAGCCCTCTGCAAACTCAAGGCATGCGAAGTACCAGGGTTGCCTTCCCAGCGTGATTTGCAGAAACTGGCCCTATTACCTTGGACACACACCAGAGAAAACCAAATAGCTCAGAGCCATGGGAGAGAGAGAGAGAAGTGAGCTCACTAAGTCAATATCCTGCTTCCCTTCACAACTACTCTTTCACAGGAAGAATGGTTGCCATCACTGTGTGATCCTTACCTTAGATTGTAGCCGCTTCTAGCCACACTGGTAAGTCCCACGCTCCTGTGTGCCTCCAGCAGAGGCTGCGTCCTCACTGTATCCAGACAGGGGTGCTCTTTTGCAGTCTGCACACCTCAAGAGTTTAAGGCACAATCAAGAGAGAGGCACTTCAGTGGCCTCCTTGGTAGCTTTTGAGCTCTGGGAGCTTTGGGAGCTTCCATTTTTATAGCTAGATTATTAGTTTTTTAAATCTTTTTCTTAAATGGCTTAAAGGCCAAGTTTTTTTTTTTTTTTTTTTTTTTTTTTTTTTTTTTTTTTTAAGAAACTTAGTTTTGGCAAACATTCCATATCTCCCTAATTCAATATTGTATCTTTTTTTAAGCCACAACCTCTAAGCACAAAATTATTATTTCACTATTTTCTTCTGTTCTTCTAAATTCTTATAAAATTTAGGAACGTAGTACATGCTGGTCCCCCTCTGTTCTTGGACAGCATGTTCCATAGACTCTCAGTGGACATGGCTGGTTTCTTTTTCCTATTCCTTTCAAATTGGGGCCACATGGCCTTCTGACTGAGCAGTCCCTCATAAAGGAAAATGGGATTTTCATCCATGAGAGTAAATTGTTGTTAAGATTGATCTGTTCTAGGGAAACTGGGGTCTCTTTTCCTTGGTCTCTCCTCTTCTACAAAGATTCTTCTAATTAGCTACAGTGAAGGAGAAAGTGAGTGTAAGTGATCAAGGGGAGTGGAGAGGGAGAGAGACAGAGAGACAGAGACAGAGAGACAGAGAGAGAGCACACACACTGGCACCAGCATCTCTATCTTCTGTGACCCTCCTGTCTGAGACATTAAGTTTAAATATCCAAGAGGGCGATCTGAGGATTGGTTAAGTCATGTTATAGGGACTTTCTAGGAATTCTATGACTTCTTTGGTGGTTTCATTTTCCCTTTTGGTGAATTTGTGTTATGGGCTCTTGAGCTCTTTTCTGTTTTAGAACTCAGTGTTATGAAACCGAGCTAGCATGCCACCAGCCTCTGTGGTGCGGAGACAACAAAGTCTTTTGTGATAGTGTGGTGTTCGTTTATACGAGATGAGGTGAGTGAAGGGTCTTTTCCCTGTTGCTTCTTGGTTCCATGACACAGGAATTTATAGAGACACAGGAGGTTATAGGGAGGGAAAAATCTCTCCTCAGCATCTCCGTTCACTAAACTCTTGGGAGTAGGAAGGTGAACAGGGGCTTTGTGAGGGGCTAATCTGAGAGAAGGGACATAGTGCAGAAACTGCCCCTCCCCCACAATATAGTAACGGGTTATCTCCACCCACCCCCTCCTGCCTGGGTCCTGTATCATCCTCCACTGTTCTTCATTCTATAAACGGCACACAGTGATGGCTTCCTTGATGCTGTCTCTAAGCCTGAAGAGCTTTAGAGCCCTCTGCTCCTAATTTTCCACGTTTTGGATTGTTTTGTGAGATTGAAAGAAACTTCAAGAAACTCTTTACAAATAGAAACTAGATCTGCCTTTCACAACCAATTTAGACAAATACCAAGGGCACTGGGGAAGTTTATTTAAGCTACACAACGATCATCATCGGGATGGAATGATTTAATCATCTCTCCCGAAATGGAAATTTGAATAATGACATAATCTCCACGTTCAGAAATCTTGAACTGCTTAAACACGCGTCCTCTTGGGGTGCAGTTTTCCAGCATCTTACCCACCTGTGCCTTTGGAAGGATTAGCTGAAAAGCTTCAAATTGCACGCCACACGGCGCGCATGCCATGTGGGAAACGTAGCATGCAGAAAACAACGTTTCTAGCTTTCAAAACAAACACAAAACGATATTACGCAGGATTGCTCTGGGAAACGAGAGAAGCTGCTGGATGCTGAGTGGGGAGGGAGATCACGCTGGTTTGGCAGTGAAAACTGGACAGGGTGTCTTTCGACCACCGGCTGGTTGGCTGGAGTGCCCTGTCAATCTTGCATAACCACTTTCAATACGCACTCGTCCCGGATATTCGTGTTCGTTTCTTAGCAGGGAAAACGGCCACAAGATATTTTAGTAGTAGTGGTGTAATTGTTATTCTTGAACCCCGTGAGAAGCAGGCCAGCTAACCGGTATCTGACGGAGACCTTCCCAATGAAGCCTTGAGAGGCTCTGAGAAAGTCCAACCCCCAGGCCCACTTGGGAAATAGAAACTTAAGATCATCAGACATTTCGCTGTTTTCCCAAGTGTTTTGATATTTCGTATAATTAGGACGATCTGGGAGTATGGAAAGAGTTTCTAAAACCTTTGCATTTTCTCGGAAATATTTCACATGGCTGCCGAGAGAATGTTGTTTTTCCCCTTGTGCTCCTGGCAATCTTCTAAGAAATAGAAGAGACCCTAAAATCATGGGGGTGGGAGTACCTTATGTGTTTGGATCAGTGCTGAGGGTTTTATCTGGGTCTTTTCTGATCACAGTTGTCCCACATAAATGTCGATGATGCCAAAGATTGTCATTTTGTTCCTTTCTTTGGCACCCTCTTACCTGCTAGCCAGGGCTCTTTTTTTTGCACCCATGGGATTGCTCAAGAAAGCAACCTACAGTTGTTCTTGGAGAATTCACAACAGCCTGACTCTAAAACATGGCTGCTGGAGTGTTGCCAGATTGGGAACATTTTGGAGGTGTTATGATATAATGACCAGGGTCCAGTTTTAGCCCATAAATAAATAAACATCTTCAAAATTGAGCTGGACATACGTAGAAATGAAATATTGAAAAGCAGCACTAAAAGAAAAAATGTCATAGGATATGTGGGGAATGGTGTCTTGGACCATCAAGATTTGCAAAAAGTTTCCTAGGCTTGGGAGTTAAAAAAAAAAAAAAAAAAGAGGCAATGGATTGACACCGACTTTCCCTTAACAGGTTTTCTCATAGTCAACTTAAAGTCATATAAGTTCAATTGATAACTAATCTTGTGCACAGAGGCTGAGTGCTTCAAGGAAGGTTCTATATCTGGGAGATATATCGCTACCAAAGAGCAAAGTGTACAAAGAAAACAGTATCAGCCTGTATGTAGTGACTTTGGTTCATTAAATGAGTCCGTGGAGAGCATTATATATAGATTTGGGCTCCTGATTATTTACTCCCATATAATTGTGTTTGGTGACAATGATTCTGGTCTCTGGAGGTAGCCTTCTCCATGGGAACCTGGAGGGCTGGACACCAGAAGCATTCTGCCTTTCTTGCAGTGATGGGGAGAGGGTGCCTCAGTAAAACTCAGCCCTTGTGTTTGGTGTTCACAAAGTTAGAGGTACCTCTCTTCTAAATGACAGTATACAGGGATGTGAAGTTCGGGATTGCTGTTGCCACTTCACAACCATGAGAAAAAGTCACTTTCAATTTACCTAGAATGAAGCCAATTATTATTTTTCTGGCTCCTGGGATAAGTTCAGAAGTAGTCGCACGATTAGATTGGTCTCTCTAAGGAGAAGCAATGACGTTTTGTTTGGTGCTTTTAAGGCCACGATGTTAAAGTTAGGCCCCAGTTCTTCCTCCCAGCCCCATGCTCGCAGAAGTGAGTCTCAGATTCAACGTGTATTTATAACTATCTCGGTCATATCGCTCGGCTCTTCCCTAATTTACATCATAAATTCTCACTCCTTGGGGTAAAAGGATGTAAGAACTGAGGATATGCCAGTATGCTTGTCCTTGGTTGTAACTGTATCATACTGGAGACCAAAGCAGAAGGATTGGGAGCTCATAGCTAGCCTGAGCTACACACTGCGATTACATCTCTAAGACAAAGCAATGCAATAACAGGACCAAGGCTGGATATACACTGGAAACCTTGCTTTCAGTAGAAGAAAGTGCCTGGAAGACAAAGGCAGTAGGTGAAGTAGTCAGAGCTTAGACGACGACAGAAAGGCAGAGCTGAGATCTTGATCAAACCTGTCCTGAAACTGTTTTTCTTTTCTAAACTTTGGAATTTGGGAGGCAGTGTTTTCCTTTACAAACAAATTAATCAGTTGAGTTGGGAACACGATTGACTAAAAGGAACTTGAATCAGCAGGACTCCTTAGAGAAGAGCTGACCTGTTGCTCGGTTATAATGCCATTAGTTAGATGCCATTATAATTTTTAAGTGTCCAGAGGGGAACATTGGTGTGTAAAGGACAAAGAACAATAAAACATGCAAATTCAAATCTACACCTTCACTATGTAGGTCAAATGCCACAGTTACTTAGCTTCAACTGATTCGCTGGAGAAAACACAAAAGCTTGTAATGAGAATCAGATGTACTACAAGTTGCATAGAACTAATTGGATTCAACAAAATCTTGGAGATGTTTTCTGCTTTTTTCCCCCCTTCCTTTTTTTTTTTTTTTTTTTTTTTTGAGCAGTCCAACAATTTAGTCAAAATAGAAACTGCCTTCTTTCAATTCTCAGCAACAAATGAAAAATACACAGTGAAGCATAAGAAAACAATGCCATCCTGTTCCACTGAAACACACAGACACATACCAAGAAAACTACAAACATACACACGCAAACACAGAAGAAATTATACAATGACACACACACACAAATAATTTACCCAAACACAAAACTAAACCGTCACACATGCTGAAATCCGTGGGCCCTGATACACAAAGGCAGGGTCTCTGCTCTGTCTCAACACTTACAGCATGCTCTAAAGTGACAACCACCCCCCCCAAAATTGAAGTACACACTGGTTGTTACATTTACAATAAATAATTTAATATTTGCATGCTTTCCCCTCATTGCAAAAACAATCAAAGGACAAAGACAGTTCGTAAAACTGTCCTCGAGCCGAAGCAAGCCCGTGTGTCGAGCCAGGGAAATAGAACACAGGAGGAGCATACTTTATTTTCCTGTTGTTTTAAACCAAGGCTGCAAAGCAGGTGGGGGTGGGTAGGAAGGGAGGAAAGAGAGATTCAGCTGAGATGCCGTGAAGATGAGGGAGGAGAAAAAGACCAGCTAGACTCACTAGAATGAAAACTTAGCAACGAATGCTGGGTAAACAAAAGGAGCATAAAAGAACTGCATAGCCCAAATTTCTAGACTCTTCATCTCCTACCAATGCTTGGACTGTCGTCCCATCCATCAGTATTTACATCAAAGGACAATTGAATTGAAGTACGAATTGATAAAAAACATGACACGACAAAAGATGGGTCCTTCTTTCTTTTTTATTTTGTTCTATAAGAGCAAAACCAAAACCATTCTGATGATAGCAATCATAATAGTTCTTCTGCTATAGGCCCTTCCAAGGCCCTGCGAAAGCGCCTGCTGCAGGGCCACTCACATCTTAGACCTTGTTTATCTAGGCCTCTGTACTCAGATTATTAAGGCAGATATGTGAATTTGACTTCAGAGCAGCAGAGGCGTGGCCTGTCCGATAAATTTGAGCGTGGCCCTAGCTCTAGGAGACAAACTAGACCAATCAGATTTTCTATCTCTGGAAGGGCAATTAAGAAAGACAAAGGAATCTGCCAGTTGGATATCAAGCAGAAACGGCCAAGTTGCCTGGAGGTGAATTTGAGGCATCAGTGAGCCAAAGCCTTTTCCATGAAGGAGTCTGCAGGAGTTTGGAGTTATTTTGGAGAAAGGTCTGAGGGAAGCCCACTGGGGAAGGCCGAGTCTTGTAGTAACAGTGATGGCAGGACTTGGAGGGAAGAGCCGTAGGCCTCAGCTCTCATAGGGGTTTGTGAGCTCTTGTAAGAACTGACCTCATGGGAATCATCACTTTTAGTGCTGGAGTTAACCCAAGCATGTCTCCATTGCATTCCCAAAGAGAAGGATGAAATGCCCCTTTTGAGTATTTCTGTCTCCGGTTCTTAGTTAACAGAAGGACTGGGTGGCAAGCTTGTTTTTAAAGAATTAATTTCCTAGGACAGAAGTCTGAAGTTTCCAATTAGATGAATACAACAAAGTCCCCTGGTACTTGATACAAGAGACTGTCTTTGGCGTCCACTGACTTGGTTTGTGCACAGGAAGGGTTCCGCTAATCCTGTCTTCCTCGAAGTCTTCGTCTCAGCTCTCGTTCTATATTCAAAAACCATTAAAATCCCCAAAAGCTTTTCTTTAACATAATATGTATTTTCCTCATATCAAATTTAAAGTATTTAATGAGTTCATTAAGAACAGTAATCCAATTCCATGTTTTATTACAGTCATTTCAAAAACATCACAAACTGGGCCAGCAGGATGGTTCGGTGATTAAAAGTGTTTCCTGCTAAATCTGACAAACCGAGTTTGGTCCTTGGGACCCCACATGGTAGGTGGAAAGGACAGACACCAGCAGGTTGTCCTTTGACCTACGTAAACTCTCCATGTTGCATGCTCATGCTCCCCATGCCCCGCCATGCGCACGCAGAATTTATTGACATGTAATAATGAAGGACAAACTTAGTGATGTAAGTAGCACACATTTATTATCCTGCAGTTTTGTTGGAAAGGGGTTGGTGGAGAGCTTAATTCTGAAGGGCTTAAAGGAGACACCCTCCTTGAGCCCCCCTCCTCCAGTTTGGGGCACTCCGTGGCGTTCCTCAGCTTCTAGATGCCGTCATCTTTGCGCCAACTCAGTGTCTAAATTGGTTTCTATAGGGACATCACTCATCCATGATTAAGAGTGACTCAAACAACTTAATTTGATCACATGTAAATTCTATCTTAAAATGAGGTCCTATTCACAGGATGCTATTTACATATCTTTTGGGAAACATAGCTTGGTGTGTAACACCTGCATACTTTTTTGTAAAGAATAATTCTAGTTTTTGAAATAAATTTAGTGAGAAGATAAACATTGCTTTATATTTTATAAACCTCCTTACCACTTGGCTTAATAGAATCAAATTAACTTAGTTTCTCAATCTGCTGGGGACAGTGTGGCTTTGTTTGAAGTATCTATAGAAAATGCCATCTTTTTTTTAAACTGATAGATCCTAGCAGCTATTTTAGCTAATGATAAGCCATTTTTTGACCCTACTCCATGGCTTAGCAAGTAGTACTTTCTTTCTTCTTCATTAAAAAAAAATATGTATTATTTAGCCATGCCTGGTGATGTACATCTTTAATCCCCGCACTTGGAAGGCAGAGGCAGGTGAATCTCTGTGAATTCAAGGCCAGCCTGATCTAGGTAGTGAGTTCTAAGACAGTCAGGATGGTTACACAGAGAAACCCTGCCTCAGAAACCAGTCAAGCAAACAAATAAACATTTAGGTTTATGGATTTCGTGCATGTACACATGGTATTCCTGTCCTTTCTACCCCCTTCACTTTTCACCAGCTCCTCCTGTGCCCCCACACCTTCTTGAATTAAAAGTTATCATTATATGGATTTTGATTCTTTTTGTATGTTTTGTTTTGTTTTTGAGGCAAAGGTCATTATGTATCCCTTGGCTAGCCTGAACTCACTATCTAGAATGGGCTGACCTTGAGCTCTTAGAAGTCTGATGGCCTTTCTCTTTCAAGTACTATGAGTAAAGGCATGTTTTAGCATGTCAGTAGATTCCTTAAATCCACCATATCTTTTGCAATTTGAAAGATTCTTTTACCAATGCATAATTAGGTCACATTACACAATGGTTATTTAAAAATCTGGCTCCCTGTGTTTTATAACCTTTCCAAATGCACTGTAGGAAACCTCGCTGCATCCTTATAAAAGAATGAGAGAAAAAAAAAAAAAAGCAGAGCAGCTCAGTGCTTACATAAAATGGTTTCTTACCTTATACATGATTTCCTAAAGAGGTTCTGTGTGTGTGTGTGTGTGTTTGTGTGTGTGTGTGTGTGTGTGTTTGTATGTGTGTGTGTTTGTATGTGTGTTTGTGTGTGTGTTTGTATGTGTGTGTGTTTGTATGTGTGTTTGTGTGTTTGTGTGTGTGTGTGTGAGTGTGTGAGTGTGTGTGTGTTTGGTGTGTTTGTGTGTGTGCACATCCACAAATGTATACAGGTACACTTGCATGCATGTGCATGTGGACAACAGAAGTCACCTTTAGGTGTCTTTCCACTATAGTGCTCTATCTTGTTTTTTGAGATAAGAATAAGAACCCAACGAGCAAGTACCCAGGATTCCTGGAAAGCCTCTCCACACAAATACACAGCATTCAAATGACATTAAACATTATCCAACAATTTTACAGTCATCCTGAGAACTCCTTCAAACTCACTAAGGTCCATATATAGCTCTTGTCCACCCTACAACCTGGAACTCACTGATTGGGTAGATTCACTGGCCAGTGAAGTATGTGTGTCAGCTGAGGTATGTACCCTCCATTTTCTCCTTTAGGGTGTCAGGGCACTGCTGCACACCAGGCTCGGAAAGATGAATCAGAATCTGGAAATGGTGAGGTCTGCAGGATCACGGTCCGGCTGGGAGCGAGTGCTGATGTGCATGGGAGAAGGCCTTCCCCAATGAAACCCTCCTCTCATGCTTGCTGCTAACCCTCAGACTGAAGATGGGGACCCCAGTGAAGGGGCTAAAGAAAGGACTGAAGGAGCTGAAAGGGGTTGTAACCACATGGGAAGAACAGCATTATCAACCAACCAAACCCTTCACAACTCCCATGGACTAAAACAGTAACCATTGAGCACACATTGAGAGACCTATGGCACTAGTTGCGTGTCTGGCATGAATGTGAGAAGAGGCCTTTGGTCCAGGGAGGGCTCGTTTTCCCAACGTAGGGCAATGCCAAGGCAATGAGGTGAAGAGGGTGATTAGGAGGGAGTGCACCTTTGTAAAGACAAGTGGAAGGGGAGGAAGGATGGGAGCAGCGTGGAAGAAGGGGATAACATCTCAAATGTAAATACAGAAAGTATGAAATAAAAAAATGAAACCCTACTCTCTTAGATGATCTTAGCTTGTGCGTACACTTCATTCAGGGTGGACAAGAGCTATATATGGACCTTAGTGAGTTTGAAGGAGTTCTCAGGATGACTGTAAAATTGTTGGACAATGTTTAATGTCATTTGAATGCTGTGTATTTGTGTGGAGAGGCTTTCCAGGAATCCTGGGTACTTGCTCGTTGGGTTCTTATTGGGAAAGCGGAAGTTGAGCTTGTTGGTTTGCCAAGGACCATTTGACCTTCCACAGGTAGAGGCCGTGGGGTTGGCGGTATAGCTCCCCAAACAAGGACAGAAAAGGGGAAGCCCTGCATAGAGAAGCTATCCCTACATGGTAGAGTGAAACTTTTAATTAGCAGGATTTCCCCACATCCAGAAAGTCCCCAAGACCTTCTTTTGTCTGTCTCCCCAGTACTGAGTCACGAAAGGCATGTACTACTGTGTCCAGCTTTTTACATAGTTTCCAGGAATCCAATTTTGGGTTTTTATTTTGGCATGGCAAACACTTCTTACCCATCGAGCCACCTCTCTAGACCCCCAGGCCACACGCTGAAGATTTGTGTTCCAATCCATCTTTGGGGTTAATTCTATAAAGATATGAATTTCAGGTTCCATCTTCTTCATCATATTGTGACTGATTCTCCCCAGGTAGGTGGCTCCCGTTGGTACTCACATTAGTTTGCTGTTTATTTTTAACTGGTCTTTGAAGTTCTGGATATTGAATGGATATTGAATCCCATGCTAGGCAAGTGAGGTTTCTGAGACTGAGGTTTCTCTGCCTGAGGACACACTTTATAGTACTGTCTCCTTGGACTCTCCTGGGATTGGATCTCAGTCACATTTTTACCTCTTAGGTAAAGAAGACCGTACCTTGGCACAAATCCTTTTATGAGCTGAGCCAAATTGGTTATGTGGGTTCCATATAAAATAGCTTGCAAGCAGCAGGCAGTGGTAGCACATGCCTTTAATCCCAGCACGTGGGAGGCGGAGGCAGACAGGCAGATCTCTGACTTCTAAGCCAGTTTGGACTACAGAGTTCCAGAATAGCTAGGGCTACACGGAGCAACGCTTTCTCGAAAACAAACACAAGTAAATATAGCTTGCAAACATCAAGGGGTCCAACTACTTCTATAGTTTATGATAATGTAAGCTTTCGTATCAGTTTAAAACAACATTCTGCCTTCTTTACCCCATTAACAAAAAATTGTTTGTAAAATAACAAGGTTCATAGACTTTATGTCTCTAGTTAATGTGTGCACGGGAGGGTGAAGGAAGAGAGGACCAGAAGTTGATGTTTGCTGTCTTCTTCAATTTCTCTCAACTTTACTTTTGAGATGGAATATTTCACTGACTCTGGAACCTAATAATTTGGCTCAACTAGTTGACTAGTAAACCCAGGCATCCTCCTGTCTCTGCATCACTGGCTCTGGGGTTTCAAGCACATGGCCCTGTGACCATATGTTTACTTATGTTACCATGGGTACTAGGAAGCCAAACACAGGCCCTTTTGCTTGCACAACCAGCTGTTTACTGAGTAAACTTGCTTCCCAACTCATATCTCCAAGTTTTAGGAATACTTTTTCCCTGAACTCAAAATGCCTGGTAAACTTCTAGATCCTGTTGATGACGGCAATCAAGTAATACTATTCTTGACCTCAGGAGAGAACCTTTTATCTCCTAAAGCAGTGTGTGCTTTGTGCATCATAACTACATGAGTAAGGAAGAGCACAGCATGGTGAATGGGCTTATCACAGGAAACAATGGTTTGCACTTTACATCAGACTCCATGACTCTCCATTGGTAGAGTTTATCTGCAATTTATATAAAACAGGGGTGTTAGTTGGCGGAAGAATGCCTGAACTGTAAGACTCATCCATCCATAAGTCGTAGGCATAGAGCACCCAGAGCTACTCCAGGGAACCACATACTTTGCCTTCACTTCTCTCTCCAGCTCAGCGTTCTCCATTAGGGGGGAATTGCACCTCTCATTATCAGCTCCTGGGATCATATCTTAGCCCACTGCCCTTCAAAAGGAATGGAGTGTGCTTCCAACAGCGGCTAGAGCTCAGTCAGATGTCATTTTTCTAGATCCTATTGGCCAACTCTTAGAGATCACTGCGCCAAGGACGGACAGTCAAGAACTGGAAGACTTTGCTTAGCTCAGAGACTTATTTTAGAGATAATCACTATAGCTGGGGAAGAGATTTAAAGATTGTAGCAAGACTTAGATTCTAATAAACACAGTAGGGAAAGCAGTGGGCAGATACAGAGACCCCCCTCCCAAACATGTCAGGTGATATTTGCAGGAGAGAGGTGGGGGAGGTTCACCCCAGACAGACTAATCACCAAATGTCCCTTTCGATAACGGTCTGGTGTGTCTTTACAAAATTCCCTGTGAGAACATTTGGAAATACCATGTTAGCCAGCCATGGCCAATTTAATCATGTTGTATGCTTTGGAGTAGTGACATCAATTAATGTCTGTGGCTGAATGAAGTTTGTTATTTAATAATTGCATTTTAATATTCCAGGTTACATGCTCTCCTAGTATTGCAAATCGGGACTTTATAAGGAGCTGTTTTGTTATTATTTTCCTACGGTGAGCAATAAGATGAAATTACACGCTGCTGCTGCTGGATTTTGCATGGAATTGGCATCCTTGTTTATTTCTGCCTGTTTCCCTGTTTAATGCAACCTCCTGAGAGCAGCTATTGATTTGACAAGGCCTGGTGAAGCTGGAGAGGTGACCCAATACCACCATGCTACTCAAAAGACGTTCTTCTTTGAAACTTACTCTTGAACACCCAGCCCAGGACTTGGCATGTGGGTGAAATTTGAATGATAGCTTAAGGTTTCAGTGTCAAATGCCCCCCCCATAAGCTCATGTGTTTGAATACCTGTCCCATCCCCCAAGGTAGTAGAGCCATTTGGAGAGGCCTTGAAACCTTGTAGGTGTGGAGCCTTTTGGAGGAAGTGGGTCACTGAGAATTGGCCTTGGGTCTTTATAGCCTGACCCTACTTCTTATACATTGTGTGCATCCTTTCTGCAAATGCAGTGTAACCATCTGGTTTCTGGCACCCACCGCCATGCCTCCCTATGCCTACTGCCATGACTACCCTATCATGATCCAATGAACCTCTCATCCTGTAAGCCAGAGTGAACCCTTCCTTTCTTGCCATGCTTGGCACAGGTATTCTAACATATTAGTGAAAAAGCAACCAACCCCTAATGGCTTCCCATGATACAGCCCGATGGGGCATATGTGCCCATCAACTGTGCCTCACTCAATGTTCGCCATCTCTTAATTTTTGTGGTCACCTCTCATTTGGTGGCAGCAGAGCTCACTGATTCCCATGTAGCATTTTCTGTCACGATTCTCTTTGTTTTAGTTCACTAGTTTTGGTCTTGGGATACAGTTCAAACTGGCCTCCTCTTACATCTCCATGTATACTAGCTACTTAACTATATCTGTTCTTTCTTTCATAAGACCCAATACTGTTCATACTTTGATCCTTCTTTGTTTATTTGAGTCTCATCTTTCTTTCCTCTCACAAAGACAAGTGCCACGCTTTGCTTGTTATTAAGATACCACTTCACCCAACACAAAGACTCACACGTTCAGGGCAGAGGAAACATGTGTTCGGCAACTAAAGGAACAGGGCAGGCAGTAAATATTTTATGCATGTTCTGCTGGGAAATAAAATCTGCCTTGTGTTTAACAAGTACGTTTGAGTAGCAGAGGAGGAGGGACAGATAGAAAAGAAACTGGCAGGCAGCCCAAATGCAAAGGCAACAGAGATCTTCAGCTTTAGATAGTCTCCAAGAATGGCTTCTGCCCCGTGATGCTCATGACCAGCCTGGGAACGTAAAGTCCACGTGTTTTGTATTTGCGTACACTGGGGAGGAGGGGCATCTGGC
Source organism: Micromys minutus (assembly GCF_963924665.1). NCBI lineage: Eukaryota > Metazoa > Chordata > Mammalia > Rodentia > Muridae > Micromys > Micromys minutus. Next base: position 27,878,474 of record NC_137954.1, on the reverse strand, counting down.
TCTCGCTCACTCAGGGGTGGGTCATGGTGAACTAATGGATGCTCCTTGAGTGTTTGATTGTTACTCATCCCTCCTTCTGACCAGGAAGTCAGGTTCACCAGGAAGTGGCCCCTGCAAGGACTCAGGAGTCTTGCTTTCACACACTGAGCACCTTCAGGAGAGGGCAAACTGGAGGTGGGGGGGATGTGTACACTGTAGGCATCTCCCTTTCTCTGAAGTCTAGATTGCTTCACAGTTATACTAGAATGATTTATTTTCAAAGGAAACAGAAAAGCTCTGTCTTCCAACACTCTATTGCTAGCATCAAAATTTGTCACAGGCCCACTTGCACGCGGTAGACTTTGCAGGGTATATTCTAGTCTCCCCACTGATACTGAGTAACTAACCACGTGACTTGGGCATGCCACATTGGCTCACGTCATTTTTGACTTGAACTTTCTTATTTGTGAAGAAACAATTAAAAAGTCATTAAAAAAGGTGACCGTCATCACAGTTCTAACTATTAAGGGAGAGAAGCAGGTAACATAGCTTTTGCTTGGGCTGTCGTATCTCTTAAATGCAACAGTCACTGTCCAAGAAAAGGAGGAAATACACTCATTCTCAGAGGCATCACTGTGATGCTTAATGTTGACTGCCGATTTGACAATATCTAGACTCATTTATTTGGACAAAATATGAGGGATTATCAAGATTAGATTAACCTCTGGGCATTCGTGTGAGGCAACATCTAGATTTCTCCGATTGGAATGTAAATAATCACCTTAACTGTGGGCAGCACTTCCATGGGCCAGGGTTGGCTGAATAAAACTTAGGCAATTTAATTCCTGGTATCCATTGCTCTCTGCTTCCCAAGTGTGGATCCAATGAGGCTGTCTGCTTCACACTCTTTAGCCCATGACTTCCTACCAATTGTGGCCCTTAAACCATGAGTCAAAATGAACCCCTCATTAAGTTGCTTTTGGCAGGCGGCAGCAGGAAACAAATATGGGGACGCACTCAGTATTCTTGCGTGGCCCTGTAGCACGGAGGTACCTGTATGCCACTGATACCTAGAGCATAATTCTAGCTCTGCTATACCCTTGATATGAGGCAAGTTACTTTTTTGTTCCTTCTTGTCTTAAACATAGAGAAGATCAGGATTGTTAAAAGGATTAAGGAATACAAAGTATAAGAAACTCAGAATATGTGATAGATATTCTATTAATATAAGCTATTGTTAAATATTAAGAGCCAATTTCATAACATAAACATTATTAGGCACTGAGTTAATGGGAGTACCACAGTTAGGGGCTCTATTACTGTGATAAAATATCATGACCAAAAGCAATGTGGAGAGGAAAGGGTTTATTTCATCTTAAAACTTTTATTCCATAACTGATGGAAGTGCAAGCAGGAACTCAAGTAAAAACTGGGAGGTAGGAACTGAAGCAGAGGTCATGGAGGGATGCTGCTTATTGGCTTGCTCCCACTGGCTTGCTCAACCTGCTTTCTTATATACCAAAGGACCACCTGAACAGAGGTATCCCCACCCACAATAGTTTGGACACTCCCATATCAATCATTCAATCAGTCAATAAAAAAAAAAAAACAAACAAAAAAACAAAAACCACAGGCTTGCCCACAGGCCAATCTAATGGGAACAGTTTCCCAGTTCTGGTTCCTTCTTCCAAAATCCTCTGGCTTGAGTTGAATTGATAGAGTTGAGAGGCAGCACAAGGCTGTTAGCTTTCATAGCTCCAACTTTTAATTATTACTACTTATATGAATCATGTTCTTATACGTTTCCCCTCATCTGTCCCTCTAGCAGCTGTAGCTGAGGGTGCAGCACACCTGCTGTGAGTTAAATAGCTCTCCTCCCTTGGAAATTGTGGAGTCTTTGTCTACTTCCAGCATTCATGAAACCTGGACGGGCTGACCTTCAGCTTTTCTAGACTAGGTTCTCTCAATGTTCCTACCTCCGTTTCAGTGATGATGAATGAACTCAGAGCCTGGTGCATGTTAGGGAAGCATTCTACTCCTGAACCACACCCCAACCCTTTCCCCTCAAATTCCTATTCTGAAGTATGTTCTTGTCAAGCTGTTAGCTCTGTAGCCCAAGAAGTCCTTGAACTTGTCATCCTTCTGCCTTGATTTCTCCTATTGCTGGGATTACAAACCTGAGCCACCAGACCTAGACCTCATTTTTAACATTATCTAGACCAAATCCATGTGTTTATAGGAAATTCAATGGCAAGGGAACAGGTTAGACAACACTGAAGACACAGACACAGGATTTCAAGAATCTTACAGAACAAAAACCCAGTTTCTCTAACAAATAAAAACACAGAAAAAGACAGGGAGTTTCTGATAAGAAACAGCATCAGAAAAATGGAATTAAATGTCTGCAAAATTGGCTATTACTCAAGATAAAGAAACCTTTTTTTGGAGAAAAAATGGGGAAAATAAACCAATTTGGTACTAAATGGTGTTAGGAAACATTTTATTTTGGAAGTATTACAGTGCTTGTGTGCTTGTGTTAAGAAAACAGTAGGACAGAGAGATTTCTGAGTGGTTAGAGCACCTGCCACACCTAGGAGAGTCCAAGTTCAGACAGATGTAATGCCAGGCGTGGTGCTGTGAATGTGTCTGTAACCACAGCACTCCTTAAAGTAAGAGGAGAGACAAGTGCACGTGCACACTGAATCATTCAAACTCACCGACACAAATGAAATAGAGAAAAAGAAACATTGCAAAGCTGAAGGATGCAAAGTACTGTGTGAATGTATAGAATTTTAAAAGAAGAGAAAATATTATAAACCAAAGCAAATTGGTCTCCTTCACCTAAAGAACAAAGCTAGCAAAACAAAGGAGAGAGTTTGGGAAACACCAGTTTAAAATAAGGGGCACGAAGAACACTCAGACATGTTCCTTAAGAATTTTCCAAAACATTGGGGATCGTAGAGGCATATAAATTCTCATAATGGTATGAGATATAATTCCTAAAGACAATTTAAAAATGTTTCTAGAAGTCTGAAAGCACCAGAGAGCTTCCTAAAAAAGTACATGTAGATTTCTAGTCAGCATCATGGTCTGGTATGCAGCTTGATTGGAGATCTCTACAGCTGTGAGGTGATAGACTCCTCTTTGGTATTTTGTCTCTAGGTAGATGAGTCATGGGTACTTAATAAGCAAATCAACCTCTCTTTTTCCTCTTTCCTTCCTTGATCCTTTCTTTCCCTCCTATGTCCCTCTCTTTTCTTTCTCTTTGACCCCCCCATCTCTCTCTCTCTCTCTCTCTCTCTCTCTCTCTCTCTCTCTCTCTCTCTCTCTCTCTCTCTCTGCATCCATTTTTCTATGCCCATGAACACGAAGGAAGGACATTGGATGCCTTCCTGTGTTTCTCTCTGCCTTATTCCTTTGAGATAAGTTCTCCTACCTCAAGCTTGCTGTTTGGTCTGGTGTGACTGATGTGGAGCAGGGAGATCCCAGGACTTGCCTATCTCTGTTCTCCAATTCTAGCCACAAGTTTACAAGCATGCTGTTCATACCTGGCTTTTTTTTTTTTTTCCAATTGATATTTGTTTTAGATAAGACTCTGGCCTTTGTGCTTACAAAATAAGCATACTTCTGCACCAAGACCTCTTAGCCCCATGCATATTTTCTTCTGCTGAAATCTTTACCACTCACTCACTCACTCACTCACTCACCCACTCACTCACCCACCCACCCACTCACTCACTCACTTGTTTAATTGCACTGATCTTAATGCAAAGATCTAATACAAAGTCCATACCCTTAATACAAAACAAAACAAACAAAAAACAGTTACATTTGAAGAATGGAGACAACCCACACCACAGAAGTGAGATAGACAGAGTTGTTGCAGGCAAAGTGAAGGCAAGAGTGGATACTAACCCAAAGGAATTTTATTTTGAAGACCCCACCTTTAAAATAGCATTTATTTGAGGCATGTTTTATAATAATATAACGTCCCTATTTCAAATTCACCATGTTGTGCAACTTTGAAAAACTTAGGACCATTCCCCTGGAGTTGGTCTTTGAAAGATGAGAAAGTTTGCTAGAGAGACAAGGGAGGAGAGATCTCCAGGGAGAGACCGAAGGGCAGATAAGTGATCGAGCAAGCAAGATCATGTCAGCTGACAACAGGAATAGTGGAATGTGTTCTGTGTGCTCACATTGGAGTAGTATATAAACTATTTATTTTCTGTTCTTTTCATAATAAAAGAATGAAGTTCTTTTGACTATAGCCCTGATGCTACACATGGGAAGCTGATGAGGAGTAGATTACATTATTGAGGAGGGAGTTGTGGTACACACCTTTAAACTCAGCACTTGAAAGGCAGAGGCAGGACGATCCCGAGTTCCAGGCCAGCCTGGTTTGCAGAGTGAGCTCCAAGACAGCCAATACTACACAGAAAAAGCCTGTCTTCATTGTGTGTGTGTGTGTGTGTGTGTGTGTGTGTGTGTGAGAGAGAGAGAGAGAGAGAGAGAGAGAGAGAGAGAGAGAGAGAGAGAGAGAGAGAGAGCTGAGCCAGACGGTCCGAGTTTCATTCCTGGGAAACACACACAGTGGAGAAAATCAATCCCCCACATTGTTCTTTTATCTCCACAGGGGCACCACAGAACACACACTTCCCCAAATAAATGTACTTTTAAAGAAGAAACAATGAGATGTAACAGGAAATGCAGCTCTGGGTCTAAATCCTTAATATCCTTGCTTCCCTGATTAAAAGTTCCAAGATCTAAAACCAGAGTGTCTCAGGCAGTGTGGTGACTTGATTGCAGAGGAAGCTGGGTGGGCTGTGGCAGTGCATTTACAGTGATGTTGTGTTTCAATTGACTTCTGTCTAGTGTGAATGATGTGTCATGGAGAGGAAGAAAGAAGGGTTCTGTGGGATCTGACATCCTTGAGGATGGGGACACTGAGAAGAGCTTTGGATATACACACAGCAAAGCTGCTATGAATATTTTTCTGACATGGGGGTTGGTAGTTGAAGCAGAAGTATAAATGAAACTATTTAGAAAAGATTCAGGAGGGAAAAAGAGGAGGGCAGAAGACAAGGATGTGTGTACTTCTAAGAAGAGAGAGGTAAATAAAGACGCTACAGACTGAATTGTAGGCTCTGATCCCAAATTTGTATGCTGAAATCCTAAAATTCATTGTGACTATATTGGAGACAGTGCTGCTAGAAAAAGAATTAATACAGGTAGAATGATGTCTTAAGCATAGAAGGGATGGGGAGGAAGAAGAAGAAGAGAAAGAAGGGAGGAAAAGAGGAAGAGGAAGAAAGAGGATGAGGAGGAAGAGGAGGAGAGGATATATATATATATATATATATATATATATATACATATATATATATATATATATATATGTACACACACACACACACACACACACACACACACACACTCACACAAACACGGAGGATAGCCAAGTGAGATAGACATTCACCCATCTTGCAAGCTGGGGAAAAGGCCTTTTTAAGTCATGAGCGTGCCAGACCTTAACTGTGATTTTAGTGTAAGAACTAGGATCTAAGAGAGAGGGAATACAGCTTACAAATGGCTATGCTCTCATAGGTTGTAAAGTTTAATGCATGTCCATTAGGTTTGACAATTTATGATTCATTGCAAGGGTGCAGAAGTGGTAGTAATAGAGGAATCCAGATGATAACAGGCTGAACAGAAGGGAGTGTGAATAGAAGAGGATTGTGTAGAGACCTTCCCCACTGGATTTACAAGGCAGCTTGTTAAAAGTTGTCCCAGATCTTAAGCCAAGGATATATCTTGGTTGGAAGAGTACTTGCTTGCTTGGCATGCTCAAGTTCTTGGGTGTGGTGGTGCATGGCACTTCAGGGGTAGAGTCATGAGCATCAGAAGTTCAAGGTCATCCTCAACTACATGTAAATTTTGTAGCTGGCCTGTGTTAAGTAAGTTATCAAACAAGTATGCAAACAAACCTGCAGATGAAAGTTTTCTTAGTCTCTTACTGAGTCATAATTTGAACAAGACTCTCAGATTCATGCACAAATTAAAGTTTGAAATAGATCTTAGGTCATTCTTTGCAAGAAATCACTTGGAACTAGAATGAAGGAGGGCTGAGATTGATCAACAAAAATCAGACCTGAATATGCTCTTAAATGTGAAGTTGTCTGTCCTACTGACAGTTTATAAGGAAGTTGTTGGATGAAAGGAAGAGACTGAGAATAAAGAGACACAATAGAATAACCAATGTCTCAAGAACATCAGGCAGGGTACCATCAAGAAGCCAGGTCAAGAACTTAGCCCTATGGAGAATAGGGGTATTTCCCTATTGGTTAATGTAAGTTTATGAACATACAGACTTTTAGATATAGATTCAAAGCTTTGGGGCTGTGCATCCAGAAGTCTCATCTTATTTTCTTTATAAAGCTGAACACAAACCTAAGACAAAGCACTTGAGATGCAGGTTGAAGGGGTATTGCTGCATAAGAAAGTAAGACACCATAAGAGTGTAAAGTGAACTGGACAAAGCAAGATGTCTGGACATGCTAATGATAGTCAGAGGAATTAAAAACACAAAGGAATAGGGAAGATGTTCTGGAGAGTGCCACTATCTTAACTATGGTCCCTGGAGTGGGAAAATAAGTGAGAAAGGATTGTTGGAACCACAGAGTATTTTATTCCCTAAATAAATTGTCAGCCTGGATTCTGAGGTCATCCTCTATGAGGCTGGGATGGAGATAAAGAACTTAGAGCTAGATTTGGCTTCTAAACGTTTGTGAAAAAAGATTTGTTGGAATTCCCAGGAGAAAGATGTAGAGACAAAGGTAGAAAGACAAATCTCACCAGACTGTAAATTCCCACTGCATAATGAGAGTGGAAAACAAAAAGCAACCAACGGGTAATAGTGGTTTATATGCTCTCTTTCAGAATCTTGCGGAAAGGACCCTCCTCTCACTAATGGAATACTCCAGGCTTATGTTAGCCATTGTGCCAGTGAATTTACTGTAAGTTCTCCCCTTTCCCTTGGCCCTCTGTCTTCACCTCAGTCACTTGTCACATGGTAGCACAGTATGCAGTCCCTCATCATATGCCTAAACATTGTTCTTGACCTTACCAGCCCCCAGAAGCCTGAGCCAACTGATTGTCTATTGTTTATGCTTTAGCACGTCTGTGCTATCCCATTTTAACAGCAGAAAACATATTTAGACAGCAAGCAAGCAGGATGAGGCAATGACTTGGCTGTGGGAAGGGTCAGAGATGCCAAGATGGGACCAGTACAGTGTGTTCCTGCTTCTCTCAGGTCCCCAAATGCTGCAGGCTGGGATGCCTCCACATCATGATGCTGTTCTTTGTCCTACCATGTCTGTTTGTTGGTCCTTTTATAACTAATATCCCTAGGGGCTCTTCACTTGCCTCAGTGTGTATGTTTCTGCCATCTTGATTCCCATCCCTCAACCCTCATCAGAGAAGCTTCTTAGAGTCAATGGCTGTTAAGACAAGAGATGCACAGCTGTCTGACATGCAGAGAATACGAAATTTCAAAGCTCTGAATATATCTATATTGTCTCTTCAAAGTTCAGAGACAATTAGAGAAGTGTGAGTGAAAGAGATTTAAGAGCCAGAGGTATTGGATTATCTACAGTGGATAAGTATTTGCCAGATGTCTCTGTCTCTCTCCGATACACACACACACACACACACACACACACACACACACACACACAGAGAGAGAGAGAGAGAGAAAGAGAGAGAGAGAGAGAAAGAGAGAGAGAGAGAGAGAAGCAGAGACAGAGACAGAGAGAAAGAGGGACAGAGAGAGACAGAGAGAGAGACACAGAGACACACAGAGAGAGGGAGGGAGAATTGTTCATAGCTAATAAAGTAGTTTGATGACATGCAGATTAGATGATTAGGGGAAAGATTATTGCAAGTCACTCAGGCAACAGGGCTAAGAACTAAGTGTGGGAGCCAAGAGTCAGAAGGAAAAGGCAAGCAGAAGGCATGGTTGTCTCTCCTTACAAAGATAAAATTCAATCGATTTTTGTGAAAGAATTTACTTCTGGACTTACTTGTTTGTTTGCTTCAATCATTTTGCCCAATTTTCTTTTTATAGTTCTGTTTAGCTGAGGTAGGAAGTCAACCATAGTTTTATAGTACTTGCTACTTCAGGAGTCAGGTATTAGAGAGCTTCGACCTGTGAAACAAGCAAGTATATGCAAAGAATATGTTCTTATTGTAGAATATGGCTTACACCTTTTATTCCTCAGATATTCATATGCAAAATTCCCTAGCTACTCTATTTATAGTTGATTCTGAAGTGATTTAAAACAAACTGTGAAAATTTATATTTTCAATATACATTTTATATATTTACCAATATTTTATCTGTATTTCTACCTCTATTTATTTACTTCTGTTACATCTATCAGTAATCTATCATCTATGTATCATCTATATAATTATCTATTATCTATGTATGTATAATCTATGTATCTGTCTGTCTATCTATCTATCTGTCCACCATCTATGATTATCATCAGCATTGCCACCTACCTATTCATGAGACCAGATTGAAACCGAGAGTCAGAGTATTTGTTTTCTTAATATCTGTCTTAGTTAGGGCTTTACTGCTGTGAACAGACACCATGACCAAGGCAACTCTTATAAGGACAATACTTAATTAGGGCTGGTTTATAGGTTCAGAGGCTCAGTCTACTATCATCAAGGCAGGGACATTACAGCACCCAGACAGACATGGTGCAGGAAGAGCTGAAAGTGTTACATTTTCACCTGAAGGCTGCTAGTGGAAGACTGACTTCCAGGAAGCTGGAGTGAGGGTCTTAAGCTTATGCCCACAGTGACACACCTATTCCAACAAGACCACACCTCCAAACAGTGCCATTTCCTGGGATAAGCATATACAAACCATAACAATGTCTTAAGGTCTCCAGCAGTTCTGTAAGAAAGTACTACAAACTGAGTGTTTCTAAGCAACAGAAACATAGTTCTCAAGGCTGTTAAGGGCAAAGTCTAGGTGCTGGTATATTTGTATTCTGTTGAGTGTTCACTTTCTGGTCCATAGAAGAATGCCCACTTGGTGATGGGGATGAGTGCTGGCCCCATCTGGTCCTTTTGAAAGGCACTGATCCAACTCCTGAGTGCTTCATGTTCATGATCTAGTGACTCCATAAGATTCCACCTCCTATCAACACCACGTTGGGGTTCTGATTCTAACACAGGAGGTTTTGGGTGTGTGCGCAGGCACCGACATTCAGTGCATAGCAATTACTGTAGCCGCCTAAATTCTAAGCCTAGGATGGCTTCAGTTTCTCTTGAAAATGGGACTGAAATCTTGTACTTACTTCTTATGTCAAGTCTAAAGACATCACATTGCTCAAAGCACGCTTTAGGAGTGAAGGAGTCCTGAAGTACGGCAGTGTCCTTGATGGTTAAGAGTCAGCATGATCTACTTATAATGCCAACTCCGTAGCCTTTGCCAGGTTATTTGCCCTTTTTCACTGTACCTCCTGGAACTGTAAAGGTGAAAGTATGGTTGAGGGTATCTGTGTAAGACTGGGCCCTTCTACACTCCACTGTGGACAGAGGTAGTGCCAGCGAGCTCTATACTTTCTTAGGTGCTCCTGATGGTTAATGATTATGGGGGGGGCGTTGAGGAGGTGTCATTCACTTTAATGATATAGGCCATCGGATGTAGGCCACCAGGACAGTAGAGGAGGGGGTTAGAAGGAAAGGAAGGGAGACGAGAGAGGGCAATGGAAGTGAACATAATAATATTACATTGCATACAGGTATAAAACTGTCCAAACTAAAGGGGAAGAAAGTAAAGGAACAGACTACCTAGAAGAGCTGTTGGGAGAATTAATGGAATCCCATGTGTTAAGCCTTGCCACAGTTCACCCAGAGAAGGGGTTTGGCGGCAGTTTTTTGACACACATTCTGCTTGGCGTCACCACAACCCTCCCGCCAAATCTGAGGAAGTTCTAAGTAAGGAAAATGAACTTTCCACTTAGCACTGATACAAAATGATAGGAAAATCAAACGTAAGAACCAGACAGTTTTCACAGTGCATTGAAAAGAAGGGTGACAAATTGGCACTAGCCATAAAGTGCTGGAAGCTGACAGATAACTGTGTGTCTGGACCACAGGACTCAGTGGGAACCATGTGCTCCTAACAGGTCCTAGCAGGTTACTGGCTTCCTCTCAGCCTCAGCTTGCTAGTGAGTCAAGTAGCGACACTCTTTCAAGATGTATGTGAGGGTCAAAGGAGAGATGGGGTCACACAGGCATCCTATATACATAGAAAGGATAAAGTGTGATGGGTGAATGCAGGTGTTTGGGAAAGGACAACAGTGATAGTATTTTAAAGACCTCCACAGTCTGCTTGCTTTTATTTAATGGGTCCTCCTATGCCCCCCCCAACTACCCTCCATCTAGACCATCAGAATCATCCAGATATTCATCTAGACCCAATAGAATCATCCAGATATTCAGTGTTGGATGTTGTTCACCGAGGTCAAGATGCAACTCGCTGTTTAAAAACAAAGCAAAAACAGTCGTGTTCTTTTAAAATCATCTGGGCTCCTATATTCTACCTGGTCACACACGTGCTTCAATGATGTATGCACATACGACAGGAAAGTTGAAGTGCAAATCCTCTAGAAGGTCAAAGGGAACAAGTGGGAGGGTGAGGTGGGGGAGCAGGCCAGGAGGAGAATATGCTCAGATTAAAGGTCTACTGCTATAAAGGTAGAGAAATAAAAGAGAGAGATGGGCCACAGGGGGAACTGGGCAGGATGCTGCTGTTAGACTGGGATTCTGTTTCTTCATCTTGTATGTATTTGAGTCAGGTCCAGGGCAGCTTTATCCTTCTGGGGATCTCTCAGCTGTATCATCAGTCAGAGGATCTGCTCTCTCCATCTGTGTTACGTTCAGGACCAAGTAAGTAGCAAGAGATGAATGTGTGCTGAATAGCCATGGGGGACGGCATTCATCTCAGATGCACACGGTACAGAAGTGAGGTAAAGTGCGAAGGGCCTGTGCTCCCTCCAGAGGTCAGACCACCCAGGCGCTCTGAGCATTTGCATAGAAAAGTTAATAATCTACAAAAAAAATATTAAATGCCACTGAGTTGAAGGATATTCTATGCACATACAGTAAAACAGATAAATCCTGAGAAAGAGGAAAGCCAGCCATCGCTAACGCTGATTGCTTAGTATACGGAGATTAAAACAAAACAAAACAAAAAAAAAGAATACAGAGATTCGTAAATTTATATGTTTTCCCCCAACTTTAAAACTTTACATCTGAAAGTTAAGAAGTAAAAACCAAAAAGCATGTGGGAGCAGGGAGAAGGCTCAGAAGAGAAAGGTGATGGCTGCCAAGTCCCCTAGCCACAGTTCCTTCACCTGACCCACACAGTGGAAGAGAGACCCACATGGTGATGATAAAGAACCAACTCCCACAAGCTGTCCTCTGACCTCTATGCATGCCATGGTACATACAAACCCATACATTTAAACACGCACATGTACCCCAAGTAAAATAGTTTTAGAAATAATCAGACATCACTGTTTAATAAGGAAAAAAAGTTATTGAAAATGACAAAAACCACAAAAATTAAGAGGATAATGTGTGTCAAGGCTCCACAAATACCTTCGACCGGGTACCCACGGAATAGGTGGTATCTCACTGGTGTTTGTTGAATCCAAATACAAACTCATAAATCACAAAGGACAGGAGGAGAAGTAATGCTTAAGATCCGGACATCCGAGGATGTTTAAAAGGAATGGAAAAACAAGAGCCATCAAACGCGGCACGGCTATGAGGTCAACCCCTTGAAGTCGACTTTAGGAAAAGCCTTGATCCCTGAGCCCTGGACAGATGCTGTGACTACTTCCACTTCCTTCAGGACAAACAATTAACATCCAAGCGTCTCTTGTTCTGCATCCAATCAGAACCACCTGAAGGATTTAAAATATCACGTAGCACAGTGCTACGAGCAGCTGGCTGGCTGGAGGGGTCTCATAAATGTCACCAGGAGGACTCCTAGCAATCAGGAAGACAAGAGACAAAAATAATAACAGTAATTCTTTGCCCTCACGTAGCATCTTTCATCTGAAGGGCTCAAAGGCTCAACGTATTTTACAGATGTTGTAGCCATTAAAATGTATACGGCAGACATTATTCTCTGTGAATTAGCAGATGGGGAGGGGGCCATAATCCTGTCACTCACACTAAAACTGGAATAAACGTCTAATTATCCCTGAGAGGAATTCTTTCTAATGTAGCCCCCTCTTTCTGCAGTTTCTTATCGCTTCTGAGTGGACAGGACAGGTCTCCTCGTTGGCCTTGGTATATCTGCTGCCAGTATCCGAACACTGAAATGAGATCAGATCAGAATCTTTGTTCCAGACGAAACATATTTAACCGCTCAAATCTCTCTTCAGAAGCCGAAGCTGCCTCGTTCTCATTTTCCTACAACCTGGAGGTGGTTTTCAACTACAGTAACTGAAACCAGGGCAGGACCCTGTATCCCAGATCAATCAGCAAATTTCACCTGAGTCCAGCCGCCCGCCCGTCTCTAGGTTAGACTGTTTTTGCAGCTGTTCCTCCCAGGAAGAGATGCTGTTCTCCATTTTGCTACTTTTAGGATAAGGCAATGACTTCTAGTTCCCTTGTCCAAAATATTCGTTGTTTATTTTTCTCCCTCCTCCCCAAAGCTTTGCTCAACACTGGGCAATCCTCTAACCCTGAGCTATCCTCCTAACCCTGGCATTTCTTTAAAAGGTGGAAAATAAATAGATAACTGAGAGAAAACCTCTTCCATTCTCATCCCAGCACGATCATGGTTATTTTTGCATTTACTGTTCTTCTTCACTCACGGTAACCTTGTAGCCTCAGGGAGGCGAGGCCATGCATTTTCTAGTATTTAAATAGCTTTCAAGATCACCTTACACTATGGAAGTTTTCCCTACTGATTTTCGGAAAAGAAGCACCGGATTTTGGAGCGTGTACTAAAGGTTGAGTCTGTGATGTAGTTTGCTCAGCTTTTAGGAGAGAACAGATTTGTCTCCACCATCCTACCCCTGCCCTCCGCTGCTGTGAAAATGTTTTGTTAAACATCTTTGCATTCAAAGTCTTTTTTTTAATGCTGCAAGGAATGTCGTTAGGAGTCTTAAAACTCTATTTTTAAACAGCCTCTCGAATGGTAGATAGTAATTTAAAAGCCTCAACGTCTACATCAGCTATGCTATATTCTGCTCAGAACCAATTTTTCTCATTGTTTGAATTAGTCACATGCTTGTCTTGCTGTTAGAATTAAATGCAAATGTCCTCTCTAGCACCCCCCCCTTTTTTTTCTCCTTTTCAAAATAAATTCATTCTCCTTTGCAGGGAACTACATTTGTATAAAGGACAATATCTAAATCTAAACTAGGTTAATGAAATCTTGATATGAAACTAGCCACTATTATAAAACCTTGTGCTTACTAGATGTCTCTTGCCTATGGGTTCAGACCACCATTCTATTCTTTAAAATGTCCTTGTAAGGTAAATAAGAAATACTATGAATAGGTTGTAAAGAAAACAGACGGCTGGGTGTCTTGGCTGAGACCCAGTACTGCTATGGTAAATGGTGTTGCTCTGCTTTCTGAGGCCCCTCCCTTAAGTCTCAAAAGCAACATTGCTGTAGGCTTTGGATCAACCTTATTCAAATCCCCCAGGCATTATTGCCTTTCTTTCTTGTGTTCTTAATATTTGTATGATTGTTTGTCCTGTGCTCGGAGAGTGCTGAAAAACAAACACTCATTTAAGCCAGTTGTTTGGCAATATGTAGGGGAGGAGAAAGTGCTTGTGAATTTAATCTGTCCTTAGAACTAAAGTGATTTTCATACATGTCAAAGAGTCAAACTAGTTTGTGCACGCACTCCCCACCTCAGACAGGCTGGTTGTTTCGGGTGATAAATTTCAGCTAGCTCTGATATCCTTGGAACATTACTTATTATAAACCTCTTGGGAAAAAAACCATGGCCAGAGACTAGACTTCCTCACTCTGCCCTGCTGATGTGTTTCTCTTCTTTTCCCTACTCATTTCAAGATTTTTAAAAATGATCTCTGTACATCTTAGGATATACATTCAGATTCAGTCTCTGTCCCTGCTTCTCCATGGTATGGACATTTGAACTTGAAAATCAGTAACTTTGTAAGCTGGCATTCCTCCAGGGACTCTTGGAACCAGGGTGTCTTGTCTTTTACATTAAGTACTGGAATTCTTTTTCTTTGGACGTTAATGATCCTTTTCAGAACAGGATTCAATTTATCAACAGCTGGAAAGAGAGGGATTTTTAGATAAAACATAGTTTTGAAAGTCTTGGAATCAAATCCAGTTTTTGGAACACAGCGAAACAGTTTGAAGTTAAGCTGTGGGGTCTCTCAAGGTGGCGCTTTCCTGTGCAACCTGAGTTGGTTATGTTTATTTAGGGCAAAATGAAGGAGAAAGTAGTTGCAAGGCAGAAAAAAAAATTGGATGGGATTCGTTAGTAGAAATGCTGTAGATTATTAAACAATGAAACCTTTTCAAGTGAGAGATAAAGTAATAGAAGGTGGCAGGGGAGAGGCAGGAATGTAGAGAGAAAAATATCAGGGGCAGACCCTGATAAGATCTTCAGGAATCTGAGACAGATGGGGTGCAGGATTGCTGCGCTCTCTGCCTAGCGCTTTTCTTCTTTGCTGATGATTTAGTTCTGGAACTTTCCAGTAACTTCTGCTGTGACACAGACCCCATCTAGTTCCTCCCCCTTCCCTGTCTCAGCCTACAATGGGGGCTAGGGGTTGGGGGCAGGATTCCTATTCCTAACACCTTTGGGTTGCTGGGAAGCTGAGACCTTGTTCTTGTCTGGCCCGTTGGACCACCTGAGAGTAATTAAGCAGTCCCTCCTCTGGTTCCAAAATTCAGTTTTCCTGGAACATCTTGTTGAACTGGAATGCCTAGGCAGTTGAGAAACCACTACTCACACCTGAACAAATCAGTCTGTTTTTCCTGAAATGTAGTCCGTGCTCGCCTCCTGGCACCCGCTCAGGTAAATGGCAGATCCAATTGTCTGGCTGAAGCGGACCGTGGTGAGGTAATTATCATCATCTTGGAGGGCTCTGTTAGGCATCTCAGGGAACAGCGCGCTGCTCTGCACCGATAGATGGACTGCTGGTCTAATTATGCAAGCAGCTCACATGAAAAAGGCCAAAAGAAGAAAAGATCAGAGGGCATATTCAAAATATGTTTAGAAAAGGCCAGTCGAAATCCAACAAAGGAGAGGGGCTGTCTCCCAAAGAAAGAGAAGTTCTGAAGTATAAAACCTTTTTATGGCATGTAAGCAGACAAACAGACACACAGAAACAGAGATAAAGAGAGGGACAGATAGAAGAAGATAGAAGAGAATCATATGAAGAGGGAGAGGAGAGTCAGAGAGACACAGAGAGACAAGAAGAGACAACTCTCATTGGCTTGACTGGCAACTGCGCAGAGTGAGCATCTCCGAAAATGTCTAGTCCTTCATCAGGAAGCAGATGTGCCTGGGGACGAGACAGACTGTGTTTGGGTCTAGCCTAATCTCATTCATTTAAGAATGTTAAAATTTAAGCCAAGCCTGTTAGCTGATGACCTTCGAGCTACTTGGAAGGCTGAGGCAGGAGGATCACAGCCACAAAGCCATCTTGACAGTCTGGTAGCCTGGGTAACTTACTGAGGCTTTACCTCAAAATTAAAAGTGAAACTAGGATCAATCCTAGTTTCCAGTAAAGAGTTTGTCTGGCACGGGCAAGGTTCTGGGTTCAATATCTGATACTGGCACCCCTAAATAAAACAAAGGGTTCCTATTGCCAGTTCACTCTTTGCCTCTGTCTGCCCTTCTCCCAACAGGACCCCGGGTTACTACCCCAGATCAGACAGTAGGCTAGCCCTCCTGAGTGCCGACTCTCCCCATCTTTTTCTCTTGTCAAAAAGAGGAACATCCGTGTCATTAGAAGCCTGTGCTTTGTCACTTTTTTTTTTTTAACGTTAGAAGACATGATTGACATTGTGAGCTTTAGAATCTTCTGGGATAGACGTTTATGTTAAGGCAAGCCAAACGCAGGTTTGGCTTTGGGCAGAAATAGAGGTATAATGAGGTGTAATTGTTTAGAGTAACCTAAATCGTGAGCCTTAACTGTAGTGATCGTCCCTTTGCTTCTCTTCCCTCCCCCTCCCTCCTCCTCTTCTTTCCCCTCTCCCTCTACTTCTTTCCCTCCTCATCCCACTTCATCCTCCCTCCCCCCCGAAAATTTTTTGATATTTTGAGGCAGCATCTCTTCACGTAGGTCACGTTGACCTTGAATCTTAGGACCTCTTCAGCCACTCTCCATCTGCTTGGATTAGACATGTGAACCACCATGCTGGGCCCTGATGCTGGCTTCTAAGAAAGCCACAGAGCGAGAACACTGGTTCTTCAATGCTACTCAACTTTTCTTTGGAATCTAGACACTAACTACAATAGCTTAGACCCACTGGATGATTTTACGTCATTTAAAAAAAAATCATATATTTTTAATTCTGTGTATATAAATGTTTGTCTCTGTGCATGTGTGACCCACATGCATGGCCTCGCCTGTCAGGACCCCTGGATGGAGTTACTGACAGTGTCGAGCTACCATGTGGGTGTTGGAAAACAAACCTGGGTCCCCTTCAAGAGCAGCCAGTTCTCTTAACTGCTGAGCCATCTCCCCAAATCCTGTCATTTTTCTCTCATCATCTAGGCAATGTGCAAAATTAGAAGAAAAAATCTGCATGGAAGAGACTGCTGAGCGGCCCTCTGTGCCTCTGGGAATGTGTCTGTACCGTGCTTCTCACTGCTGGGCTACTTCAGGTGGCGCTGCGGTGAGCATGCTTATTTCAGGAGACAGTTTTAAAACACAGTTACGTTTTATTACTCCTTTAAAAGTGCTTTCGCAAAGCCCACATCACCAAGGAGTGCGTTTAATTTAATCTTTTACTGAGTGTAGCCCTTGTCCTGTTTATGACCCAAGACTGATGCCTCAGCCCATAAACGTGGCTTCTCTGGAACCATACTGAATATACTGAACATGCCTCTGCCAGGACGGCATTTAAATGGACATCTTAAAAAAAAAAAAAAAAAAAAAAAACTAATCGAAAACTGCTTCTCTCAAGTTCCCAGAGAGGCACGGGCGCTTCCAAGGCCCACGATTTTTCTGGAAAAGCACAGGATATTTTAGAGAAGGTAGTTCTGACTAAACATCTTGAATTGCTGAAGTCCTAACAGACCCGAGAAAGCCCCGGAGAATCAATGGAAGAACAACACGATGTAATGCCTTTTAAAAGATGGCAACCAGAATGAAAAGGAAAAAAAAAGCTTTACTTTATTTCAGAAAGAGATGTCAACTCAGTGTTTGTGGATAAAGTTGCCAAATAATCTTTCTCAGTTCCAAATTCACTGTTGGAGGGGTTGGAAACCAAAGACAGCGGCAGGCACCAAGAAAAGTCTCAAACAGCCAGCGCCATCTAGTGGTTGTGTAGGACAAAGCCGGAGCATGTAACAGAAGCCTGGACTTCCACTCTGAGAATGTGGAGAAAGCTGAGAATCTGGAGAAAGCTGGCTTGAAAGTAAAGCTGTAATTCACTCACTGAGTGATGAACTTTGGTCTCACAACAGCCTTCTTGAAGCCTAACCGCATCACAATCAGAAAATGAACTCTCTACGTTTTAAGTTTGTGAACTGTGCTGGGTTCTCCCCTGAGTTAGACTACCAAGTGAGGTTTTTCAGAAACAAAGTGTCGTCTCTTTCGGAATCCCGGGTCAACCAGAGCTTTCTGCTACCCGGAAATGATAAGCACATCTTAAAATTGGGCGGCTGCACTGAGCCTGCCCAGGAGGACTGTGGGAGGTAGAGTTCAGTGGTCCTGCCCTGGAGGACTGTGGGAGGGAGAGTTCAGTGGTCCTGCCCTGGAGGACTGTGGGAGGGAGAGTTCAGTGGTCCTGCCCTGGAGGACTGTGGGAGGTAGAATCCAGTGGTCCTGCCCAGGAGGACTGTGGGAGGTAGAATCCAGTGGTCCTGCCCAGGAGGACTGTGGGAGGTAGAATCCAGTGGTCCTGCCCAGGAGGACTGTGGGAGGTAGAATCCAGTGGTCCTGCCCTGGAGGACTGTGGGAGGTAGAATTCTGTGGTCCTGCCCAGGAGGACTGTGGAGGTAGAATTCTGTGGTCCAGGGTCTTTGGATGGGAGTCATTGCATCTTTATATTATAACCTTAAGTCTCACATTCAGCATTTCTAGTCAGTAGCTAAAAAACACAGCCATTTAGTAAATTTCAGACTTTGTTACCAAAAGAAACCAGGTGCTTTTATGGTGTTGTTTGTGCTTTCTGTCAGCGACGAGTGACAGGTCACTGGACTACACGGCAAGGTTCCGTTCAGGCCAGCTAGGGCTACACAGGGAGAGCCGCCCTCAGAAATTTTAATAGTTGTTTTTCAATAGAATGTATTCTCTTATAACCTTATGTGTTTTATTTACAAATTTTATTTTGAGGAGAACTCTGTGACCTTCACAGTACTGCCCATTGGGCATCACGGAACAAATAAACAACGTGTGTGCGTGTGTGCATGTGTGCATGCGTGTCTCTGTGTGTGTGTTAAATCTTGATGTTGAAACAGAGTTTAGGAGTCAGACGCTCAAGTGTTAGATCCAATTGTTTAAGTTAAACTCTAAGTTTTAGTAGCTTTTCCTCCCCTTTGCCGCTCCCTGCCTCAGTTTACCCATCTACAATATCTTCAAGGGTAGCTGTGAAGTTTAAATGAGTCAGTAAGTATAAACTGTTGAAATGAGCATCCGGCATTTAGAAGTCCCTGGAACTAGTTCTTGTCAGCACAGCACTGTGCAGTTCGGTAAAGCAAAGCGCGAACTACAGAGGTCTGGTTGCGTAGCTGAGCTAAGCAGCTGAACTTGTGATCTAAGCAGCTGCCAGTTTTGAAGAGACAACGAGCCTTGATAAGCATCTTTACGCCAGGAAAAACACGGCTGCCTATTCTATATGCCTTAACAATGTTTCGAAAATAAAATTATTTATTATTTATTATTATTTTATGCTCTATTGTTGTTGTATTAGGCGTGTGCGCACGTGCGCGAGCAGGCGTGCTTGTACCACAGGGCCCATGTAGAAGTCAGAGGTTGAGTTTTGGGAGTAGGTTCTCGTCTCTCACCTTGACCTTGGGGTGAAGTCTCTCTGGTTATCTCTGCTGTCCTGTGGGTTCCGGGCTTAGGCCCACACTCGCTGGGAAATAGTCCGTCCTATGGCTTTTCTGCATGGTAAGTACTTTTACTCACCGAGCCATCTTGCTGGTTCTCATAAGCTTCTCCAGTTAACGCTTGTCGTAATCCCAACTACTGAAGTGTCTCACGAGTTCTAGGACTTCAGAGAAGTGCCCAGTTCAAGGACGTATGGGTGAAGTTTGTAGGGGACAGATTGGAGTCCTGGTAATTATTCAGTCGTGGCCTTTCAAAGGTGCGCAGTGATCTCAAAGAACACTTAAAAGAGAAAGTCAGCACTTGGAGGACCTTACAGAGGACCGCATCTCAGTTCCCAGAATCCTCAGGAGCCTCAATTGCCTGCACCTTCACTTCCAGAGGATCCAACACCTCCTTCTGGCTTTCTCTGGCATCGGGACACGTGATGCTTGCACACATAAACCTGAAAATAGGAACTCTTTTTTA
Organism: Micromys minutus; assembly: GCF_963924665.1. NCBI lineage: Eukaryota > Metazoa > Chordata > Mammalia > Rodentia > Muridae > Micromys > Micromys minutus. The sequence goes on along the minus strand of NC_137954.1, from coordinate 27,858,713 downwards.
AAAGTTGAAAAGGGGAATCTTTGACTAGATCCAGGAGACAGAAGCAGTTTTAACCCTAGCTCACCTAATCTGAGGGCTAATCCCACACTGGGGCAGGAGGAAAAAACAACTGAAAACATTCATGAATAGGAATTCATTTGACCTCTGTGTTCCATGTATACAGGGAGTTTCAAAAAATCATTTAAAATCTATTTTATGTGTGAATACGAGTAGCTCCCCAGGTACATAAAGGCCCTTCTATCGTGGAGTGAAGTTTCCAATCATGGTGGAGAGAAGACAGATAAGAATGAGCGAATCCTTATACATTTCAAACAAGGCAAAGCAAAACATGGCAGACCTCTCCTGATACATTGTAGCAGTGTGGGAAAAAAGAATGAGCACACTGCTGATCAAGAATCAATGATAGGTAACAATTTACTGTGCCACAGCAGAGGGCACAATGAGAGAATTTTCTGTTCTGTTTTATTTTATTTTGAGACTGGGTCTCATTGTGTAGTTGAGTATTTGGCCTGAAACTCATAACAGACATCCTGACTCAGGCTCCCAAGGGCTGGGATTTACAGGCATGCCCAGTTGCACTCATTACAGAGTTTCCGTGTGTATGTGGGTGTGCGCAGGTAAATGTAGGTAGGGGCCTGCGTAGGTCAAAGGTGTCAGGTCCCTCTGTAACTGGAAGTACATCATAACCTACACAGTGTGGGTCCTGGGGACCAAGCTTGGGTTCTCTGCAGGAACAGCACATGCTTTTGATTATTGAACCGTTTCTGCAGCCCCGAGACACGGTTTGTGAAGTGGAGACAACAGTAATCAGACTATGCCTGCTTTGTTATACAAGTGGGCATGGCCTTCTGTGTTCTGTTTGCCTTGGGTGTAACTGGATTTCAGGGGAGCACACTGTGACTGGGCACAGGAAGATCCACCACTTGTGACCAGTGGGGCTGAGCCCAGCCTTCTCACCCACTGTGGCAAAACTTACACATGTCTCAGAAGCTTTTGTGGTGATTAAGCAAGTTCATGTTTAGTAGCTTCTATGGGGGAGGGGCAGTCCTCAGTCGGCACATGGTGAGTCTGTAGTGGATCTGAAGCCGAGCTTCTTAGTCATTTATATATGGAATTAACCAAGGGGGAAGTTGATTCTATAAAGGAAACCGTTCATCCGTAATATGGGGTGTTTTCTGTCAAGGAGGATCAAGGGGAAGAGTTAACAGGAGGGAGCACTTAATACAATTCATACATATAGTTTCTATTGTAACAGGACTTATGGAATGGCGTCTAATGTGTGAGTGTGTGTTGATGAGGACTCTAAATTGAACCAGACTATTTAAAAATGTTGAAAATTTAGATTGAAGGACTGCTTTTAAAAATGTGTATGTATGTGATGGTGTGTGTGTGTGGGGGGGTGCATTTGTCCTTGTATGTGTGCATGTGGAGGTCTCAGGAACTATTCCCCTTGGGTTTTGAGACCAGGTCTCTCGCTGAGATCTGGGGCTTGCTGCTTAGGCTAGGTTGGCTGGCCAGTGAGCCCCAGGAATCCTCTAGTCTTCCACACCACGGTTTTCATGTGAGTTCATGTTACCTGACTTGAGTCACTATGCCTGTGTAGCAAGCACTTTACCAGCTGGTTTGTCCCCTAAGACCAGAGACTATTAATGTTTTCTTATTAAATGTCCAAGTTTCAGAAGACTTTGATGGAAACTGTACAACACAGCGGGAATGCTAAACTCAAAGGAAGATGTTGCATTTCCACCAATGGTAGCTTTCTCACGAGCAGGAGCTCACTGGCCTACAGAAGGGCATCTCCGAATGCATATATGCACATTTCCATATTTTCCTGGCTTCAGTGGGGCCAAAAAAGCCATGCACACACCAGTCATGAAGTACAATATCTTTAGAGTAGAAGGCATTTCCAAGGATGAGATTCCCCCACAAACTTGACACTTACCTGATAAGTGTAATCCTCTGGGTTGCACTTAAGGCCGGAAAGAGAACGCAGTGCCACAGTGCAGCCAGATTGCCATTAAAGGGTGGGAGTTTGTTTTCCAGCATTCTTTGGAAAAGTAGGAGTCAAATGTCACTACCTGGCCTCAAGTCCTCTTTACCAAGGTATCTGTCCATAGAGCTGAATAAATATCACTCCTAAACCCACAACACGGTACTTTGCCTAAGACAGGCCCGATGATGAAGTATCAATTATTGACACCGTGAGTTCTAGGTATTTTCATTCTCACACACATTCACACACACACACACACACACACACACACACACACACACACACACACACACACAGACTTTGAAGTCCCAACATTTTTTCTTATTGTGGAGTAGCTGGCAGATTTGCCCAGACTTCCTTGGATTCCTCGGAGAACTTTCTCTGCCCAAGCGATTTGGAGTCAGTGGCTTCTTGCTGTGTTTCTGTCTTTGTTTAGGAGGGGCGGCCCTGAGGTAGGAGCTTGGAAATCAAGCTGTGGACATCACCAGAACTGCTCACTCCCCTGGACGGATGCAACCAGAGCTCTTAAGTCTCGTTCTTCACTGCACCCTGGCACCCCCTCTTCTGGGATCATCCCCTTCTTTTGAGCTGCTCTGGGCTTAATTAGAGCAGGCTCACCTCTGTGCCAGACTCCACAGCTGATCTCCAGGTCTCTAATTGAGATACTTTCAGCTAAATCAGCCCAGCAGGAAGGGGTCTCCCTGGCTTTCTATATCCCTTCCCCACTACCCATGGGCTAAAGACACAGTTAGCCCTTGGGGTTTAGTTCGACTCCACCCCAGGGGAAACATGTAATTAAAGCTTTCAGAGGCTTATAGTGGACTTGCAAACAGCTAAGTCAAAAAGAGAGAGGCGTGCTGTAAAAATTGCAAAGCTTGCTTTTGATTAACCAATGTAAAGAACACACTGCTTAGGTAATTAAGGTAAATTAAGCAAAATCAAGCAGCTTATGGAGGGGTGTGCTCAAACAATGATCCTTTTTTCAATTTCCATTCTCTGGCTAATGCAGAGTCCGACTTCACGTGTAGATTTCCAGGCCGATGAGAGATTTTTACCATTTACCCATCGGCACGTAAAGATGAGCCTGCAGCTGGGTGCACATTGGCTAGGCTTTGAATATTTTCTGCGAGTTGGAGAGGGAATGGTCACACCTTCCTGCTGGATACTGCGGAGGATCAGCCAGTCACAGGGTTCGAGTTTCATGTCTTCCTACACATACCTTATATAAATGGTCTTTATTTTCACACAGTCAGATGACTCCATAGGCTCCAGCAACCTATTACACCGGGATAATTTGGAGGTAGGGGTTTGTAGGTCCTTGGACTTTTAGGAAACATGTTAAGAAGGCAGAGTTGTCTTTGGTACTTTTTCCAACCTCTGTAGAATCCAGTAGTCATGTCTTCTTTGAGGGACACTAGGAATAAATATGATCTCAGGCACATGACAGTCACTTCTCCTCCTCCTCTTCCCCCTCCTTCTCCTCTTCCCCCTCCTCCTCCTCTTCCCCCTCCTCCTCCTCTTCCTCTTCCTCCTCCTCTTCCTCCTCCTTCTCTTCTTCCCCCTCCTCCTCCTCTTCCTCCTCCTTCTCCTCTTCCCCCTCCTCCTCCTCCCCCTCCTTCTCCTCTTCCTCCTCCTTCTCCTCTTCCTCCTTCTCCTCTTCCTCCTCCTCCTCTTCCTTCTCCTTCTCCTCTTCCCCTCCTTCTCCTCTTCCCCCTCCTCTTCCTCTTCCTCCTCCTCCTCTTCCCCCTCCTTCTCCTCTTCCCCCTCCTTCTCCTCTTCCCCCTCCTTCTCCTTTTTCTCCTCCTTCCCCCTTCTTCCTCCTTTTAAAAATATTTTTCTCATTTTATTGATTTAAATCTGTCTTTTTTTTCTAATGTCATAATCTTAGAAAAATCTTTTTTGGTGGTATATCCATTTTTACTGTAGAACACAATAGAATGTTTCAAATAAGTAGTAAACAAACGTAAAATTTATTATTATTATTTATTATTTATTATGTATAGTATAAAATTTCAACAGTGAAAGCAGGAAAAGTCCTGGTTCAAATACAACAAGAAATACATTTATTTTAGACAGTAAAGTCGCTGACTTAATCCCTAATCCTCAGATATATACCCACAGACCATGAAGGAGAGTTCTTCAGCACAACACACAAAATGAAAACCTGATTCAATACAAATGTGTGGCCAGCGTCAGAAATGGCAGCTATATTACAGGTCACAAAAAGAGCATTTGTTCTTAGTATTTGAACCAAAAGACAGTTGATGGGTTAAAATGACAGTTTCCATACACTACAGTTTTATAGTGTTCATGGGGGCAAAATGAATGGAGACTTCTGTACAAGGGTGTGAAGGTGTGAGGTAGGAAACTTTGGGGATTGAGCCCAGGGCCTTGCACATGCTGGGCAATCTCTAGTCTCTGAGCAATTACACACGCACTTCTTCACATCCACAGAGGAGTGCGTTTCTCGTACTTCTCTGTGTGTGGGAGTTACTCTGGACTCCTGGTAAACTGCAGAATCATCCTTAGGTCAAAGTGAGCCTGCGCAACTGCATTTCTTATACACCTCCAGGTGGCGCTGTTGCTGCTGGCGAGGCTCCAAGGACCACACTAAGAGTAGCCAGGCAAATCAGATCTTCTGATTAAAGGGATTCCCTTTAATTAAAGTGCAAATGCGTGTTAGGCCCAACACAGCTGGTGTTTGCACATTAATAGAGCTGAATGCTTTCCAGGAACGCATATTACAGGAAGAACTGTGGAGCGATCAGGCCCGCCCCAGAACCTCTTTTCTGAACTGGTGGCAATGCGTATATGAGAGGGGAGGTGGAGAGTTGTTTTCAGAAAAACCTCGAAGGTGTTCCGTAGCTTCCTATCTCTTCCTGCTCATCCTTCATATATATATATATGCACATTGCACATTCTTGGTGAATAGATCGGTTCTTAAAACTAGTGCTTTATTTATTTATTTAATTTATCTATGTTAATGTAGAATAACAAATTATAAAATATAAGATAAAACAAAGCTAACCTGTCAGAACTGGACAGAACAAACAACAGAAGGAAAAGGGTCCAAGAGAAGGCACAAGAACCCCAGACCGACTTGTTCTCACACACAGGAATCCCATAAAAACACGAAACTGGGGCTGGAGAGATGGCTCAGCGGTTAAGAGCACTGACTTGGCTTCCAGAGGTCCTGAGTTCAATTCCCAGCAACCACATGGTGGCTCACAGCCATCTGTAATGAGATCTGATGCCCTCTTCTGGTCTGTCTGAAGACAGTGACAGTGTACTCATATACATAAAAATAAATGTTGATTAAAAAAAAAAGAAAACAGGGCTGTTTGTTAAAAAAAAAAAAAAAAAAACACGAAACTGGAAGCCATAATGTATATTCAGGAGACCTGGTGCTGATCGGGGCAGGCCCTGTTCATACTGCTCCAGTCTCTGTGAGTTCATAGGGGCTTTGCTCACACTAATTTAGATGGCCTTGGCTTGTTTGTTTATTTTTTGTTCTTGGGTTTATTTGATTTGATTTGATTTGATTTGATTTGATTTATTTTTGAGGAGAGGGGTTTGGCGTCTTCCAGCTCCTTCCTCTTTCTGCTTCCTCTGTAGGTTGTTTCCTGCCCCGAGGTGAGAGATGTGACGGAGACATCCCATTTGGACCTGGACGTTTCAAGTTCTCTGCACACTATCTGGTTGTGAGTCTCTGTATCCTTCATCTGTTGCAGGAGGAAACTTCTCTGATGAAGACTGAGCAAGGCACTGATCTATAAAGATAGCAGGATGTGGTTAGGAGTCCTCTTATTGCTACTTAGGTAGTTTCAGGTTCTGGGTCACCCAAGCAATGTCACAAATGGGTCCCATCTAATGGACTGGGCCTTAAATAAAATCAGATCTATTGATTGGTTGCTCTGGCACTTTCTGCTTGTACCATTCATTCCTGCACTAGCCTTTCAGTCAGGACACCTTTGCTGATCAAAACTTTTATGGCTGGGTTGGTGTTTTGGTTTCTCTTTTGGTAGTGTGTAGAGAACCTTCCTGTACCAAGGACAATAGAAGATAGGGGCGAAGGCTCTCTGTAGGCACATACCGTACCCCTTCCTGTTTAGTGAGTTGTGATGGTGTTGTTTGTAGAAATGGGGCGTTGGTATCAGCTTGTGGAGAACAACCCAGTCTTGGCAAAGAGTCTGAATTGTTTGAAGGATTACGATGGAGCCCTTTTGACCAACAACTCAATTAGATGTAACCCAATCCTGGCACAAGAAACTTCATTTGTTGACAAGAGATGGTTGTGTCTCCCACATCATTTGGTTATTTCATTCAGATCACTTTCTCTCATGTATATAATTTAGGAAGCGTCTATGGTATTAGGTTTCCATGCTACCTCTCATGTGGCCCTCAGTTTCAGCTCTCTATCCTCTCAGTCCCTCCATCCTTCTCTCCATCCCCCTCCCTACTTGGCTCTCCCATTCCAGCCCCCCATCCACCCATAAATATCTATTGTGTTTTCCTTTCTTAATGAGATCTATCTGCTCCCCTAGCCCCTTACTCCATGCCCAATCTCTGTGGTTCTATTAATCATAGCTTACTTATAATTAATGTAACAGCGAATGCCCACATACAAACACATACACACCGTATTTGTCTTTCTTGATTTAGGCTACTTCACTCAGGATGATTTTTTTGAATTCCATCCATTTACCTGCAAACTTGGTGATTTCATTTTTTTTTTTTAATGGCTGAGTAATACTCCATTGTGTAAATGTACCACACATTTTCATTATCCATCCTTTCATCAGTTGAGAAACTTCTAGGTTGTTTCTAATTTCTGGCTGCTATAAATAGCAATAATGAATATGGTTGAATGGGCATCTCTGTGGTGGGATGGCACATCCTTTGGGTATATGCCCAAGAGTAGTACAGCCAGATTATGAGGCAGGTCAATTCCTGTCTTCCTGAGGAACAGCTACACTGATTTACATAGTAGATGTAAAAGTTTGCACTCCCACCAGCAATGGCTGAGTGTCTTCTTTACTACACATCCCCACCAGCATGAACTGTAACCTGTTGTTTATTTGTTTGTTTTTTTGTTTATTTGTTTTTTAAATCTTGGACCTGCGGGAGGGAGACGGCCGCAGCATGGCGGCTGGCAGCACACCGCCCTGCCCTCCGCCTTCCTGTCACAGCCCTGACCCTCTGGTCCGCGAGTGCTCGCTGTGAGCCCTCCGCGCACCAGCCCGCCGTCCGCCCGCCCTCCTTCCCTTGTCGCCTCTGCCAGCCCCCCCCGGGGGGGGGCTGCCGGGCGCACTGCGCCCACCCGCCAGGGCCCTGGGACCATGGAGGACGTGAAACTGGAGTTCCCCTCGCTCCCGCAGTGTAAAGACGACGCCGAGGAGTGGACTTACCCTATGAGACGAGAGATGCAGTTTTGCCCGGATTGTTCTTAGGCCCATACTCTTCTGCTATGAAAAGCAAGCTACCTATACTGCAGAAACATGGCATAACACATATAATTTGCATACGGCAAAATATTGAAGCAAACTTTATCAAACCAAACTTTCTACAGTTACTTAGATATTTAGTCTTGGATATTGCTGATAATCCAGTTGAAAACATAATACGTTTTTTCCCTATGACAAAAGAGTTTATTGATGGAAGCTTACAAAACGGAGGAAAAGTTCTTGTCCATGGGAATGCAGGTATCTCTAGAAGTGCGGCCTTTGTTATTGCATACATCATGGAGACATTTGGGATGAAGTACAGAGATGCATTTGCTTATGTCCAAGAAAGGAGATTTTGTATTAATCCTAATGCTGGATTTGTCCACCAACTTCAGGAATATGAAGCCATCTACTTAGCAAAATTAACAATACAGATGATGTCACCACTCCAGATAGAAAGGTCTTTATCTGTTCATTCTGGTACCACAGGTAGTGTGAAGAGAACACATGAAGAAGAAGATGACTTAGGAAACATGCAAGTGGCAACCGCACAGAACGGCTGACCTGTGAGGACCATTCACTGCACAGGATTGCTGACGTCACATGGGTGTGAGCTCCACCTAGAGAGGAGAGGATCCTGGTGATGGTAATAGAAATGGAAAACACACAAATACTTTCTTTTCAATTATACATTGCTTCCAGACATGTTTCTCTGCAACTTGTTGAACAACACTTTGGGTTGTTGGACTTCTACAGTAGATGGCGCTGATGGGTGATGGGGTTTACTTAAAAAAAAAAAAAAAAACTTTATGGTTTTATTATAAACCAAGACTTTTGGACTTGCAAAGAGGTATTATTGCAATAATGCACTTTCCATACTTGAAAATTATTTGTATAATACAAAGTTATTACTTTAAACAAAATACAAACTAGGGGATTTGTTGATAGATTTTTGGATAATTTACAACAAACAAATTTCCTAATGTTTCCTAAAAAGTCATTTTGTGTTATATATATTACATTTTAAGTAATTTTACAGCTCAATTTTATGATGGAGCCTCTTACAGAAACATTAACAAAATGTAGAATTCGTCCACATTTTTTTAGTATAATTCAGTGACTTGATTTCCATTTTTTTAGACTTCTTGGTCCCATATCTTAAATCATGACTTTAACCAACTAGCCGACTTTACTAATGTTAATACAGTTAATACTTCCTTCCCAATTGCCTCCCTTGTTCTAAATGAGAAAAGTTGTAATGATCAAAGAGGTCTTACTTTCTAGAACCAGATACATTTTCCACATGACTTTTTCTCTTTGCTGTTAAAGCCAAATGTAGACTTGGTCTTCTCAGAGTTGCCTAGCTCTTAGAACTTTTGTCCAAAATGGTTCAAAGTAGACCAAACTAATGTAGCACTGTTTCTTCAATATGAAACCCCCAAAAGAAAAGTGCCTTGCATCAACAAACAAGTAAATCCTCATGACCTCTAAATTAGTATATAAAGCAGTGAAAAGTTATTGTTTTTCTGTAATTTGTTTTTAAACCATAAATTAAATTTGCGATGCTTGAAGAAAGTAAAAAAAAAAAAAAATCTTAGCTATTTTGATGGGTGAAAGATGAAATCTCAAAGGAGTTTTGATTGCGTTTCCCTGATGGCTAAAGACTTTGAACATTTTTTAAAAGTGTTTTTCAGTCATCTGAGTTCTTTCTTTTCTGTTGAGAATTCTCTGTTAGAACTTGAGATCAGGGACAATGATCCCTCCAACAGTTCTTTTATTATTCTAAACTGGGTAAATTGTTTTCTTCATACCCATTTTTTGAGTTGCTTAAATATTTTGGATGTTACCCCTCTATTGGTGTGTACTTGGTGACAACTTTTTCACATTCATTGGCTGTTACTTTGTTCTGAATGATGGTGGGGTATTTTGTTTGTTTGCTTGTTTGTTTTTGTTTGTTTGTTTTTGTTCTGTTTTGTTTGCTGGGCAGAAGCCTCTCAGTTTCATGAATTCCATTCATCAGTTGCTGATCTTAGTATTTGTACTAACGGTGGTCTGCTCAAAAGTATTTTTCTATGCCCATGAGTTCAAGACTGTTCCCACTTTTCCTTCTATCAGATTCCATGTGTCTGGTTTTCTGTTGAGGTCCCTGATCCATTTAGAGTTGAGTTTTGTGCAGGGCGGTAAGTGTGGATCTATTTGGATTCTTCTATATGCAGATATCCATTTTGACCAGCACCATTTGTTGAAGATGCTGTCTTTATTTTTTTTTTTATTTTTTTTTTTTTTTACAGTGTGTATTTCTGGCATCTTTATTAAAAGTCAGGTCTCTAAGGTATGTGATTTTTTTGTCTGGATCAGTCTTCATTTTGATTCCAGTGATCAATGTGTCTGATTTTGTGTCCCTACTAAGCTGTTTTGATTACTATAGCTTTGTATTAGAACTTGAAATCAGGAATAGTGATACCTCCAACAGTTCTTTTACTAGTTACATATTTAGCTTTTAGATATCTTGTTTCTTTTCTTTGTTTTTGGTTTGTGTGTGTGTGTGTGTGTGTGTGTGTGTGTGTGTGTGTGTGTGTGTGTGTGTGTGTGTGTGTTTAAATGAAGCTGAAACTGTCCTTTGAAGATCTGTAAGGAATTTGTGTTGGAATTTTGATGGAGTTTCATTGAATCTGTAGTGTGTGTTTGGTAAGATGATCATTGTTTACTCTGTTAGTTCTGCTGATCCATGAGCATGGGAGAGTTTTCTATCTTTGAATATTCTCTTCAATTTCTTTTTTCCCAATGTCTTAAAGCTTTTAATCATAGACATCTTTCACTTGCTTGGTGTGGTGATTTGAATATGCTTGGCCCAGGGAATGGTATCATTTGGAGGTGTGGCTTTGTTGGAGTATGTGTGGCCTTGGTTAGAGGAGGTGTGTCACCGTGGGCATGGGCTTTAAGACCTTTGTCCCTGCTGTCAGGAAACCTGTTTTCTCCTGGCAGTCTTCAGATGAAGATGTAGAACTCTCAGCCCCTCCTGCACCGTGCCTGCTTAGATGTTGCCATGCTCCCGCCTTGATGATAATGGACTGACCCTCTGAACGTGTAAGCCAGCTCCAAGTAAATATTGTCCTTTTAAGAGCTGCCTTGGTCATGGTGTTTGTTCACAGCAATAAAACCTTAACTAAAACATTTGGCTAGAGTTGGCTTAAGGTACTTAATATTATTTCAGGCTGTTGTAAAAGATGTTATTTATCTGACTTGTTTCTCAGTCTGTCATTTAAGTATAGGATAGCTACTGATTTTTGTGAGTTAATTTTGTATCCAGCTACTTTGTTTATCAACTACAGGAGCTGTTTCCTGGTGGGATTTTTAAGGTCACTGTTGTATACTATCATGTTATCTGCAAATAAAACGACTTTTGACTTCTTCTCCAATTTGTATTTCCTTGATCTCCTTCTGTTGTCTCACTGCTCAAGCTCAGACTCCAAGAACTGTACTGAATAGGAAAAGAGAGACTGGGCAACCTTGTCTTGTTTCTAATTATAGTGGAATGACATTCGCCTTCTCCCCATTTATATTGAAGTTGGCTATAGGCTTGCTGTAAATTGCCTTTACTATGTTGAAGTTTGTTCCCTGTATCCATAATTTCTCCAGGGATTTATCATGAAGGGATGTTGAATTTTTCCAAAGGCCTTTTCTGCATCTAATAATATGATCATGTGGGGTTTTGTGTCTTTCAGTTTGTTTATATGGTAGGTTATATTTTATTGGTTTACATGTGTTGAACCATCTGTGCATATCTGAGATAGAGCCTACTTAATCGTGGTGATTCTTTTTCATGTGTTCTTGGATTTAGTTTGCAAGTATCTTGTTGAGAATTGTATCCATTTTCCTAATAGAAATTGGTCTGTAATTCCCTTTCTTTGTTGAGTCTTTATGTGGTTTGGATATCAGGGTAACTGCGACCTCATAAAATGAATTGGACAATGTTCCTTCTGTTTCTATTTTGTGGAATAATTTGAGGAATATTGGCATTAACTCTTCTTTGAAAGTCTAGTAGCATTCTGTGCTAAAATTATCTGGCTTTGGGATTTGGGGGGATGAGGTGGAAGACCAAGTCACTCTTTTAATGACTGTTTCTAATTCAGTAGGGGTTATGTGTCTATTTAAATTGCTTATCTGATCTTGACTTAACTTTGGTAAGTGGTATGTACTGAGAGTGTTATATATTTCTTTTAGATTTTCCAGCTTGGTGGAATCAGGTTTTTAAAGTATGTCCTTATGATTCTCTGGATTTTCTTGGTGTCTGTTGTCATGAAGCCATTTGCATATCTAATTGTTTTTACATTGAATACTCTATCTCTGCCTTTTAATTGATTTGGATAAGGGTTTATCAATCTTACTGATTTTCTGAAAGAACCGACTCTTTAGTTTGCTGATTCTTTGTATTGTTTTTTGTTTATCTGTTTCTATTTTATTGATTTCATCCCCAAGTTAGATTATTATTATTTCTTACCATCTATTCCTTTTGGGTGTGATTTTTCATTTTGCTCTAGAACTTTCAGATGTTATATTAAGTTACTAGTATGAGTTCTTTCCAACTTTTTAAATGTAGGCACTTAGAACTCTTAGAACGTCTTTTCTTGCCATATGTTTGACAATATTGTGTGTCCATTTTACTTTATGCTCAAAAGTCAAATTTATGTCTTGACCTATTTTTCATTCAGTAAAGAATTGTTCAGTCTCTGTTCGGTTCACGGGTTTGCAAGCTTTCTGTTGTTTCTGTTGTTGATGATGTCCATGGTAGAATGCAGGCTATTATTTCAAATTTCTTGTATCTGTTGAGACTTCCTTTGTGTTTCTATACTGGTCAGTTTTGGAGAAACCAAGAAATGCTGAGAAAAAGGTATATTCTTTTTTGTTTGAGTGAAATGTTGCACAAATATCTATTAGGTTCATTTGGTTTATAATGTCAGCTAGCATTTCTCTGTTTAGTTTTGTCCATAAGACTTTTCTATTGGTGAGAATGGGGTACTGAAGTCTCCCACTATCAGTGTGTAAGGTTTAGTATATGATTTAAATGGTAGTAATGTGTTTTATTTATAAACTTGGGTTACCTTTTGTTTGGTGCATAGACATAAAAATTGTAATATCTTCTTTATCCCTTTTTGTTTGTATTGGATATTCTCTGTATTTATATATCAAATGTTATCCCCCTTTTCCCTACTCCTATCCTGCCTTCCCATCCACTTGTTTCCATGAAGGTGCTCCCTCTCCCAACCACCCTCTCCATCTCAGCACCTTAGCGTTCTCCTACATTGGGAAAACACACCTTCACTGGACCAAAGGCTTCTTCTTCCATTGATGCCAGACAATGCTGTCCTCTGCTACATATGCAACTGGAGCCCTGGGTCACTCCATGTGTGCTCATTGGTTGGTGTTCTAGTCCTTGGGAGCTCTGGGGGGTTTGATTGATTGATAATGCTGTTCTTTCCATGGGGTTGCAGACTCCTTCTGCTTCTTCATTCCTTTCTCTAGCTCCTTCATTTGGGACCCTGTGTTCAGTCTGATGGTTAGCTACAATCATCCTCAACTGTATCTGTATGACTCTAGCAGTGCCCCAAAGGAAGCATCCATATCTGGTTCCTGCCAGTAAGCTCTTCTTGGCATCAGGAATAGTGCTTTGGTATGGTGGCCGTAGATGGGGTGGATTTCCAGGTAAGGCTGTCTCTGAATGATCTTTTCTTTAGTCCCTGCTCCTCTATTTGTCCCTGTATTTCCTCCCCTGAGTGTTTTGTTTTCCTTCTAGGAACCTGAGGCATCTGCATTCTGGCCTTCTTTCTTTTTGAGTTTCATAAGGTCTGTGAATTGTTTCTTGGGTATTCAGAGCTTTAGGGCTAGTATCCGCTCATCAGTGAGTACATAACATGAGTGTTCTTTTGTGTTACCTCACTCAGGATGATAGCTTCGAGTTTCATCCATTTGCCTAGGAATTTCATAAAGTCATTGTTTCTAATAGCTGAGTAGTACTTTATTGTATAAATGTACCACAATTGTATTCATTCCTCTACTGAAGGACATCTGGGTTCTTTCCATTTTCTGGCTATTATAAATAAGGCTGCTTATAAACATCGTGGAGCATGCATCCTTGTTGTATGTTAGAATATCTTTTGGGTATTGCCCAGGAGTGGTATAGCTGGGTCTTCAGAAAGTACTGTGTCCAGTTTTCTGAGAAACTGCCATACTGATTTCTAGAGTAGCTGTACCAACCTGCAGTCTCACCAACAATGGAGGGGTGTTCTTCTTTCTCCACATCCTCATCAACATCTGCTATCACCTAGATGTTTGATTTCAGCCATTCTGACTGGTGTGAGGTGAAATCTCAGGGTTGTTTTGATTTGCATTTCTCTGATGATTAGGGATGTTGAATATTTCTTTAGGTGCTTCTCAGCCATTCAGTATTCCTCAGTTGAGAATTCTTTGTTTAGCACTGTCCCCCATTTTTTAAAGGGATTATTTGATTCTCTGGAGTCTAACTTCTTGAGTTCTTTGTATATATTGGATATTATCCATCTCTCAGAAATGGGATTGGTAAAGATCCTTTCCCAATCTGTTGGTTGCCTTTCTGTCCCTTTGACAGTGTTCTTAGCCTTACAGAAACTTCGAAATTTCATGCAGTCCCATTTGTCAATCTTAGAGTATAAAACCTTGTTGTTCTGTTCAGGAAATTTTCCCCTGTACCTATGTGTTCTGAGATCTTCCCCACTTTCTCCTCTATTAGTTTCAGTATACCTGGTTTTATGTGGAGGTCTTTGATCCACTTGGACTTGAGCTTTGTACAAGGAGATAAGAATGGGTCATTTGCATTCTTCTGCATGCTGACTGCCACAACAACCAGCAACATTTGTTGAAGATGCTGTCCTTTTTCCATTGAATGCTTTTAGCTCCTTTGTCAAAGACCAAGTGACCATAGGAGTGTGGGTTCATTTCTGAGTCTGCAATTCTGTTCCATTGATCTACCTGTCTATCTCTGTACTAATACCATGCAGTTTTTATCACAATTGATTTGTAATACAGCTTGAGATCAGGGAAGGTGATTTCCCCAGAAGTTCTTTTATTGTTTAGAATAGTTTTTGGTATCCTGGTTTTTTTTTGTTATTCCAAATGAATTTGCAAATTTCTCTAAGTCTATGAAGAAATGAGTTGGAAATTTGATGGTGATTGCATTGAATCTGTAGATTGGTTTTGGCAAGATGGGCATTTTTGCTATGTTATCCTTCCAATCCATGAGCATGGGAGATCTTTCCATCTTCTGAGATCTTCAATTTCCTTCTTTAGAGACTTGAAGTTCTTGTCATACAGATCTTTCACTTGCTTGCTTAGGTCACACCAAGGTATATAATATTGTTTGTGACCATTGTGAAGGGTGTCATTTCCCTAATTTCTTTCTCAGAATGGTTATTCTTTGAGTAGAGGAAAGCTACTGATTTGTTTGAGTTAATTTTATCAGTTGTAGGAGTTCTCTGGTGAAATTTTTGGGGTTACTTAAGTATACTATTATATTATCTGCAAATATTGATATTTCGACTTCTTCCTTTCCAATTCATATCTCTTTGACTTCCTTTTGCTGTCTAATTGCTCCAGCCAGGACTTCTAGTACTATATTGGATAGGTAGGGGGAGAGTGGGCAGACCTGTCTAGTCTCTGATTTTAGTGGGATTACTTCAAGATTCTCATCATTTAGTTTGATGTTGGCTACTGGTTTGCTGTATATTGCTTTTACTATGTTTAGGTATGGGCCTTGAATTCCTGATCTTTACAAGACTTTTAACATGAAGTGGTGTTGAATTTTGTCAAATGCATTCTCAGCATCTAATGAGATGATCATGTGTTTTTTTTCCCCTTTGAGTTTATTTATATAGTGCGTTACATTAATGGATTTCTATATATTGAACCTTCCTTGCATCCCTGGGATGAAGCCTACTTGATAATATTGACTGATCATTTTGATGTGTTATTGGATTTGGTTTGAGAGAATTTAATTGAGTACTTTTGCATCAATGTTCATGAAGGAAATTGGTCTGAAGTTCTTTCTTTGTGGGGTCTTTGGTTTAGATATAAGCATAATTGTGGCTTCAAAAATGAGTTGTGTAGTGTTTCTTCTGTTTCTATTTTATGGAATAGTTTGGAGAGTATTGGTATTAGGTCTTCTATGAAGGTCTGATAGAATTCAGCACTGAACTCATATGGTTTTGGGCTTTTATTGGTTGGGAGGATTTTGATGACTGATTCTATTTCTTTAAGGGTCATGGGACTGTTTAGATGGTTTATCTGGTCCTATTAACTTTGGTACCTGGTATCTGTCTAGAAATGTACCCATTTCCTCTAGATTTTCCAGTTTTGTTGAGTATAGGCTTTTGCAGTAGGATCTGATGATTTTTTGAATTTCCTCAGTTTCTGTTGTTATGTCTCCACTTTCCTTTCTGATTTTGTTAATTTGGATACACTCTCTCTGTGCCCTCTAGTTAGTCTGGCTAAGGGTTTATCAATCTTTTTTATTTTCTCAAAGAATCAGCTTCTGGTTTTGTTGATTATTTATATAGTTCTTTTGGTTTCTACTTGGTTCATTTGAGCTCTGAGTTTGATTGTTTCCTGCCAACTTCTCCTCTTGGGTGTATTTGCTTTGTTGTTGTTGCTGTTGTTGTTGTTGTAGAGCTTTCAAGTGTGCTGTCAAGCTGCTAGTGTATGCTTTCTCCAGTTGTAATATCTTACCGGTAGATTCTTTTTCCTTTGATGAGTACGTAGTATCCTTTCCTATTTCTTCTGATTAGTTTTGACCTGAAATATATTTTGCTATATATTAAAATGGGCTACAACAGCTTGTTTCCTAAGTCCATTTGCTTGGAATATCTTTTTCAACCCTTTCTCCACGAGGTGATGTCTATCCTTCATGTTAAGGTATGTTTCTTTGATGTTAAGATATGTTTCTTGGATGTATCAGAAGAATAGATCATGTTTTTACATTCATTTTGTTAGTCCGTGTCTTTTCATTGGGGAACTGAAGCCACTATTATTGATATTAATAAACACTGTCTGCTTATTCCTAATATTTTGTTGTTGTTGCTGTTGTTATTGTGATGGTGGTAGTGATGTGTGTATGTGTGTGTGTGTGTGTTTTCCCTCTCATGATTTGTTGGTCTATATTTATTTTATGTGTTTTTTTTGGGGGGTTGGACTTTCCTTTTTAGCATGTAGGTCTGTATTTATTGATAGATAATGCTTAAGTTTAAGTTTATCATGGAATGTCTTATTTTCTCCATCTGTGAATGAAAGTTTTGCTTGGTATAGTAGTGTGGGCTGGCATTTTTTGTCTCTTTGAGTCTGCAGCACATCTGTTGAGGCCCTTCTGGCTTATACCATATCCATTGAGAAGTCAGGTGTTATTCTAGTAGGTGTGCCTTTATATATCCTTCGCTTTTTCCACATGAAGCTTTTAATATTGTTTCTTTATGCTGTATGTTTGATATTTTTATTATTATGTGCTAAGGGGACATTCTGGTCCACTCTAGTTGGTGTTCTATATCTTTCTTGTACCTTAATAAGCACTTCCTTTTTTAGGAAATTTTATTCTATGATTTTGTTGAAAATAATTTCTGTGCCTTTGACTTGGGTTTCTTCTATTTCTATTATTTTATTTTTATTTTTTAAAGATGTACATATTATATATAATTACACTGTGGCTCTCTTCAGACACACCAGAAGAGGGCATCAGATCTCATTACAGATGGTTGTGAGCTACCATGTGGTTGCTGGGATTTGAACTCAGGACCTCTGGAAGAGCAGTCAGTGCTCTTAACCACTGAGCCATCTCTCCAGTCATATTCCTATTATTTTATAATTTGATTATTTTTCATAATATCCCAATTTCCTGGAAGTTTTATGCCAGGAATTTTGTTTTGTTTTTGACATGGGTATCCATTTCTTCTGTTATGTCTTCAATGCCCAAGAGTTCCTCCTCCATCTCCCCTATTCTGTTGGCGAGACTTGCCTTCCAGATTACCATTTGCATTCCTAAATCTTTCAAATCCAGACTTCCTTCAGGTTGAGTTTTATTTATTGATTCTATTGCTACTTTTAGGTCTTAAATTTTTTTTTATTAATTTTCCTTCCAGTTTTTGTGTTTTCATGTATTTCTTTAAGGGGTTTATTCATCCTCTTTTAGATTCTCTATTTATGAAAACTATTTTAAGGTCTCACCCCCACTGCCTCACATGCTTCTGCTATGTTGCAACACTCTGGTCCTGTTGTGGTAGGGTTGTTGGGCTCTAATGGAGACACATTGTACTGGCTGTTATTGGTTTTACTTTCCACTGGTGTCTAGGCATCTGATATTGGGAAGATTTTAATTCCAGTGTGAATCTGGTCTTGTCTTTGTTGGGTATGTGTTTTGTTCTTTGTTTCTATTTCTTCTCTGACTCTTAGGAGAGTGTGATGGTGTGTGTTGACTAGTAGGAAATTCTTCTGGTATCCTGATAGGTGTGGCCAACTGGGGATTCCAGGTAAAATGTATTTCTAGGTTTTGGGAGTTGGCATTTGAGAATGCCAGTGGTCTGGGAGGGGAAAGTAGGACACATAAGGAAAACAAAAGCTGGATGTTCCACCAGGATCTGGTTAGTCTCCTGGAAATTGGGCAGAGTGAGGAGAGGCCACAGCAGAAGGTCTGTTATAGAGCTGGGGATGAGACTGAGATTGCATTTGGAGGAGAGGAGAGATAAGTGATGATCTTTAGTACCTACCTACCTACCTCTCTGTTTGGAGAGGCCCGTGGGTTCCCATTGAGTGCCTGTTGGGGTCTGGGATAGAGGAATGAGTTCAGGGAGGGAGGTTAGGAAGAGAAGGTCTTTGTGATCCACTGGCAAAAGGAGTGGATTAGGAGGGAGACCACAGCAGGTGTTCTGCTGCAGAGCTGGGGATGGACCTGAGGATTAGATTTGGAGGGGCAGAGGGAGAAGTGCAGGTCTGCAGTTAGCCTACCTGATTCCCTGGCCAGAGTGATTGATTATTTATTAATGATGCAATTAAGTGGCTAGAATTAGCTTCTAAAACCTTGTGGAAGTTTATTAGTTTTAGATACTAAAGTCCAGTAAAATGTTGATTTTAATTATAGCTCAGCAACAGAACATCTGCTTAGCATAGATAAGGCCATTGGTTCCAACCTCAGTCTTTAAAACAATGTCTTGAAGTTTGTGCTGTTTTGAATTAATCAATACCAACTCAGTAATACTTTGATTTTGTAGGACATGTGCTACATGTGCTAATTGAATAAGAAAGTTCCTTTGGCCCTAACTCTATTGAGCTGAGTGGTCTAAGTAATAGTGATAAAAATAATACTTCAGTTTCTCACTACTCAAACCTATTTAACATTTACACAACTATTGATCAAATCTATATGAGGAGATAATGAGATATCTAGGAAGGACTCATTTCAGAAATATTAAGTTTTTACATATTTTTAACTATAGGGTTTTTTTTTGTATGTGATTATGTTTTTCTGTTCCCAGGAACGGATTCATGCTTGTGAAGAATAGGTCAAGTTTTTGCTATGTAATTGAATGTTAAGGGTATGGTAGAAGGAAAGCAATCCTCTCTCATTTCTTATTGCTTTCCTATATGGGAGGATTATGTTGTAGAGCCCCAAAGACTCAACAGGCTCATTTTTCTAGCAGCTTCTCTGTTGGGTGATGGCCAGGGAAGGTGTCTAGTTGCACAGGAATTGGTGGCGACTGGTGAGCTGGGGCTGTTGTAACTTGGGTGGGCTCAGCCTTCAGGAATGCTGGCATGGCCAAGAGGAAGTGTTGAAGAAACTTAGGACCAGATGGGAATGGCTTAGGGAACTTTCTCAGATGCGGGGTTCATTCCGGAGTCCATCTGCAGCCCTAGAAAGGCCAGCCACACCATGGCTGTAGAGTCTAAGCACATGTGGAATATCACCCCTGCCAGCAACTGGGAGCACAGTGAACAGGCAATGACCTCCAGAGGAGGAGGGATGAGGGAAAGGGTACAGCAAGGTGTTGGATGCCTGCCAGATGCACTCTTTTGGTTCTAGGCAGAGCTCCAGTCCCAGCAGTGGGCTGGTATACTAAGCAGAAAATTGACGCTGAAGTCTGGTTAGAGAAGAGGGTTGGAGAGACCATCAGACCCATGCCTGTAATGGGAAGATGAACTCCAGACTCTGAACACTGGTGTGGATCCCTGCCCTGGTTGGGCCCGGGTGACACAAAGGGGATCAGGGTGGTGTCCATAATTGGACAGGGAAGGCAGGGATTGTGAGAGGACTCAGCCAAGGCTCTCTGTTGGCATCCTTAAGTATCATCATGTCTACTCCACCTTGCATTGAGGTTATGATGGTAGCAGATAACCACTTCTTTGATTCAGGAAGGTTTTGTAAGAGCCAGGAGTTATTTGGTGAAGTATAAATATTTGTGTGTGTTGTAACATCTTAAATGGAAGCTTTGGCATAGAGAGAAGCACATAGAGTTAGGGAAGTTCTCACATTACAGACAGCAATCGAATAGGCAGAACTAAGAACAATGCATTCTGGGTCTCTCCCTTCACAAACCTTTGGTGGGTCACCCAAGTCACAGGATGGTCACCTTCTGAATAATGAGCACAGCATGTGAGAATATCTCTTGATAATAATGATGGCATTGTTCACAGTAGGGACACAGTAGTTCTACACCCTGCTTTTCTTTAGCACTGAGATCTCCAACCATGAATGTGGTGGTTCTCATTCTTTAAAGAAAATCTCAATTCTTTATTCATGTTTCTTGATGCTACTTACAGTTATGGAGAGTTTGACTCTAGATAATGAATTCCTTAGATGTACTTATCAGTCTGTTAAGAGTGAACCTTCGTTCCAGTTATCTCCATTTTCTTCTCTATATTATATGCTACTTAAAGGTAAGGACAGATATCTCCTTGATATTTCTTGGGTGGAATCCTATGTGAATGGTTGAAGATGAATGAAAGCTTATCTCTTTATAATAAAGGAGATTATCAAAGTTGCAAGAGAGTCTGGCAGATTCAAAATCTTATCAGTACCAACTGGTTACTGATATTGTGATTCCCAAATTTCTATGATCTTAAACAGAATGCTCCCATAGTGGAAACTATAGGAGGCATAAAATCCCAGATTGAAGAAAAATTTAAATGCCCTTTAGCAGAAGAATAAATCAGCAAACTCTGACCATATCTGGGGTTATAGTTTAGAGGAAGAACACTGGTATATATGAAGCTGTGAGTTCCAATACCAGTTCTGAATAAGCAAGTAAATAAACAAACCAACAAAGCACACCCTGGTATGTCCTTATATTGGAATGATACACAACAATGTAAAAGCAGGAAAAATAATGCCTCTGTCAGCAAGCATATTTTTCAGAAGCAAATTGAACAGACTAAGCCAGACTCTCTCTCTCTCTCTCTCTCTCTCTCTCTCTCTCTCTCTCTATCTATCTATCTATCTATCTATCTTCATCATCATCATCAAATTTATGTGAGACTCTAAAATTATGCCATTACACTCAAGTGACAGAAAGTAGGTCAGGAGTCTCTGGGTCTCTGATTATCTGACCAGAAGGAATATAGGAGAAGATTTTGAGGTGATTACAGAATTATTTATTTTGATGTTGGTGGAGCTTACATTTGTGAGAAGGTAATAAAATAAATCACGAAAATTCATGAATTTTATTAAGTCTGTATGTTAATATAATTAGGCCTGGGACCATAGTTCAATTGGTAAAGGGCTTGCCACTCAGGCATGATGAAGAAGCTGTGTTCAGATCTCTAGCACCCACAAAAAAGCTTTGACATAATGCTAGGGTTAAGCAAAGACAGGCAGCTGGATCCTCGTGACTTGCTAATCCTCTAGTTGACATAAATTGGTGAGCACCAGCTTCATTGAGAAACCCTGTTACAATATATAAAGTAGAATGTAGTTGAGGAAAACACCCAGTGTTGACCTCTGGTATTGAGTTACACACACACACACACAGACACCCTCTTTATGCTTCATCCTTCTTCAGTGTCTTTATTGCTTCTCATTGGATTGAAATTTTCCTAAAACACTGCATGCATGTCCAACTTAGTTTCTACTCCTTTCCTCAGTCTCTCTAGAAATAACTCCTGTCAAGGCTCACAGTGGTTTTTAAGTTGCTTATCTAGTATAAATTTTGGAGATCTTCCATAGTATTGGGTAGGAAGGTATCTCCTTCCCCATGGATAAGTTTATATCTACTTCCAAAATGTGCACAGTCTTCACTTTGCTGACTACTTTTCCTCAGAGTCCTTCTCTGCTTCCTCACTGTTGCGTATGTTACTGGACATTAAAAGCTTATCCAATCCCATCATTTACACACCATCTCTACCTGGAAATTCCTAGAACTCCGGTTCCACACATTAACAACTGTCATTCATTCCAGATTTACAACTAACAGCTAAGTCTGATGTCCAACTCACACCCAGTACACCCTAGCTTGGTCTTCAGTCTCCTCCAGATATGCCTGCCCAGTAGATACATTTCTTCTACAACCCATATCTCTATTAGGGAATATCTTGACTCTGTAACTACTTAAGTCAAAAAACATTGATGTTGTCTTTGATTTATTTCACGAGCTGTATTCATTTCAATGAAATTCTGTTGACCCTATATCAAAACATACATCTAGAAGCCAATCATACCCACAAGTTTTATTTTAATCCAAATTATGGTTGTCTTGTGCCCAGATTCTTGTTTTCACTTGATGTCTTGTTGATGAGAAAATTGTTGGGTTTGTGTTTTTCGGTAGTCTGATTTCTACATGAAAACCAGCAGAAGCCTAAGAAAATGAAAGTCTGGCCCTGTCAATCTGCAGAAAACAAGTGCTACCAGTCCAATGCTGTAAGCTGGTGTCTGTACGATAAGGTATTAAAGATGACTGACCTCCTGCTTTTTCTTTTGTGTCCTCTGTTTAAACTATTAAACTGTTATTCCTGAGGTGTTGGAAGACTTTGCTATTAAGGCTGCAGTCCAATATGTCTGGATGACTCCCCAAGCTCAGCACAAAATGGAGAACTCCCCTTTTCAGTGGTGCTTCCTCTTCTCTGGCTGATCTTATCTGGAGAGTGACTCTAAACACAAGTGTCTGGCCTTATCTAAAAGATGACTCTGAAAGTTAGGTACTGTGTTTTGACCAATCAGCCCTTATAACCTATAGCCCTGAAAACCTTTGAGGAAAGTTATGCGGCTTATGGCCACATCACAAGTTTGACTTCTTCTCTCTAGATAAATGAAGATCTTTGCTCTTCATGTAAAAGAAGAATTCCCAGCACGTCATCCTCAGCTAATAATGTACACCTTCCCTAGAAATCCCTACCCACTCCCCAAAATCTATGTAGACCTTTTTCATCCAAATAAGGTTGAGCTGTCTCACTGAAGCTAATCCCAGAAGTCAACCTATCATACTCACAGCTGTCCAAAACCCGTCCCCTCCACCTCTGCTACCCTCATTTTTGTGGGCTGGTGGGTGAGGACCTCTGGGGGAAGGAGAGACCCACCCTAGGATTTGCCAAGAATCCCTTTCTTCAAGGTCCTTGCATTTACTCTTCTCTGCCTGGATAGCTCTTCACTCTCCTCCACATATGCACATATTCAGCCCCTTCTTTGTTATTCCAGGATTCCACCCAAGCAGAGTTTTCTTAGCAAACCTCTCTTTCAGACTCTACCTGAGGCTCAGTCCCTTGTACATCCTTCTAAGGCTCTTTGTTTTCTTTCTTGTTTTATTTTATCAGTTGATTGCTATTTCTCCTTGTGTGTGTATGTTTCTACACATATGTACATATGTATATATGTGTACATATGTTCGTACACATGGATATGAGCATGCTTGCATATGTGGAAAATAGAGAAAGACCACAGATGCCATTTTCCAAGCACCTTCTACCTTTATTTGAGACAGGATTCGTCATTGGCCTGGAGTTTTATCAAATAACCTGGTGTCTTCAGATCTGTTTCCAGCCGTGATCCTACCAGCTCTGGGGTTGCATGCATGAACCACCATTCCTAGCTGGTGACGTGGCTGGCTTCTGGTGATTTGAACTCAAGTCTCTATACTTCTGAAGTAAGCATAGCCATCTTCCCAACTCCTTGTCTAATTGTTTTACACAGACTCTACCAGTATCTGTCATATTGTATATCTGATTGTGTATTTTTTTGTATACTCTCCTCCATGTAAAAGAAAATTCTTTGAGACTGAGCTGCCTTTATCCATTTCTGGTTTGTTTATATGACATTTATACCCCAATATTCAGCATGTAGGTTATTAATTAGTGAATGAGAAAAACTGAAACTCGAGGAGACTAAATTAATTGAAAAGTAACATTTACAAGCGAATTACTTTAAAGAGAGACCAATGTCCTGGATTTTGATGTAATCCTTACACAATAGCGTCATACTAAAACACATGCCAGGAAAACTAGTGTGCATTTATGTTAGAAATGGTCCACATTGATGAGCTGCTTCTAGAAATCATTTTTAGGATGATTGGCTAATTTTTTTTTTTTACAAGCTGTTTTGGACACTCTCTCAAATATGATCACGGAGTAGTTGAGAAATCTCTTACCATTGGCAGGGCAGTTCATAATCACTGTTGAGGAAAGACTAACCGAACATCTCTCTGTGCTGGTAATACTTTCCTGTGTGTGTGTGTGTGTGTGTGTGTGTGTGTGTGTGTGTGAAGTTGAAAAGATCCTCTGTAATGATAAGATTTGTATGAAATTTCGCCCTAGTTCCTCTACACACAACTGCTATGAGATGAGATAAAAGCTGGAAGGCTACACTAGGGGTTTAGCACACTGTTAGAGTCTTTGCCTCACATTTCCAGGGTCTATGCCAATCCCTCACACTGGAAAAAGCGAAGAGATGGGAGATTGTGAACCTACACCACACATTTGGGTGTGTGTGTGTATGTGTGTGTTACTTGAGCTTAAGGTTTGCAATGCTGTAAATACGCAAGAACACCTACAGTGTGGATTTAGAGCAGGCGGCTTAAGCCTCCACACAAATAAAACAATAATTTTGTCATATTCTTGTGATCAAAGATAATAGTTTTCTAGTGACTATAAGCTTACTCAGGTGTGCTGTTTGTTCAGTGTGTCGTAACACACACTGTTTAGGTCTCCAGACCACGAAGGCTTACTGGGTAATTATCTTATTGAAAGCCAGATTACTTATTGTTTGGATGTCAGCTCCCTGAGAATTTGCCAAGTAACTCTCAGACAACTGGGAATTACCAACAGTCCTTGCCTGATGAAGGCGCCTGCATTTCTCATGTCACGTGAGAAGCTGAGGTGGGCAAACTGGTTCAGAAAAATGAACTTCATGCCATGCTACAACAAGCCCCTGGGGAACCACCCCCAGTCTGATTATGGAACTATTAAGGATAGCATTTTGTCTGCTGAGCTAGTCCTCGGGGCCTTCAGTCCAGAGAAAGAACCTGTCATTTATCCTCTCCCATTACCTTTGCCTGGTTCTGCTAACATGCCGCCGTCACATGATTCCACATCATTCACATCCCTTGTGTGGGGATTGGGAGCTGACTCAGTGGCTAAATTGTTTGTTGAGCAAGTGCGAGGAATTGATTTTGACTCTCCCAAGACCTAAGATTTAAAGTTGGATGCAGTAATGGACATGTGTAACCCTAGCTCTCCCTTGGGGAGATGAATGGCAGACAAAGATTCTAGAAATCTCAGTCTAGCTAGGCTTCACGTATTATGAAAACCACCAGAAAACCTTTTCCTCAAACCAAGTGTAAAGTGAGGACCAACACCGAAGGTTGTCCTATGACCTCTATGACCTCTATCACGACTTTGCTCACATTTCTACATCTCTTTACATGGCCACATTTCTACACATCTCTACATTTCAATGCACACACACACACACACACACACACACACACACACACACACACATGAATATGCTCAGAAGTAGTTGGTCAACACAAACTGAACTTCAAGGTTTTTTTTTTCCTGCTCTAGTTTTTTTTTTTTTTTTTTTTCATAAGAGACCGAAAGAACAAGTGTTAGATAGTTTGAGAAGGGGAACAATGTGGAAAGAGTTGAAGGAGGGGAACAAATATGATAAAATTATACGGTATAAAATTCTCAAATAAGACTCATTTTAAAAGGTAAATCACATCTAACAAAAATACTTGACTATAAACAGGATATCTATGATTCTATTTTTATTCTTATCCAGCATCAGTTTCTGTGGTTTTCGTAACTATTCCCTCCTCTTCTCCATCTCTTGCATTTTGGTACCCTGGATAATTGGCTCCAGGAGCCAATAGAGGTGCAAAGTTCTGTGGGTGACCAATCCTATGTAGAAGACGAAGTCTTTCTAATATGTCACTCATGCAGAGCTGGAGGCATGACCATCCTTTTGGCATGGCAACACAACACTGTCATCTACAAAGTTTGTGCTTGTGAACTGCATAGCCTAATTACATTTTTAAAAATCTCATAATGTTTTAAGTAAGTTTTTGAAGTGTATGATTTGTGTTGGGGCCACATTTATCCTTGGGACATGTCATCTGCAGGCCACAACTGACGTGGCTCACTTAAATGATTTCTGGGTTATTTTGAATTCCCATGAACTTAGTGACCTCAGTGTAAATGGTTGTTATATTGCTCAGGGAGTAATGATGAGAAATCATCCACAATACTCAACAGGATCATACTCATTTTAAGCACTTTTGATATGGGGTCCTTTGAATTTGCAGATATAGAATCTACAGCTTTTGATGACCAAGTGTGTGTTTTTGATTGCTCTGCAAATTAATCTGGGGAATATTTCTCGGCTTTCTGTGGTGAGGGGCAGTTAGAATATGGCAGTGAGCTCGATGGCTCGGAATCTGCTTTGATCCTGCGTAGCATTTACTTAATTTATTTAAAATGAGAGAAAGAGTCATTTCTCAGACTATAGGGTCTATTTTCATGACCAAAAGATGAAAAATACTCATGTACGTACCCGGCACAGGATGCTCGTTGGATGTAGCCACTAGCAATAACTATTGATGGCTATTGTCAACTCAGTTCAAGCAGCAATCAGATTAGATAGACTGGCATTTCAGTTGACAGAGCAACTTTCCTAATCCCCTGATCCCTCTGATGCTTATCTTTTCATTTGTGAGCCCTCAGGTAGTGCCGAGAACACAGCTTCCTATGCGGAGGCTGGTAACATTAGTTATTACCTGTATTGTTCTGTGCTGTGCTGTCGTGTTTAGGAGGCCCAGACTGTCCAGCAGGCGAACCACCTAATTAATGACTCTAAGCACCAGGGTAGGAGCAAGACTAGTAGAAGAGTTTCCAACACAAGAAAGTACAGTTTAGTTGGTGAGGCACATTTCATGTTGGGGGCACAAGCCTGTGCTTTTTAGAGGGAGCATGAGCTTTTGAGTTAGAAGATATAAAACCAAGTTCAAGCCTGTCATTTATCAGTTGAATCCTTCAGCAATCAAGGAAAGTTGACCCCTAGGCCCCTTGTCTATGAGACAGCTGTGAAATAGAAGAGGAGCAGGTATGTAAAGGGCTGCGGTGTGTGTGACTCTTTATACTGAGTTCTGTGTGATTGTTAGTTATTATTCCCAAGGGATAGACATTGAACTCTTATACATGAGGTAAATGATTAAGTACACAGCATGTGAGGAGTTGAGTGGGGTGACAATAATCTTAGGAAATTTATTGGAGGAGGTGGAACAAAATATGTAAGCGTCAATTAAGGAAGGATGTGGTTTCAAAAATAGCAGAGAGGAGCACATTTTCCACTGTGACCAACAGCAAAGACTCAAACCTAGAAATGACAGGTACTTAGGTAGCCATTCATGGAACCCAGTACCCTGGATGTGGGACTCATGTAAGAGACTTGTAGCAGCCTGTATAGGGTGATTCCTATGGAATGTGGCAGCTTCATGTCACCTGGTATGAAGTCATATGTCCCATGGCTTTATTCTAGAGTCTGCTACTTACACATCATTTCATTGTGATAGTAACCAAATCTAAATTTTGTTAGGGAATGGGGATTCTTCGTCAGAAATATTACAAGATATGAATGGTCAGTACACAAACACACAGCCATGTTACTTTCACCTAGTAATTGATCATTGGAAAAACACCATCTATTATCTAATATATTTAATTAATTGGCCTTTTATTTTTATTGGATATAGTTTATTCACATTTGAAATGTTATCCTCTTTACTGGTTTCCCCTGACTAATCCCCCATCCCATGTTCCCTCCCCCTACTTCTATTAGGGCACTCCCCCACCCATCCGCCAACCCCCTTCCACGTTCCCACCCTGACATTCCTTTACATTAGGGCATTGAGCCTTGGCTAGATCAAGGGCTTCTCCACCCATTGATGCCCAACAAACCCATCCTCTGCTACATGTGCATCTGGAGGCCATGGGTCCCTCCATGTGTACTCTTTGGATAATGGTTTAGTCCCTGGGAGCTCTGGTTGGTTGGTATTGTTGTTCTTATGGGGTTGCAAACCCCTTCAGCTCCTTCATTCCTTTCCAACCCCTCTATTGGGGACCCAGTTCTCAGTTTAATGGTTGGCTGTGAGCATCCGCCTCTGTGTTTGTCATGGTCTGGCAGAGCCTCTCAGGAAACAGCTATATCAGGCTCCTGTCAGGATGCACTTCTAGGCATCAGAAATTTTGTCTGGGCTTGGTGGTTGTATATGGGCTAGATTTCCAGGTACAACAAAGGCTGGGTGGCCTTTGCTTCAATCTCCGCTTCAAACTTTGTCTCCATATTTTCTTTTGTGAATAATTTTGTTCCTCTTCTAAGATGGACTAAAGCATCCACACTTTGTTCGTTCTTCTTCTTGAGCTTCATGTGGTTTGTGAATTATATCTTGGATAACTCGAGCTTTTGGGCTAATAGTCACATATTGGTGAGTGAATATTCTCTCTCTCTCTCTCTCTCTCTCTCTCTCTCTGGGTGATATTTTCCAGTTCCATCAATTTTCCTAAAACTTTCATTAAGTCATTGTCTTTAACAGCTAAGTAGTACTCCATTGTGTAAATATACCACATTTTCTGTATCCATCCTTCTATTGAAGGATATCTGGGTTCTTTCCAGCTTCTGGATATTATAAATAAGGCTGCTATGAACATAGCGAATCATGTGTCCTTGCTATATGTTGCAGCATCTTTTGGGTATATGCCCAGAAATGGTATAGCTGGGTCCTCAGGTAGTACTATGTCCAATTCTCTGAGGAACCTCCAGACTGATTTCCAGAGTGCTTGTACCAGCTTGCAACCTCACCAACAATGAAGGAGTGTTCCTCTTTCTCCACATCCTGGCCAGCATCTGCTGTCTCCTAACCCATTCTGGCACTGGGTATCTCATTTGTTAGCCTCTGATGTCTAGGAGTAGCATAGCCATTTTGTTATAGAGTAACACTATTTTAACTCTGATATATATATATATATATATATATATATATATATATATATATATATATGTGTGTGTGTGTGTGTTGTGTGTGTGTGTGTTTATTTACATGGAAGTTTCTATATTCTAGGTAGGTTTTGAAAATATAATTTTTTGAAAATCATTCACTTTTGGTTTAAAAGATTAAGTTTTTAGATTAGCATACTAAGTAAAGTGCTTCATCATAGCATCTTCAGGCATGGATGTTGTTATACTTTGTCCTCAATCATTTTTCTCCTCTGTGCCTCTCCTTCCCCCTAGCTGGTTCCCTTTCTTCTGCATTGGTACCCATTTTTGGTTTTTATTCCTATATTCACTCTCCTGTCTATTTCCCACTCCCTTTAAGATCTCTTCCTCCCTCTTATGATCTAGCTTCATGACCTACAAACACATATAAAAACGCACACACATAGATATGCATATATATATAAAGTATACATATATACTTTAAAATTTAGGCTTTCCATATGAAAGAGAACATGTGTTATTTGTCTTTCAGACTCTGGCTTATTTCACTTAGCATAATGATTTCCAGTTGCATCCACTTCCCTGGAAATAGCATGAGTTTTAGTTTTTTTTTTTTTTATAGCTAAACAGAATTCCATTGTATTCAGGTACCACATTTACTTAATCCATTCATCTGATGAGGGATATCTAGGCTGGTTCCATTCCTGGTCACTGTGACTATTACAGCGATAAAACATAGATGCCTTGCTGCTCACTTTGACTTTCTGAATTCTACTCAGTGCTTTGGGTATAATTCCCCAATTATCTGTAATAATTTTTTTGTAGTTCTAAGAGTTTCTTAACCCCTACACAGTAGCCCTGAATTAGAGACATGTGTACATTTTGGCTACAGTAAGAAACAAGGATGGAATTCTTTTGGTCCCATGTAATTTATTTATTATTGGTAGCCATCAGAAAACTCACAAGGGAGAGCCAGGGATGCCAGGCTATAAGATAGATTGTGATCAATACCACAAGGTTGCTGTTCAGTAGTGGGCACGCCTGGGCAGCCACTGAAAAAGAAGTTTGTGCCGATGGTGACTTAGCCCCTGCTAACACCTGTAATCCAACAGAATGTTTGTTATGAAATAGCGAAGTTCCTTCACAAGGCACTTATGGAACCTACCAGAATGTAGATCTGACAGCCCATTTGTGAAAGCTCACACACATGAGAGTGACTTGGATGTCTTACTTTCAAATGCTCAGAGGAATACTGGGTTTTAAAGTTACGATTTGATTGAAAACATGCAAAACTCATTCCTGCATAATAATGTGCTATATTTAAAATTGCTTTCTTTTAGGCTTTGCATTAACACAAGCAGAATTTTTTTCCTAATCCTAAATTCATACAAAAGAGATGACAGTTGTGATCTCTCTTCAAGTTGCTAGTGAGGGCATCCACCCCTGTACTCTCTATAGTCTTTGCCTGAGAAACCAAAGATGCTGCTCCTCTGTTAAAAAAAAAGAAGAAGAAGAAGAAGAAGAAGAAGAAGAAGAAGAAGAAGAAGAAGCAGAGAAAAAACACTTTGCCCTTATTTGCATCAAATTAAGGAGAAATATTGTATTTTTCATATGAAGATACACATTTGTAGCTGCTAAGTTTGAAATATGGAAGCAACTGATTAAAAGAACCCTTATGAAAAAGAGCCAAGTCATGTCAGGGTGGTTTAGTGGAATTACTGAAAAACAAGCTTATGCAGATTCATTACTGACTTCGGGATATACACCATCAAGACTGCTTCTGACCTGAAGTGAGCACTTGAATCCTTATTTTAAACTATAAAAATGGCTTCTCTGTGACCAGGATACAGTTAAGCATCAAAGATTGGAATCAGCCCTCTTGTGGTAGTGGTGGAAATGGCCTCCCCAGAACAGGGCAGACTTTCAGAGTCAGATTAGTTTTCTCATTCCCTGGATTTATGAGTATAAATTAAAAAAAACAAAAACAAAAACCAAACAACAATAGCAACAACAACAACAAAACAACTGCAGGTGTTTGAAACTGCAAGATATAATAAAAGCACCCTGACTTCACAGGAAGAAGAGATCACTTTGCAAAGAGGACTCTGTCTTTTGAGAGTGTGTGTTGGGAGGTTCAGGCTCTTAGCCTGCACAAATCTATAGACTTGAAGCTCCTTGTTACACAAGGAACAAGAGCGACTGTGTCTAAACACTCAGAAACTACCTCCAAACGCTTTGCCATGTCTGTTCTGAGCTCTACATCCTTTTCCATTTAAAAATTTCAAACCAACAGTTTTTTTTCCTACCATATTTTCTTTTCCTTCTATTTTATTTTGTAAATTTTTTTCTGCTTTCTGTCGGCTTTCAGCTTGTTATTATCCTTAATAGTCTGCACTTCTCTCTCTACTTACTAGCTCTGCAGTTCCTCATGGGCTTTGAGTCTCTAGAATTCTAGTGTGATCTTTCAGCCACTCGTAGATTTGTATCAAGAGCCTGTAATATGCCAAATGCTGTTTTATGTGCTACGGACAGGATGGGGAAATAACAGTGCCATCTCCTTAGATCTTCCGATGCTGATAGAGACCTAGGTTAATTGATGAGTATTACGTGTACATGCGTATTTATCTCTGGGCAATGCCAAACACAGAAGAAAGGGCAGGCAATGATCCAAAAGTGGTTGGAATACCAAAAAAATATCACTTCAAAGGCTGAGTAAATGCTGATGTCCTGAGGCAGAGCTGACTGAGAATTACAGAGCTGTGGAAGACATTGATAAAAGGTAGGCCACTGCAAAGCATGGCCAAGAAAAGAGGCGTGCTGGAAGCCAGCGGCTGCTGGAGAGCAGAGTGTTGGTTTGTCCATCTTCCACCATCTGCACGGATCCCATGGCTGCTTGATAGGGGATTCGCAGATGGGAGATCACATGGTTTTGCTGTGTTTCTCCAGAGTCGGTGGTAGCTGGGACCCAGATGATGTTGGTGGCCACACACAGCAACCAGATTCCCAAGATGGATGGTACAGATATGGAGAGTGTGTGAATAGAAAACCCTACAGGGGAAATATGGTGGTTTTGACCTGAAACATCTTAAACTGTCATGAGATTAATAGCTGGAGGGTGCTGAGGAAGAATTAGAGTCTTCCAGTGGTGATGGGTGGCCCATTATAGAAATGTTGTGTTTGAGGTCTTGTATTGGCTGTTACTGGAGTCTGAAGTCGGAAGAAGTCTAGGGCAGAGATCTGAATTTGAGACTGCACGATTTACAGATTATTACTAATTCACTCCATGACCCTATAGGTTCCACCTGGATAAGAACTAGATGTTCAAGGATAGAGTCTTGGAGCACTAGAATATGTAGACATTGGGAAGATGTGGGACCAGTGATGGTGACAACAGGGGACAGTTGGAAGTGCAGACCGGCCATCAGAAGAGAAAGTAACAACCTACAAACCAAGGCATGGACAATTCAAGATGGAGTGAGTGCTGTGCTTTGACAAGTGAGAGGTAAATAAAGGGGAGGAATGAAGCACAGGACAGAGGAAGAAGAGGTTTTTACAGAGCTGGGGAAATGGCCTGGTGACTAAGAGAACTTTCTGCTCTTCCAGAGGATCCAGGATTATGTCCAGTATCCATATAGTGGCTCCAGAACATCTATAAATTGATTTCTAGAGGAATATAACACCTTCTTGTTACTTCACAGGCACCACGCACACATGTGATATCAGTGTAAAAATGAAGGAAACACACACATACACATAAAATCAAAATAAACCTGTCTCTTCCTTTCTAAGAGAAGCCTTTGCAATTAAATGTGACACCCTATGTACAACTTTAAAGGCTGCTTGCTTCAACCTTGTTCAGTAGAACTCTATGCTCTCTCAGGTCAGATAGTGCCTTGCCTCTAGTCTATAAACATCTGTCTCCTTCCCAGATGCTTGGGAACAGGACATGCACATGAACTTACTCAGCTTCTACACAAGAAAAAAAAAAAACTGTATAGTACAGGGCGTTGGCTGTTTGCAGAGCCACCACTGACCAAGAGGGATTGGATTGGCCCTTTTGACTATCTCCAAGATCCTTCAGATCAGTTAACCTACATAGTAGAATCTGTCTTTCTGTTAGCTTCAGGGTAACACAGTAATGCCAAAGTAACACCGTAAAGTTGATTTCAATGCATACAAACAAGTATATCAGCTGAGTTCTCTAAAAACACCCCACAAATGGCCTTTTTTCCCCGAAAAGGAGAAAAGCCGCTATTATAAGTCTCCTTGGCTAGAGGAGGTGGCAGATTTTAGGAAGAGGAGACACAGATCTGGCGAGGGTAAAAACCACACCCTGCACCAGGCCCAAGACTTGTTGAAATCCTCTCTCTTGCACGGTCACTTTTTTTGTTATACGAACAAACAAGCTGTTTAGCTCCAACCTAAACTGTGGTTAAACTTTCAAGTCGTTGCCTCCCTTGGGTTTCGCTGTGAACTTTACAACATGCAAATTATAGCTTTTAGGCATTTCCCACTATTCCCTAATGAAAGCCGTAGGAGCCGAAAACGCTACATTTGAGCCTCACAAGAAAGTGAATTATATGCTTTTCTACCCTCTTTTTTTTTTTTTTTCATTCAGTTGTGAGGTTGACAACTCATTTTAGAGACTCCTGGATCTTCTGAGTCCAGAATGGAGCCCTTCACCCTGTCTTGCTTCTCTCCTGCCATGTTACTTTGGCCAAGCCGGATTGACTATCTCTTTGATCGATGTTACACTTGGTTACATTTTCTCTTTGATAATGGTTGCACTTGGATGCTCTAAGCAGTGACCCGGACGTTTTGCAGAGACCCACACTTTCCCTGTAATTTAGCATTTTCCTGTCAGTGTCTAGAGCCAGGGCTGTCTTCCCTCTCCCAGGGAGAGCCCTGTGGTTGTTCGTCTTTTGTTGGAAGGACTTCACTGTAGTCAACCAGATACTTCCTTCCAGTGCTGGACGGAGGTAAGGAGGGAAACAGGTTCACATGAAAGGAGGGCTTAAGAATCTACCCAGGCCAGGAAGGGGCTCCTGAGTTTTGTTCTCACCCTACTTCACTGAGGCAAGGGTCTTTGGTTAAGTTGCTTTAGTAAGCTGTGTAAGTAATTGTGTGTGCATGTGTGTATGTGTATGTATGTATATACACTCATGTGCATGTGTGGCAGAGAGAGGTGGAAGGGATTAGCATACCTAACTATAACTAGAGAAAAAACAATGGAAAAATACAAAAAAAAGAGAACAAAGAAAGAAAGATTTTCCAAACAATAAGTGAACAATATTAGCAATGCTATGTTTCTTTTATTTTCTCATCAGGGCAGGCCTGTCTTAGCTCCTTCTCCTTCATTTTCCTCAACTAAACTCTAGCAGGGAGCCACCTTTGCCTCTCTCTCTTCCTCCCCATCCCTTCTTTCTTTAGACTAAACACCCTGGCCCAGGCTACTCACTCTGATTATTTGTCATTTTCATCGTCAGCTCATCCCTGCAGCATCCGCTCCACTAGTCTCCCATAATCCAGTGGACTGCCCAGGAGGTTTTGTAAAAGAAACTTCTATCCTAGGATCTAAAAATGTTTAGTTTCTTCATGGCTAAGCATTGGGATGTGTCACCCTCCTGAGTTTGTCTGGTCCTGCTTTGTCCCCCAAACTCCTGAGCATAGATGATTTTTAAATTGTCCAGTAGCCAGACCACTCCATGGCTCAGTCAAAGCACTGAAACACAACCCAACAAATGTACAAACAACAACAACCACAAAAGTGCACCAGCAAACAGGGGGAAAGTCCTAATGGTGGGAGCAGTGTTTTTTTTTTTTTTTTTGTGAGAGATCTCTTTTTTTTCCCTCAGGAGCTATGTAGAGAAGAAAGGTTATCGTAGTCAATCTTTGTCTCCATCTTGACCTCCCAGAGAAGCTGGAGGCAAAGGGGACTTTAAAAACAAACTACTGTCCTCTGGCCAGAAAGTAGTTGGAGCAATGGAGCAGTGAGTCATGTTAGATACCGGTGCTACCCAATGGGGCTGAAATGGACAGAGACAGCAACGCATGGTGGAACTTGTGCTCAGCATCAGTATCCTGAAAGATGAGCCGAGAAGTGTCAGCAGCACTGGGATCTGGCAGGCTAGAGCTGGGGTGGGGTAGAGTGTGGCTGCCAGGCATCTAGCGTGGGCCCTAAAGGAGAAGCTGATGATAGGATAGAACAAAGGAGGAGCAGGTTGGAGCAGGCCAGGGAAGGGCAGGTAGGGTGGAGGATGATTTGTTTCCTCTGCTTGGCGTTGAGTGACATGCTACCGAGGTATCCAAGTGGAGATTCCAGAAAGGGTGGATGGATAGTTTGAGGGTTCACTAGAGGTTTCAGAACCAGAAACCTGGATCTGGGAGCTAGTAGTGTAGACAGAGGTGGTTGCTGACTTCCCTCTGACCTCTGATTTCCTAATGTGGGTAAGGAGGAGAAAAGATTCTCTTTGTCAAAGTCATGGAATTTCAGCTTTCAAGCTCTATGACCTACATGTAAACGTTTTTAGCATGCCATCGGAGGCAATGGTAAGTTCTTTTTGTGACTGAGTGACTGCTGTGTGCACATAACCCCTTAGATGTAGTGAGTGTATAGTGCTGTTTTTTTTTTTTTTTTTTTTTTCTGTTATGTCACCCAAGGAGCTTTTCACTAATAACTAGAGACCTGAAAAGGATATCAATTCCCTCAAAACAGTGAGGTAAGCGAACAAGAGCCCTTAGCAGACCAAAGGGGTCCAGCACAGGGTAAAGCTCCTGGTGGAGACATTGGGATGTGCTTAGTTCTGCCTCTGTTCTGAAGACTTTCTACAGTGGTTTGACTGTGTATGAGGCTTGGTGTAGATGAAATCCCTGGGCTTCTTGTTACAAAGATCAAGGATCCCAAGGAGGTGCCGACAGAATGCTAACCCAAGGGCAAGGGACTTTGGAGCTGGAGGCCGGCACCACTCAGAAAAACAGAGAAAGTAATAATTTTCACATAGCCAGTCACAGCTACTAAGTTACAGAATTGGCACCTGCTCTGTGCTGGGCCAGGATTTCTGGGTATCTAGAAATCCCTATGCCCTGAGAACACATTGACAGCACACTTAATCTCAGCCAAAATACTGAGAAGTAAGAACATATTTCACTGATTAATAAAATAGCATTATTTCTTTAAGGTGAGTGTGTGTGTGTGTGTGTGTGTGTCTGTGTGTGTGTGTGTGTGTGTCTGTGTTGTTATGTGGTTTAGAATAATCTTAGACTTGATCCTTCTTCCTCAGCCTCCTGGGCTCTGGAACCACCTGACAAGGTTATTTTTAAATGCTACCCCTGAAAATGTCTGACTTAAAACTGTCCGTCTGTCTGTCAGTGTTCGTGCCTTGACTGCGCTCTTTTCCTCAGGGACACGAATAGTTTCACCGCTGACCACTTGTGAACTGCAATCCAAACTTCCCGAACAGGAAGAAGATACTTTTCTCGGCATTTGACATTTTCACAGAATCACACTATCATGCGGTCACAGGAGTTGGGAGGGAAAACAAACGCGTAGGAAATAACCACATGGGGCCCATGGTAGCATTCACCTGCCCTCTCCCTCCCCGGTTTCCTTATGATTTCCAGATGCAATTGTCCTTTCGAGGAAGCTTACTTGAGCCAGCAGCAAGACCATGACACAAGAGTGTTAGGGTGTGACTTTGTGTCGAAAGCCCAGGTCTCCTCGCAGCCTTCTTGTTTGGCAGCTGGAAGGTGGAATTCGGCTCTCCGGTTTATCCATTTCTTCTCTGTTTCCTTCACCGGCTCCATCTTCTCTCCCTGCACTGCGCTGTCTAATGTTTCCACCGCCTTTATCTCAGTAGAGCTCCTTCCAGTGGGATGTGCCGTGGACCCTGAGAGAACGTATAAACTCTCAAGCATGGGAAGCAGAGGAAGCCACGCGGTTTAGGCTTTGGCATCGCAAACATCTGGGCCTCCTCCTCAGGAGCGGCTCTGCTTTTGAAGTTCGTTGTGTAACTGCTCTTTGAATGGATTGTTAAGAACTAAATTCATAATAGACTTTAAAAAAAAAACCTGCCTGGATTGTTGCAGGTGGAGGATCTATAGAAACACTGCAACGTACAGACTTAATCTCATGTTACACTGACCTCAATGGGGCTTTAATTGCTCTCTCTCTCTCTCTCTCTCTCTCTCTCTCTCTCTGTCTCTGTCTCTCTTTCTCTCTCTCTCATGTGTAAGTATGTGTGGTACATGTGTGGAAGGGTGGGTATGCATGTGTGTGTGAGGTTCCGTGTGTGGGGGTGTTTGTGGGAGATTGTGTGTGTGTGTGTGTGTGTGTGTGTGTGTGTATGTGTGTGAGGTTCCATGTCTATATGTATGGGTATTTAGGTGTGTGTGTGTGTGTGTGTGTGTGTGTGTGGTGTCTGGGTGGGTGTGCATGTATGTATGCTGTGGGGGAAGTTCCATATATGTGCAGGTGGAAGCCTGAAGCTAATCATGCCATAGTTCTTTCTAAGGCAGTACCATCTTATTCTTTTGAGACAAAGGCTCCCACGAGGCAGGCTTAGCTGGCTGGCCAGGGAGCCCCACCTTGACTCTGTCCCAAGTGTTGCTTCTGGCATGCCTGGTATTTTGTATATATCCTGGGACTCAAACTTGGGTGCGCACACTTGTGGGGTGAACATTTTACAGACTGAGCTGTCTACCCAGTCCTTTCTCTCTTTCTAGAAAGGTGTAACACACACATGTACATTTAAACAAAGGTGTAAAACACATAAACCAACAAGAAATGCCCAGATAAGTAAAAAGTAAAGACTGAACACGTCTGTGTTCTGAACACCTCTACTTTATTCTCACTCCACCTGTCTCATCTCATGTGGGTTTTTGGCAGAGAGTAAGCAAGAAACATGTGACCAGATCTTCACACCTGCAAGTGCTCAACCAGTGTGTGTGGCTTTGCTTGTGCTTTGCTTGAGAAGGGTCACTTGCACACGGGGAGCTTGAACTTCAGGAAGGGAGAGAATGTGTCTTTAATCAAGTCCAGACAGTCTGTAGTGTTTGCCCCTTCACTCTCAGCAGGAAGAAGGGGGGCGGGCATTCACAGTAGGACAGGTTTGCAACTTGGAGTAAGGGGAGGTACTGGATGCATCCTTAGAAGGACTTCTGTGGGAAAGATTGACAGGTGAGGAGGCGGGGCCACTTCTGGCTGTCGACAGTCTGCTCTTGTGTGTGTGGAGAATGTGTGGGTTATTCTCCACAAGCTTCAATTTTTCTTGCCAATGCAAAGTACACTGCAGATGCAGCTCCCTCTTTGGAACAGCTCCGTTTCTGGGCATTTCCATGTAAATCGAGCCTCCTACAGTATGTGG
Organism: Micromys minutus; assembly: GCF_963924665.1. Lineage (NCBI taxonomy): Eukaryota > Metazoa > Chordata > Mammalia > Rodentia > Muridae > Micromys > Micromys minutus. The sequence goes on along the minus strand of NC_137954.1, from coordinate 27,820,427 downwards.
GACCATTTACCGTACATCTGGGCAGCTCCTGGTTCAAAGGAGCCCTGGAGGGAAGCCTTTGAAAGCACGAGCTCCTTGGTGACTTCAATAATCACATCCTAATTTATATTTTCTCTTAATTTAGATTGTAACTTGAAGAGCTTCCTCCCCAATCTTTCTCTTAATAAGAGTAAATAAATTAGTGCATATCCTATAATATTTTCTCGGGGGCATAATATTCATAAATGTGTCATACTTGTAATTATATTTTAAGTCAATGATTTAATCATAGCCGTAGGAGAGAAACGGATGTCATGGAAGGGTTCTGCTCATTAGCTCGGATAACACGGGGACAGCCAGAGTCGAGTTTGTTCGTTTAAGAATGTCTAACCAGGCTTTTGCCCTGGGATGTCTCAAGTTCTTTGATGAAAAGCTACAGAGCACTGTGGGGGTCTTCCATGAGCTGAAGCTGGAAGAAAGAAATTGGTTTAAATCATGCCTTCAATTTAGTCTCTTGACTTAAGCCCATTTGACTTTGAGATGGTTCTCGACAACTTTAGCAGTGAATGTTAAGTTTTTCTCTTTAAAGTCAGACTGAGATGTAGCAGAGTTTCCATGAGCTTGCAGGAACAATTTTCACAGTGAGCATTATAAAATGTGCAGAGTTCAAAACACTAATCACAATCACAGGTAGGTGGGCAGCTTTGTGGTGGTTAGATTATAGGTTGGACATTGGCTTATACTTTGTAATACTGATTCTGGAAAACTCCCACCATCTAATTGAATGTTGTTGATTGTTTTGCAGGGTTTCTGGAAATCAGCCGTTTAAAAATAAAACAAGACACACCATCCCAAAACTAGCAATAACAAATCTCTCAACCTTTGAAAGGAGGCACGGCAGATTTTTAGAGAAGGGAACGTTTGCCCTCTAGTGGCCAAGAGGAAACAGTTCATGAAATTGAAATGTGAATGGTGCTTTTTAAAGAAACTCACCTCTAACTTACGATTTTATTCTGCCCTGTGTGTTGACGCTTCTTTAGTAATGGATCTTGATTACTAGATAGTTCTACTGTTAGTTTTTTTAAAAAAACAAATAATTTTTGTTTTATAATAATATGCTTTTCTTTTAAAAGCATCAAAAGAAAAGAAACACAGGTGGAGAACAATTTATTCCTACTAGGTGTATTTTTTTAAGTCCTAGTCGAGATGTGAGTGCTAAATAGAAATGTACGTTGGTTTACTTTGCTTTGATTATATTTGAAATTAAATAGCCTCAATCAGGAAATGGGGGTGGGGTGGTACATTAGTACACAGGCTTTGCCCTGCCTTGCAATTACTGATGGCTAATATTGTTTGAAATGAATGCAGGTATGTCTCTGTGATGCTCTGACCGGTATGCCACTTGTCACTGCTTCTAGGACACATCAATAAAGATAGAGCATATAGGGGTTACAACCGCCCTATATCCCCAGCAAATATGAAAGTGATTAGTTACCTTTGTTTTCTATTTGATTATCTTCTTTGATTTTTTTTTTTCATTCTTAGCAAACAGACAAAGGAACAACTTAAGTCTCAAGGTCTCAAATGTATTGGAGCTAGCTCTCCCAGAAAGCTAGAACCAAATGTCAATATTTCAGGTGCAGCTCAACTCTTGACACACCATTTCGACCTTATGGTGGATTGCTACTGGGCTTTCCTCTGTCAAGACAGAAGGGTCCGGAGGGAACTCAGCTCATGATGAGGAATTCTAGCCAGGGCGTCAAGGGAGAGCAGGTGGTGGTTTCATCTTTTCTGGAGTCTAGCAATGTGATAGGAATTATTTTTCAAAAGTGTAATTCTCCATTCCAGGGGGGCATGGTTGAGTTCTTGTTCCACTGCGAAGCCTGGCAGGGAGTGTTTCATAGTTTCTACATGGTGTCTTTATCCTACTGTGGAGTTCCCTGCAATTACAAATTGGCTGGACTCTTGGTCCCTGATAGTAAGTGCTTCTAGACCTTAGACTAGCTTCAGGCCCTTTTCTGCTCGAGGTCATACACAATGCCCCCAGCCCTTTACACCTAGCTTATGGGCTGGAGCAGTCACCCTAGGCGTGGAATATAGCACCTCCTCTTTCTATGTCTGTGTTATAGGCAGCCATATGCATTAAACTGCCATGTGCTTTGGTGTGGGTGTCCTTGCCTGCTCCTGATCCCTGAAATCCTAGCCATTGGTAGACGTGGCAGATGTAAGTCTGTGCCAGAATAATTTCTCACCTCCTCTAAGAGACACCTATACAACCCGGGGCATACAGCTACTCTTTGCTCAGACAGCCTGATTAACATCCTGAGGTGGTGTAACGGGTCAATGCACTGTTCTAAATGTCAAAAGATAAGATGTTAATGCAGTAACCTTTCCATGTGCATGTTCTGTGCTGTTAAAGTGCAAACTGCATTTTACCTCTTTTTGTGACAATGGTAGAAACGAACACTTTCACCAAATCCATGGCCACACTCCATGTGCCAAAGCTACCCCATCTAGCAATCAAGGCTGAGCTTACAGTGGTCTCTTATTGTCCTCAGGGTTGCTTCTTATATACTCAGGTAGGATCAGGACTCTGATCTTACATCCTCTTGAATGGTCAGTAAGCAGGTCATGCATGCATGCTGTTGATAGGGATGCAGTTCTTTTCTTCTTAATTAATTTGTTATCCTAGCCAAATGGTGTAGTGGTAAATATCAAAAAAAAAAGGAGAACCATTCATGCACCATTCCACGTTAGCTCTGGCATAGATGGGCCATATGTAACTAACATGGTTTATTCATTTCATCAGTGGCTGCCCTTCTGGCTCTCTGGTCTCAGAGACCTGGCTCTCTGGTCCCAGCAACCGCCCCCTTGGCTAGCTATAAGCCGATGCTGCCCTCTGCTGGCAGAGGGCCAGCCAAGAACTCTGCTCACTCTCTGACCAGCACAACAAATCAAAACTCTAGAGAAATGTAGTTTAGCAATGGTTTTATTAGATTATCTCAGTAAATTTACAATCCACAAAATGTCCACACAATAAACTCAGAGCCAATTGATAGGATATAATCCACCCACTTAGATAAGACAAACTGTCCTATAATAATCTGTCCCTTATAAGATATTTATAACTACCCATGGCTACACAGAGCCTGCCTCCTCCTCTAGCTCCTCTTCCCCTTCCAAAAACTCTGTTCCTGCCTATCTTTTTTTTTCTCATCCAATCACAGGCCTTGTGCCCACCCCACCCCCTTTAATTTCAACCACAATATGGTGTCTGTTTCAGAGACTCTCTTTACCTTCATTTTGCTAGCTCTTCCTCCATGGAACAACCTGTCAATACCCAAGCATGTGGATTTAAATACCTTTGGTACAAGACAACTGTACTAAGTGGCTGTGTGGACTCAGTGTGACTAAATTCCAGACATGCTGGAGACTCCAAGTTCAACATGGCTTCCACGTGCTCTCATTCCAGCTTGACAGAAAGCCTGCTTAGGGCACTGGGGATTGTTGCTAACTTTGACATTGTATGATATCATCCTTGAGATGTCTGAGTAGTGTCCGTCCTCCACTGTCTAATTACTCTTGCAAGTGACACTAGGTTCCTTTGTAATGGGGCTGGAGACACTCTACATTGTCCCATTGGAAGGATGGTGCAATGCCAAACTTGACTCATGAACTGGTGGTTCGTATGCTGGAAAACTGGCTCAGATTTGGAACCTGTGAAAGAGATTGCTGCCATTCGTTGGGAATGACTGCTCCTGGCTGATTTTGTTTTGTTTTTGCTTAGTGGCATCCTACTCAGTTGTCCACCCATTCAGTCCCCAGAACTACTGCAGCTTCTTAGTCGTCAGTGGTCCTTTGGCTGCTACTCAAACCCTGATGGTCCCCAGATGCCCAAGGCTGTGGCATCTGAGCCTCTCGCTTTTGCTTCCTGTCATCTGATTGATATTGATGAGTACGATTCTATGACAACCTCTTGTACTTTGAGCCTGCAAAGCCTCCTTACTGATACAGAGCCAAAGCTTACAGGAGCATCCCAGGGCTTTCCTGCATGCTTGTCATTGCTCTGGACCTTCCGATGAAGCCTCATCACAGCCAGGTCTTCTGCTGTGCACAGACAAATCCATACTACCCTGTCCACTTTTCTAAAATGTCCAGCCTCCGCCTCCCCTGTCTGTCAGCATTAGTCTTTGACATAGGCTGTGGCTTTCTCCGCGCCTCGAGGAACCACACAAACCATGAGTTAGCTCTCTGGCATCGCTGATGGATAGTAAATACTATCTCTTGGGATTTCAGCTTCATTTGAAACAACAGATTCGTCTTCACCCAGTTCTATATTCCGCTCCCCCTAACCAAGCATGCCGACTCCTTTAGACCATGGCTCTTTTCTTCCTTATCATGCCAGAACGCCTCTGGCTGAGCTATGCCAAGACTTAATCCCCTCTATAAATCTGGAAGGATCATGCAAGATTGCCTGTTGCTTCTCTTTCCAACACAATCTCTGCGGGCTTGCCTTGCATTCCTAGATTTGGTAGAGGTCTGGTTCTACACGTCTATAACCTTATTCCTGGAATACTTGGATAAACTTTACAGTTTACTCTGACAGGCAAGAAGCACGGTGTGATGGATAGGAACATGCTCGGTTGTACCCATCAATGTGTTCTATGTGTATAGCTGCATGCCCGACATAGACATTACTTATATGTGAGGCTTCTTATAAAGAAAGTTGGCATGCAGTTAATGTTTACCCTGGTTTCCTTCCTGCTTAAACCCCTCCACATGCACCTTCTTGTTTAATCCTCACTTCTATTACTGGAGACAGGAACTAGCATCTTATAGATTGGTTCACTCTTCCTTCTCCCTCATCCCTTCAGCATCCCATGCATTTCTTACAACAATTGCTTTATTCACTTTGAATGTCTTTCCACATGTGTAGGCAAGTCGCTAAAATTCAATATTTGTTTTGTGTGTCTACTCATGACTGAAGGACTATATAACATAAACTCTACAAAATTAACTAGAGTGGCATACTCAGAGCACTTTGCAATTTTGTTCTGTTATGGCCATATTCCATTAGATTTTGATTTTCAGTTCACGCACTCTCTTCCAGAAAGGTCCGTTGGCTCTTTGCATCTGACGTGCGCAAGCAATCACTGTACTCACACTGCTAATGGCCTCTGATTGGTCAACAATCTATCTTATGGGGCAGGATTCCACAGCTCTGCTTCACACGGGGAGTGTGTTTCCTCTTTGTGTGCTATCTCCTCTAGCAGATGTAAATCAATTCTTTATGTCTGTCAAGTGGCAGCACATTCTGGTGATTAACAGCCCAGTGTTAATGTGATAAAGGAAATTAATTTTAGATGTGTTTGGAGTTTCCAAGTAATCTGTGTAAAAATAAGATCCTGCTGTGAGTCAACTGTTTCCTACCAATCTGAAATATGCTGGCCTGGAAACTGTGTTATTGGCACATCTATCACAGCTCACAGCTCATTATTTCAAGAGCTGACAAGCGTCTCCTTGCACATTTATTAGGGAACTGAGCCTTAATCATATCTGTGGCTTTAAGAGATCCTGTCCTATTAGATTTGTGTCTTTTTTTTTTAAACAGAAGAGTTTTAAAAGGAAGAAATGTCCCAGACCCAGGACTGAAAGGATGATAATTTTATGGAGTATTTAAAAAGAGTTATAAGGACTCACCTACATAAAAAAGATGGCTCCTATTTTATTTTTATGCCCTGATGAGCAAACTCATTTTTTTTTATTCCATCCAGTAGCTCGAAGCATAGCTGTGGCCTGAGCTTGTAAAACTTCCTGCCTCCTAGAAATGCCAAAGCCTTTGTCTTTGTTTTGCTTTAGTTTCTTTTTTTATTTTTGTTGGGTCAAATAGGTAGGATAACATCTAATAATTACAATTGTTTAGAAACACAAAATCAAGAACAAATCTAGATTACCAAGGAAAGTACGTTTTTTCTCCCTCCCTCCTTCCTTTCTTCCTCCCTCCCTTCTTCCCTCCTTCCCTCCCTCCCTCCCTCCCTCCCTTCCTTCCTCCCTTCCTCCCTTTTACCCTCCTTCCTTCCCTCTCTCCCTCCCTCTCTCCTTCCCTCCCTTTCACCCTCCTTCCCTCCCTCCCTCCCCTTCTTCCTTGATGTTTTGTGGTACTGGAGACCAAACCCAGGGACTTACACAAGTTAGAAGTGCATTCTATGACTGAGCTCCAGCCCCAGTTCTTGTCTTCATCTGTTATTTTGAGTCAGAGTCTCACTAAGCTGGTCAGGGTATTCTTGAATTCACTCTGTAGACCAGACAGACCTCGAACTCATAAACCTCTGCTTCAGCCTCCTGAATAAATGGTGTTGCCAAAAACATGCTTCATCAGGTGTGGCCAAAATGTTGCATTTCTTAAAACAGTTTTTATTTACTGTAGCAAATATTTGAGTCTCTGCAATGTTATGTGCCACTGTCTGGAGTGTGTTGGATATAGCGGTGAGAAAACTGCTACAGTTAAATAGTCAGGAACAGCCTGCACTTTGTTAAACAGGAACATCGGGTGGTAAGTACAGTGCACATTCAGATGGTGTTCTAGAAAGCTCAGTGGTGGGGAGAACAGTGAGGTCAGAGGGATCTAGGGATAGAGGGAAGTCTGCAGTCTCAATGATATCATTATGATCATCAAGATGGCTAACATTTGATTCAAAACCCAGAGGAGAGGGCACCCACCCTGAAGAATTCTGGAAGAGGAGTGTCCAAGTCAAAATAGAAACTGAATCCAAGATGCCTGTGCAGGTGTCTACATGGAAGATTCAAGAACGATCAGGATGTTGTGTTGTGGGAGCACAGTGAGGGAGGAGTCGTAGGAACATGCTCAAAGAGGGACTCTCGGTATTAGACTATGGGGGTCTAGTCTTGTTAGCATCTTGGCTTTTATTCTGGGAGAAATGAGGGGGTGAAGGATGGGTTTAAGCAGAGACATGACTTAGTGAGATTCAAGGATCCCACCTGTTAAGAGCTCTTTGCTGTGTTTGGATGTGAACTGATGGTGGCCCCGCCAACACGATGATAGCTGAGGTTTTTCCAATCAGTCAGAAGATGACAAGCACTGCCTTTCAGACTGATCGCTTTAAGATATGAATGAAAAACAAAAAGAAGTCAAGAGTGAACCTGCGATTTTTGGTCTAAGCAAGTACCAGGATAAAGTTATCAGTAACCCAGGTAGGCGAGGCTCAGCATGTGGCAGATGGTGGCAGGGGCGAAGTAGCTGCTCTGGTATGAACATAAGAAACAGTGATGTCTATCAGACATTTAGGGGGAAATGTCAAGGAGGGATACAGATGGGAGATGTATCTTTAAAAATGCTAAGTATATAGATAGCAACTCCAGCCAGGAGGCTGGTTGAGATGGGGTAAGGGCAGACCTGGGAACAGAGGGTATAAGGAGAGAACCTCTTTTCAATTGCACTTATAGTTTATAGTTGACCTAATAAGTAATGTCCTAGTATCAAACACAAGTAAGTAAGATGGCTTAAGCAGGCTTCAAACCCCAGCAGTTCTCATGATATTCACTGGTTGATTTGTGAGATCGGAGTTGGTGACTCTGTTAGAGAGACGCCAATAGAAGTCAGCTGGAGGATTGGGAAGGGCTCAGTTTTCTGCTCATGATGACACAGAGGAAAGAAAACTCATACTCCATTGGTGGTGTGCAAATCAGTACAGGCTTCGTGGAACACAATGTGGAGGTTCCTCAGAAACCTAGTGATCTATCTTGTCCGTGATCCAATTACAGCACCTCACAGAACCAAATGAAGGGAGACTGGCAGGCCAAAGAGATGCCTTCACATCTGTGTTATCCCAACCATCACATAACTACAATATGGAATCAACCTAGGGACTATCAAGATGAGTGGGGAAAAGTAATGTGCTTAAGTGTACACACACACACACACACACACACACACACACACACACACGTATATGTGTGTGTGTGTGTGTGTGTGTGTGTGTGTGTGTGTGTGTATGTGTATGTATACAAAGACAGAACATGGAGTATTGTTCAGTCATAAAAACGAACTGGGGGACATGGTCAATAAAATAAGCCAGATACAGAGAGATGTGTACAGCTTTGTTCCCTCTAATATATGAAGGCTTCTTTTCTAAGACCAGAGCTGGGCATAGTGGTGAGAGTCTCTAATTCCAGCACTCAGGAGGCAGAGGTAGATAGATCTCTGTGAGTTTGAGTTCAGCCTAGTCTACACTGTGAGTTCCAGGACAGTCAGGGCTATGTAGAGAGACTCCCCCCCCATCACAACAAAACAAAACGACAAAATAAAGCAAAACACAAACAACTGGAAAGTAAATCATCATCACTAGAGATTAGAGTGCAAAGGGCAGAGAGTAGGAGAAAGGAAGTGGGGTATCATCAGTGCGTGCTGTATGGATGGATCGAAACATTACACTGCAGTTGTATACAGTTAGTACATCTTAATAAGAATTTTCCATTAAAAAAAAATGTTTCGTGTATAGATGCTTGGCTGGAGTGTTTGTCTGCACACCAGATGCATGCAGTTCCCATAGAGGCCAGAAGAGGGCACTGGATCCCTTGGAACTGGAGTTAAAGACCTGGCCCTGGGAATCAAATCTGGGTCCTCTCTAAAAGAGCAGGTGCTCTTTTATTTATTCTGTGCCCGGTGTGTTCTGACTTCAGGAATTTCACTCTCAGAACACTTGGCTCCCTGGCTTCCATACGGCTTTTACTAAGGGAAGGCACCTGTGGGAGAAAAGAGAGGGGGATGGGTGCGTTACACACGTCACCTTTCTTCTCTTTCGATAATTCAGGAGAGCACAGCTTCTTCTCAGCAGTGGTTTCAAATCAGCTGTTCTGTTCTCTGCTCTGTTTCCTCCCGTTTCTCTCCTGTCTTCCATGTTTGACCTCTTACTGTAATAGTGTGGGGTGGGGGCATCCCACATTCCTTGTTTATGCTTCACTTTTTGAGATATATCACAACAAGCTAACAATACCCCCCCACCTCTACTTTTTTTTCTGGTACTTCCCAACTGAGTCTCTTCCCGGTAGGTCTAGGAGAGATACCTGGGCAATCACATGTCAACCTAAGAATAAAAGAGTCGACAAAACATGATTCTCATACAGAAAGAAATAAAAACCATAAATAGATAATATTTATTATTCGAGTTGAACAGTAAACATCAGCAATCAGATACGTGATAAAAAACCACGAGGCTCCGAAATGCCCTCTCAGCTTACAGATTTATGAGGAAGAAGTTCTAGAATGTTGTTCTGTTGCATTACCCAACAAAACAGTCCAGGATACAAGGAGTTTGCAATAATCAACAGCCTTCGTGCCTTTATTCATCTGGTAAACCTTCATTGACTGCCTTTTATGTGACAGTCACAAAGATAAATACAACATAATTACTGCCTGGAGGGTCCCACTGTCTTCAGAGCGAGTTCTGAAGGCAGGTAGTTCCTCCACAGTGTGAGGGCTGCTTTGATGGAGGTGGATGCATCAGAGAGAGACACCAAACAGGGGAAGTAAAGGGGCAGGGAGACTCGTTCATTCTTAGGAGGGCTGATGCCGGAGTTGAATCCCAGAGGATTCAGATATGTGTAGGAGCTGTCTGGGTATTCGGTTTCGAACGTGTGTGGGTGGGTTTGGGGACTAGGAGCAGGAGAGACATTGGGGAGTCTGGATGCACAGGGTTTACAGACACAGTGTATAGATAGTGCTGAGTAAAAGCAGAAATTTTCCGTGGATGGAGGATTAAGAAGAAAGCCAGAGAGCATGCCAATATTTGAGACTGGGAATATAAAGAGAAATGAACAAAGGCAGAGGATTAGAAGGCATTTACAGGGAGGGGAGGCACACAGAATACAGAAGCGGGGAGAACAACGGGAAGAATGAATGTTAATTGCAACAAGATAGGAGACAGAACTTTGGAAAAGTTCATCATGGGCAGCCAGCGGGTCGGTTCATTTGCGTTTTTAGAAGGAATGAATGGGATGGGTTTCATCGGCACATAGGCATCTCATTCACGTTGCTCACAGTTATATTACCCACTGATGGCCTAGTTTGCTCTCCCTGTTAACCCTTTCCTCCCACCTGACAGCCACCCCCCCCCCCTTATTTTCATGCCTTTTGAAGTGTGGCTCAAGGGGGTGAAGCTGGGAAGAGGGATGTGTGGGACTTGTTTGGGTATTGGGTGTGCATGGGGGTGGATGTCTAACAAAGTCACCCCTAAGCGGACTATTTATTCATTTAAATTAGTTTACTTGCCAAGTGATGGTACTATTTCTATACAGAGTGTATCTTTAAAGTTAGTATTGAATACTTCAAACAAGAGATCCTAGGCCTTAAATATTAGCACAGGGGAAAAGGAAAACACCCTTTCCCCACACTCTTGCGAATAAGAAGCTTAGAGCCAACTTGGTTACACATTAAAAATCTCCTTCATTGGAGACAAGGGCTTCAGCTCTAAGGATCATTTTTTAAAATCTCTCTGCAGAGTGATTTTTTTTTTCCTCTTCAGGCAGCAATTTTGCCAAGCACCCAAGTGTTTGCCACACTCCAGGAAGGGGAGTCCCATAGACTAAAAATATTAAGCATGCAACAAAAAAAATTGAAATTGTTAAGTTAAGAGGGTTTAAGATGAACATTGAAGTTTAATGGGTAAAAAATGCACAGTTAGCTGCCACACGGAAATAAGCTTCGTGGATTTCTTCTGGGTATGAGTCTGCTCAGAGGGTAGATGTGGTAAGCTTGCTGCAGGTCGCCTCTCCCTCTGGATGGTGTATTTATGCTCCGGTTGTCACTCTCACCTCAACATCGTTAAGACCCTCCAGGAAAGGAGGCCTTCCCGAGGCAGGATGTGATGAGCCGCCGCACTAAAGGAAAGGCCATAGAATTTCTGCTGACTGATTATTTTTCCTCTCCCCATTAATGTTTCCTTATGATGGTAATGAAAACCTTGAAATATTAACTCAATTACGTATTTTATAGCGAAGAGGAACTGCCGTTTTTATCGAAGTTGAATTTCTGGCCTGACACAGGTTTTCACCGGGTTGGCAAAAGCAAGCGGTGTGGAGGAAGAATCGATGGATGAGACACAAATCTCCGAGTGTGGGCTTGGGAGAGAATTTTAACAGCCGCAGTTCACTCTGATTAGCTCTCCTTTTCCCAGAAGCAAAGAGGATGTCCTCTGCTGGAGCAGAGCAGTGAGGACAATCTGTCATCTATAATAGGACCACTAATAATAAGATATCCATTTTCAGGCTCTTCCATTTTAATTAGATGCTGAGTAACTATCATCATAGCTCATCCCATCCTCTCTCCGAGAGCTTATATTACACGTTATAGCTCCATGTGAAAAGCCTTAATACACGCAATGACTTCAACCCATTCTGGCCAACAGAGGTAACTCACATGGACTGTGGGACAGAGGAAGATGTAACCATTTTTCTGTTTTTGTCTCCACGTGGATTAGTCACCCTACAAGAGTAGGCCACTGGGGTTGGGAAATATGGCTCAGCTGGTAAAGTGCTTGCATCAGGATGTGAGTTCTAATCCTCAAGCCCCTGTGCAGAATGCTATGTGCAGTAAGTAGCTCATGTCTGTAATCCCAGAGCCAGGGGAGTGGAAACAGGTGTATCCTAGAGACCCGCTGGACATCCAGTCTATCCACAACAATGCACTTCAGGTTCAGCAAGAGACCATGTCTTGGAAAGTAAGGCGGGGCGGGATTAAAGAAGACACTCGACATACACCCATGCCCTGGACATGCACACATAGACTTATGTGAATACTTCCACATGCGTACATTCACACACATACAGAAAAGCAAAGAGTAGACTCTGGATGGGGACAGACCTGTAAGAACGTGTTCTATAACAAGCAGAAAGGTCATGGTGGCACACCGGAGAAGCCTGTGGTAGTCTGAGGTAGATGGAGGTGCTATGTCTGCCTTACCCAGAGCCTTGCTACTGGATCTTATATAGTGATGTAAACATGCCTTACACCCGGCGGTATCATTTGTCATCAAGCAGATGTGAAGTGCAATCTCTACTTGCTTATATAAACTCAGTCAAGTGTGTCCCAATCTCTGTCCCTAGACCCTATCTTCAATTGTGTCACATCGCCAAGAGGAAAGTTCTCTGCATGCCTGAAAAGTTCTCTGGAGGCAGACTACATGCGATTCCAACTGCTCAGCATCCAACTGAAATAAGCGGCCAACTCCTCCATCAAACCGTAGGACTCAGGGTTGAACTAGAGACCAAGCGCAGTCCTTGGTTAGGTTGCTGGGCTTGCTAGGTGCCGGCACACAATCCTCTATGTTTATCTGTTGCTCATTACATCTCTGAATACCATTTTAAATACCTCTTATGCAAATGAACAGAGTTAATAGTGTTGTTTCCAGCAGAGCTAAATCAAGTGCTTGTGATTCAAATGCCATGTGGCCTCCATGAGTCATTCATCATTAGGGAGAGCTCTTAAAATAGCCAGGGAATAGATGAACATCTCCCTTCTTATCAAAGAGATAACAAATAACGTCCACAGGGCATTTGACCACCGGAATGCTTCAATTTCCCTACGGTTTTTGTTCTTTTTCTCTCACCTCTTTTCTCTCCTTCAATCCATCTCCAGCCTGTGATTTGGCAAATGTTGAATAGCCACTTGGACAGGTGAAGGATCTGCCTTAGAGGCAGAGGATCACTGCTCTGCCAGTATGCAGGTGAGCAATGGTGGGGACAGCAGTTTGCCATGACTTTGAGCCTTCCACTGTCGGCAGCCAGGCAAACTAGCTTCTCTAGTTGCTGTTCTCAGATACGTTTAAAAGCCTAATCCCTTTACAGCACAAAGTGCATTCCTACCTAACGCCACAGTGAAGAAGAAATAGCAGATTATTCCACATACATGGAGTATGATGAGTTTACATGACAGGATAAACACTACCTCTCCCCAGTCTAATGGCCACAATTTTGTCCTTAAGGAACAGACCCATTGATTGCTGAGCAATTTGCTGACCATGGCCTGGGTGATACGTGCAAAGAACGACACACATCACATGGCCCTTAGACTGTTCTCTGTGCCTGGACTGTATTTTTCAGTGGGCTCCAAACTCAGGGGATAAGTTATGGAATAAGTCAGAGGGAGGTGGCAAGAAGAGAGCTCTGGTATCAAACACGGAGAGTCCTGTGTGTCAGACGGTCTGTTCTCCCTTTTTTCTATGAAGTCTATTTTGAACGTTACAGAACGCATTTACAGTTAGGTCTTGTTTCAGTTTATGGCGAAACTCAGTGGAACATTGAGAGAAATGCACAGCAGGAACAGAGGTGATCCTCAGAAGGGTCACAGTGCTTCCTTCACATGGGTTTGCTCTAGAACCAAGTGACCTTATGTGTATGAAGCATGGTGTCTGTAGGAAACTCATAAAACAGTGTCTAACACTTTGTAGGTGTTAGTTTTTAGCTTTATGGTTATCAGAGCAGGATATTCGCAGTGAAAACTAAAGAAAAAGTATTCATTGGGAATCACTGTCTGATTTCATTTCTTATGTGAGCCTGAGTTATTCTTTTCACCTCTTTGATGTACATGCTAACACAGATCCAATAGTAGGTCAAAGTTTACTTAGCCCTGGTTACCTGGTTACCGGTTTATTCATTGTATGGACTTTTACACAGTGCTGTTTGTTTTTCTCCATAACCTTCTGCTTTCTGTTCACTATGCTTGTGCCTTTCCATCCCACTCAGCATGTGGCCAGATTTGCATTAGATCTCAGTTTGGGATTTAAAAAGAAAAGATACAGATGTTTTGAGAATGTGCGAATTCCGAGGTCATGTAACCCTGGGTCTTTGCTGGAAATCCTGCCTCTTGGCACAGAAGAAGAGTATTGAGGTCCTCTGCACAAGAACTTGTGTGCACGTGCATGTGCGCACACATGTGTATGAGGGGGAGTAAGGGTGTCACCGACTCTTTTGCCTGCTGACTGAGTTGCCTGTTCCAGCCTTGATGTGAGGGTTTATACCAAGCCTTATTGCATCTTTTTATTTTCTGTCCTGTTGATCTTTCTTGGAGGCCAACACTTTTTCTGAAGGGAAATGAAGGAGCAGTAGATCTGGAAAAGATGGGAGGGAGGAAGGTTGTGGTCAGCATGTATTGTATGAGAGAAGAATAAATTTTAAAAAAAACTAGTGAAATGCAATAAAATAAAATAAAATAAAAATAAGGACCCCATCACTGACTTAGAACTTACTATGTGGATCAGGCTGGCCTTGAACTTATGCCATCTTTCTGCTCTGCCTCTTGAGTGCTGGGATTAAAGGCAAGAGATACCCTGCCTGGCTAGAATCAATATATTTTTTAAATGATGACTTGGTTCTCCCATTCCCAATCTGACAGAATGATAGGAAGAGGCATGGGAACTTCAGTGGCTATGCAGAGCAGTAAAATGTGTGCTTTGGGCTTGTTATTGGCGTCTGGGGCAGAAGAGAAGTCTCTTGACCTCTAAGATTTTATAGGTCAAGCTTCTGCTTTCGAAGCCTCATGAATAATTGAAATACACAGAAACTTCTGTTGGAAAGCTCTCTTGATTTATTCAGCTCCTGCTTGTCTCAATTCTGGGTTATTCATTCAGAACCACTTCTAGGTCCACCTGACAGCTTCCATTACCCAAGCCCCAGATCTGTGTACTCATGCCTATAACCAGTGTCATTTAAGCTCAAGTTATATTGTGAACACTTAAGAATTTCAAGTGCTTTTACATCCTACCTCAGACTCTCCTTGTACAAAGCCTGAGTGATCTCTAGATAGTTCCACAGTGTCTACTGTCCAGGGTCCAAATGCTGGTGAATAAATGAGCAGTTAACTGCCCTGGGAATATAGGTTAACATTGGGAGATATAATCTGCCAGGACAGTGGGCACATCGATGAGAAAAGAATAGACTTATGACAACACAGGACAGGAAGTCGACACAGAACGCCCAAATAAAATATTTATTTTATTTTTAAAATTTTATAAAAATATACATGATTTAATTTTCCTCTGAAATTAGTTTTATGCACAGGATTAGATAAGATTACCCACCTATTCACATTTGATTCAGTGCTTAATATAGATAAGATAGTTTAGAGTCATGAAATTTTTAAATATTAAACCTAATTCAACCACCAGGATGGGTTTCTCTGCCGGGTTGAGAATCAACCTGAGAATTCATGCATGCCTAAAGTTAGAATGTATGACATCCCAGATAAATAAGGAGACACAGAGGCATCTGCTAAGTATTTTCTTATGCTGTTTACACCAATGACAGATTTAAGTGTTTCTACTCTTTTAGTTATGTATATATATATATATATATGTATATATATATATCCAAATACATATATATAACTAAATATATAGTTATATATTATATATATTGTATATAATATGTAATATTTAATATATAATGTGTGTAGTGTATGATATATCTACTATATTATATAATATAGTATAATTATGAATATTATATATTGTATATTTTATACTTACATATATTTGAAGGATAGGACATTGCTTTTCATGTATAGGCATGCACCACAGCTATACTCACATAAAAGCATGTGCTTCTCTACTGAAGTGTGTTACCAGTTTACAATACACAATAGTTCTGAAAACACGCTTTCCTCTCTCCTAACGGCAAATACTTTGTATGCAATGAGAGTTCACCATGGGCAGATAAAGTTCTTAAAAAGTAACTTGGAGATTAAAACAAATGTGGTTTTCTGAGGGCATCTTTCATTTCTAAAAGGTCCGTGGCTTTATCAAAGACTCTAGAGCCAGTTATAATAAAAATACAATACTAGGGATTAATTTACCTGACATCTTAATGTGAAAATTAGAGAATGCTTTCTCTTTCCATTAGGAAACTGTAGAATTCAATATATTTTGCAATTCTAAAATCTATGAACCATCATGAAATTGAACAAAACAGGCCTAGACTGGAGAAGGTATTATCGAAAGCCGTATTTAATGAAAGAATACCATGCCAAATAACAAAGAAGAATTGTAACTAGATCAAAACCCCCAACAGTGGAGAAAGCGCTGAGCAGTGGCCTCATCAAGGAGGACAGGCAGATGGTAAGTACGCACATGAGCAAATGTGTCACCAAATTTTCTCAAGACCATTATAAAGTGCCTGACGGAGTCCACTGAGAGAGGTCAGGGTAGAGTTTTGTTCAGATTCTCAGAGGATGCTGGAAGAGATGTCCTGCATCTTTATCCCCGAAGAGCAACGCAGCTCGTGCCTCGGTGGTTCGAGAAGCAGAGAAACGTGCGGCGCCCGTGTTCCTCTGACTCCCGTTGCTTCCTTTCCTCCTTGAGATAGTGATACCCAGGATCAGGTGAGCCTCAGAGACATGCCAACAGATGAATCTCATCAGTCTCCTCTACGACTCTGAGTCCAGGGAATGTGACAATAAAGACTACCCATTAGGCATGTCACCGAGGTACTTTAAACTAAAATGACAATGAAGTGCTCACATCCAAAGCACTGCAAATGCCTGTGATGTGAAGGATACAAAGGAAAACAAAAACAAAACAAATCAAAAAAAAAAAAATCCTCCCATTCAATTCCCAAGAGAATGCAAAATGCCACACCACCTTATGAGACATTGGCAGTTTCTTCCAAAGAAAAATGTACTATGTGCATATGATTCCCCCAAATCATGCTCAAATAACTGAGAACTTTAGTTTGAAGGAAAACCTGGAAGCAGCTGTTTACAGCAGCTTTATTTGTAAGTGTTCAAATCTTGGTAAAAATGACTTCAGTACATGGGATATCTAGAAAATGGTGTGTGATAAAAAGGAACGTAGATAAAACCATGGGGAGAAACCAAGAAAACACATGCTGATGCATGGAAATAAACCCTGGGCAAATATGATGTACTGTATGTTTGTAGCCCTATGATGGTGTCAGGAAGACAGAATTGTGGCAGTCATTAAAGGGTCCTTGCCTGTCAGGGAAGAGAAGAAATAGCAGGCAGAGAATAGGATGATTTCAGGGCAGCCAAGCAGCCTTGCAGGATGACCCTGTGGTGGGTGTCTGTCACTATCCATCCTTCCAGGCCCTCTGAATGCACAATACCAAGAGGGAGAAGCCAGGATGAGCTGTGGTCTCAGTAATAATGACCTCATTGCAGGTTCATTCATTGTGACAAATACCTTACTGTGGTGTGGGCTGGGGATGCGGTGGATCTGTTTGGGATGAGGGATACGGAATGATGACCATCACTACATATATGTTTTTGTTCTGGTCTTGATACGAATCCAGAACTACTCTAAAAAAATAAGAATATTAATTAATTAAACAAACTACTCTGCTTTCCGGTGAAAAGGCCTTCTGGTTTTAAAGAAAAAAAAATCTAGAAAACAAGGGGTGCTGCTTCCTTAACATAATTCATAACATAAGCATGTTACAAATACTGTTTGTAAGTTGAAAACAGCACTGAATCTTATCAGGTCACAGAGTGACTGGTATCCTACTATTAGGTTAGAAAATGTGATTAATATTAAGTATTGTAATAAATGTACAACTTTGCAAGTCAACCATTTATATCTTCTATCTCTTCTGTGCATGCATGTGTATGCACACACACACACATACACACATGTTACTTCATTAAATACAATTAATTAAAGAATATTTAATTAATGTTAATTACTGCACTATACATAAAAATCTCCAGTTGTATCTTGTATCTCTTCTGTGTGTGTGGAGGCAGGTACACATGTCAAATGCAGATGTCAGTCCTTAGCTCTCTCCTTGTTTTTTGAGACTGGGAACTATGTGGAGCCCACCAGCCAGACTAAGCCGACTGTGGGGAAGTCCTAGGAATCTACCTCTCTTTCTCCCCAGTAGAACATTGTTAAGGCACCATGATGGAGTTTTTCACAGATGCTGGTGATTGAATCCATACCCTCATGCTTACCAGATAAACACAAGACTGACTGAGCTATTTCCCCAGGCCCAACAGGAAGTAAGCTTTATCTCAAATCTAGGTGGTTTCTTCCACCCTTTGCCTCCTTCTTTTTCCTCTTTCTCCCCTTGTTCTCTTCCACCACCCCGAAACATGGCTTTACTGCCTTTAAGATCAGAACGCTGCATCCATTTTCTATTAAGAAATGAGGCCTTTTGAATTCTGCTTGTTCAACTCTTCTTAACGGGAAGTCCATGTAAGTATGTGTACTTCCCAGAAGACACATGTGTTGTGCATTTTACAGTCCTAAAATAATAAAAATCCATTGAGAATTAATGCAAATGCATTGTTTAATAAGCATCTCTCTCTCTCTCTCTCTCTCTCTCTCTCTTCTTTCCAGTGTCATGAGGATAGTCAGGAAAGTGATGTTAGTCAGGACAATACTGTTTGCTTTGAGAAGAATGGACATATTTGAAAATACATCCTCATACCTGTACTGAGGGATATCTGTAACTGGAGCCTAATTTATTTGATACCAAAGGACATAAATATGCTTCTGAATTCTAACCAGTGCTTTACAAAGGACAGGTTATGAGTCATTAAGCCAACTGATTTATACTTTTAAAAAAAGGACAATGGAGAGCAGAAACTTAGAATACGTGAACTTAAGAAGGTAAGTGCTAGTTTTTGAGGAACTATTTAATTAAATTGCTAGATTAAGTTACACATTTAAATTTTTGTTATAGGTTGTAAGCAAAATCATATCATGATTTTGCCCTCTTTGTCCCTTTTGTCATTAAGATCATAAAGTAGTAACAATGTTTAGCACCTAGAACTTGCCCTGAGTCCCCTTCTCTTAAGGCACTCTGAGTATTCCACGAGTGAATGGCAATATCTCATAAAGGTTGGAAATAATCTGTGTATTGTGCTGAATACAGCAGCAACATGCAGAACATGGGGGGTGCAGAAATAACATGAGGGGTGATGTGTCTGAGCTGGACACAGCACTTCAGTGAGTACGCATGAGCAAGCAGGATGGGACAGATGGAGCTGACTGCCCAAGTCCACTGAAATTACAGCAAGTGTTCCTTGCCTTGTGTCAAACATGTGTTCCAGGTCTTAAGTAAATTCAAATATCTGGAGTCCATAGAAACGGATCCAGAGTAGCAGAGCAGGCTGGGAGTGAAGTTGTCGTAAGTATAGGTCAGGTTGGGGGTTCTCCATTAGGTTTTAAAGGAGCTTCCTCTATAACTCTTGGAGTACCAGTGATGCTCAAAGGATGTGATCCTTCTGAAAGGCTAATTTAGTAAGTGAGGAAAAGAGCAACCATGTGTGCTGAGGTGTTCTACCAGGACTCGGGCTTCTCAGCAAAACTGAACATGTTTCACCACAAGATAACCACGCCTAAGCCCAGAGTAACTCACAGCCTCATGCTTGCTTTACATACTTTAGTGCTGACTCCTCTGAACGGATGATTCATGGCTCATATTTCATGACAGCTGTGGCATATTTTAACATCTGTGGTCAGTGACCTATGTCCAGTGAACATACGGGATAGATGCTGGCACGGTGGGCACAGGACTGTAAGTCTAACTTCTGGGGAAGCTGTGGCAGGAGGAGTTCAAGTTTGAGGCCAGCCTCAGGGATTTAGCAAGACTCTGTTCTGTCTCAACAAACAAACAGTAAATAGAAGGCTGGGTGGACAGACAGAGACATTATCAAAGTTTTAGAGCATCTGCCCAACATGTTCCAGGCCCTGGGTTCAATGCCTAGAACTAGAAAAAATTAAACAAGTGAATAACCCAAAACAAAGAGCACCTATGGAGGATTAGTAACTAGGACTCCACAGCAGGCATTGAACAGAGAGAAAAACAACAAGGTAAACAAGTAATATTTGACTTCTTACCAGATTCTAATGTGGCCACATGTATAGGCTTTGTTCCAACAATCTTTTAAAGTGATTATTACAATTATTTTCATTTTTCAGAGAACAAAATTGAGGCTCAGAGAAATAAATTCATTTGCCCAAGTTCACCCAACAGCCTGGTGACCAAGCTGAGAGTCTATGTATTTTCTCCTTGGGAGAAACTCATAATCTTTTGAGTCAATGCTGGGTTCTGACTGCAGAAGGCAATACAGGAACATGTAGAGAGACCCATGATTTCTTAAGATGTGCCCTGAGAAGTTAATTTCTGTTAAAACTTCAAATTCTCCTATTAAGTGCCATTGATCTGTGGGACTTTACAGCACAGTGGTTCTCAACTTTCCTATATACTGCCGCCCTTTAATAAAGTTCCTCCTGTTGTGGTGACCCCCAACCACAAAATTATTTTTTCTTGCTACCCCCAACTGTAATTTTTGCTACCGCTGTGAATCGTAATGCAAACACATGTCATGCAGGATGTATTCTCATTATTACAAATTGTCCCAAGGGGTTGTGACTCCCAGGCTGAAAAACCCTTGCACTAGAGGGAAGCATCTGAC
The DNA here is from genome assembly GCF_963924665.1 of Micromys minutus. Taxonomy (NCBI): domain Eukaryota; kingdom Metazoa; phylum Chordata; class Mammalia; order Rodentia; family Muridae; genus Micromys; species Micromys minutus. The sequence goes on along the minus strand of NC_137954.1, from coordinate 27,799,999 downwards.
CCAGGGTTGGGAGACGGCATAATCTGGTGAGCCACAGGCTAACTGGTTACTTACTTCTAGGAGCAATCCATGTGGATAGGCAGGGTCGCAGTCACAGGTACAAAATGAGAGGATAGTCCTGAATCTTGCTGGGGGGTGGGAGGATGTTGAGAAACGGCATTCACTGGCGGCTGGCACTGGACCTTTGGAGACGGACCTGACAGTACCTGACTCCCTGCCCGGGTGAGGCTGATTTCCTGATACTGCTCTTGCTGGTTTCCTTCTTGAGATTTTCACAAACCTAGTAATTAAGGACTCAGCAGTGGCACGGGTGAATATTCATTCCATTGCCCCTCACTCTTCACAGCATGTGCAGCTAGTCTGTGGTGGTGCGTTTGCTATATGTCTGACTTCAGTTGTTCAACACTCCATATACCTTTCTCAGGACACCACGTTTGCTCTTTGTTCTATAGAAAGATTATTTTCTTAGTCTTTTTGCACTCCTGGATCTTTTGTCTCTATAGATCTCATCATGAGATCTTTCAGAGAGCATCGTGTGTGGACCAATGACCCTCATCTGTTACTGTTATCAGTTTACCCCTCTTAATTTCTATCCTCATTTTATTTGTACTATATACTTCAAAACAAGGGATCCATGTCTGTTTCATCAACAGTTTCAAATGCCTGCAACCATGACTGGCCAATGCAATTTGTTATTCGAATGAATAGATGTAAGTATTCATTTGCTTAATTGTTCCTTAATTACCTTTCCTACTGTAATAAAAGTTCCTTGTAGTACAATGTTAACATTTAAGTTTGCTGCTGTCTCACAGGACTGAAAATAATACTAAGATCAGAGGATAGATACAATAAATATTTTTAATGAATTTAATAAAACTGGATTCAAAATCTGGTTCATACTATTAGGTGTAGGGCAGAAGTACCAGTTATCTACATACTATAAGTTTAAGTATTTATAGATCATATTAACACATCAAGTAAGTACTCTCTACTTTTCTACCTTGACAGATGTGCATGCATAATAATCTAGGGGGGAAATGGATCCTAGGACTCCATGGAGCTCTGAGTTACATGTCAGAACTTGATGGTAGGAACAAAGTTGGCCCATGAGATCCACCCTTGTTTGTGGTCTACACCTTTTTTTCTACCACCCTCTCAATTTTGCAATATGGAGGATCTTAAATGAACACATATATCCTATATAGTTGTGTGATTGGAGATTTATAAAGGCACATCTTATCCTATATATTTTATTTCTGTCTTAAATGTATTTGTACTTAAGACCAATTGACTCATAAAAATTCTCAAACACGGACGTTGTGTATGGACCCAGGAAAGAATCCCTGTGCAGGTTTCAGAAGTGGACTTGGGGCTAGGTTTCTGCCACAAATACAGGCTCTCTGGAGTAAGGTCCTCTCTGCCGGTTCTAAGCTCTGGATGGGTATAATTCCTTTATTTCCTGGAATTCTTATCTGAGTGAAGGAACACAGAAGGGAGCAGGCTTGGCAAAGCTGCTTAGAATCAGAAGCTTTGACCGCCGAACAGAAACCCACATAAGGATAGAGAAGTAGCTGGTAAGTATGGAGACTGAAAGGAGGGGAAGAGAGAGGAGAAGTTATCTGGCATGGATGTGTGGTTAATTAGGTCATCAAATATGATTCTTTATGTGTTCCACCTGTTATTGGAGATAAACTGTTAGCATCATGAGAGTAGGCAGAAACAAAAGGGTGTTAGTGGTGGTGCTATGTGTGCATGTGTGTGTGTGTGTGTGTGTGTGTGTGTGTGTGTGTGTGTTCACATGTGTGGAGAAAGCAGAGGTTTCTTATTAGGTCTCTTCCATAATGTCTCTTCATCTTATTTTTTGAGTCAGGATCTCACATGGAACTTGAAGCCAATTAGGCTAAACTGGTTGGCAAGCAAGCCCCAGGGATCCTGTCTCCATGCTCCCAGCACTGGAATTATGGCAGGATGACAGTCTTACTCTTGGCTTTTTACACAAGTGTTAGACTCTGAACTCAGTTCTCCACGTTTGTGAAGCAACCACTTGACTAACAGGATCCATCTCCCTAGCTTGAAGATGAGAGCCTTTGAGCTAAAGGGTTGCAGCCTGCTTCCAGAGCACAATTCCATTAACATTATCTGACTCATACCAAGAAGGGAGTAATTCTAGCAAGTCTATTTAGCTTGTGTTCCTGTGAAAAGAAATCGATGCCCTAAAGAATTCTCTGGAAGACAGTCAGTGCATACTTAAGGGTAAGAAATGTGCACTCAAGGAGTAACATGGAGAACCAGCTCCCAGAATGCACCTTAAGAAGCTGATGTTACTTGTGAGTTTATTCAGAATAACATATACAAAATTAAGTCCAACATCTTTATTAACATGTGTGAGTTTTCAGTCACCTTTCAAAGGCAGCCACGTCCCCGTTCCCCAGGGTGAGCCAAGTAAAGACTGGCTGTGTACTCTGTTGGAGTCATGTTTGCAATTATGGTTATTTAATTATGTGTATGTAGGAGACAGGTAACTGTATGTGAGCACAGGTGCCCCACAAAGGACATTGTGTCTCCTAGAACTGAAGGTTATTGCCCAATGTGTGTCTAGAGAACCAAACTCAGGTCTTCTAGAATAACAATACACACACTTATCCACTGAGTTGTCCATTTAACCCATTAATAAAGTCTTGATTTTGCTTCTTTTTGGGGATAAGGACTTGCTGGGGTTGATCTTGGGGGTCTTGTGCAGGTTAGGCAAGCACTTTTCCACCAAGCTCTATCTTTAGCCTCAACTTTACCTCTTAATCTCCTTCATATGTAAAGAAATAGGGAGGAGAATTGGTTAAAAAGAAATAAATTAACATTAAAACCAACATTCTCCCAGTGCTACCTCCATCTCTTTCCTTTTTATTAATGTGACTTAAAGGGTCTTAAAAAATGCATTAAGACTCCACCACAGTCCCCTAATTGTAATTTATGCATCTTTTTCTTTAACCTCTATCTTCCAGGCTTACTCTTCACCCTTCTATTTTCATTTTCCCTCACTGCAGTGTTACAAGCCATCACCTTTCTCAGTAACAGGGCTGTGATAGTCAATAATTATGTGATTTTTAAAAATGATAAGTTCTTCTAATTGCCTCAGCTAATAAAATGACATAGAACTGATAAGCCTGAATAATGCTCCTTAATTGCTTTAGCTAAAGATAGAGTAGCTGACAGTAGTTATAGTCTTTTAACTTGGAGGAAGGCACACACATGTTAAAGAAAATGACTACAAATTCCCTGGGAGAAATGGCACTTGAATTTTCCTCATTTGCAGGGAAAAAGAGAATTTGATGTTCAACTCAGTTGTATGATCTTATAGTTTCATGAAAGTTATTTTTTATGTAAAAAAAAAAGCAACGAAGGCAAACAGAAGGAACATTACAGTTAAATCACCTAGGATGGAACTTTGAAAATATTTTTTTTTTTTTACTCATTAAGGTATCTCACCAGGAAAGTGAAATGACAACCCATGGGACAAGGGAAAGCTCATAGAACCATGCATCTGGCATCTGAAATATATAAAGAACACAACTCCAGCAATAAAAAAACCAACATGGAAAATGCACAATAGATCTGAATTGATATTTTTCCACAGAAGGCGAATAAGTGATTTGTTAGTATGAGAACCTGAACAGCAGGAGCCTCTGGAGAAATGCAAACCAAGCTGAGATGAGGTCTCCTGGAGGCGCTCTGGGATGCCTAGAATAAAGAGGAGCATACGAACAGATGTTGATTGGCTCTTGGAGAGACCGGGATACCTGTATACTGTTAATAAAAATGAGAAATGGAGTGGTTGCTCTGGGAAACAGTCCAGCGTCTCTTCAGAAGATTACAGCGTTCCCGTGTGACCCAGAAATTCCACTCCCCCTAATAGTAACCAAGACATTGAGCACATACATTGACACTATTGTTCGGGGGTCCATTCATCATATGACAAAGCAGCAGCTCAAATACCCATCAGCTGATGAATGAATAAACACAAATAATAAAAAAAAGCATCATAGCCATCCAATGAGATGTATGGGAGTAAAAGGGATGAAGTTCTGCAATATATCCCACCGTGAAAGAGCCTTAAAATATAGCAATGGATGAAAGAGACCAGTAGAAACAGGGTCAGGTATTGTCTCATTCTATTAATAGTTCCCAAGTCAGTAGACTCATACTTTGTCGGGTGCATTAAGGGTTACCTAGGCAAGAGGCAGTAGGAAGCAAGTAAGCAGCAAGTGCTGATAGCCATAGAGCTTCTTTTTGGGGATGGTGGGAATGTTCTAGAAGTATATGATAGTGATGGTAACACGGATACAGGCAACTAACATGACCAAACTGAATTTACACCACTAAGCTTGACACTGCGCGTCCTTCCAGCCATGCCTACTGGAGACAAATGGTGGAGAACATGACTTGAGAGTAGATGGACGCAAGATTGTGTGTGTGTGTGTGTGTGTGTGTAAATCAGAAGGAGTAGGTGTGGGTTGTGTGTTTCATGCAATGTGTATGAAGAAGGCCACATTAAAACAAGACATGACAGTAATCTGGGTTTAAAACTTTGCAATTTTTATTTTTGTGTTTTTAAGAACTTTATTAAAAGCCTTGCACATAAGTATTTCAGCCCTTTGCTTTCTCTTGTATAAAAAAATGCAATGGGCCTCTCTTCAACTACTTAATTTTATGATAAATTCTACAGAATAATTACATATTCGTGATGACACTATGTGTTTTATACATCGGAGTATGAGGGTTTTGGTCTATGTATGCCACATAAGTCCTGGAAACAATTTCAGCTGGAACCTATTCCTCTCCTTATCTGCTCTGCTTCTCTCTATTTCGGTTTCTCTTATTCACAACTACTTCCTAAGAGCTCCCATATCCTCTTAGGCCTTGTTCTAATTTAGTCTCTACACTGAAGCTCAAATTTTTATAAAATGCAAATAGAGCCTCCTTGTTCCCCAATGATGAAACTCTTCAATGCTTCTTGATTGCTTATAAGATAGAGATCGGAGTCTCTGGGGCCCATGAGTCTCTGTAGGACACTGCTCTCCTTCTGGCTCATCCCTTTCAGGCATGTGGGCCTCTGATGATTTCTCAAAGCACATGTGTCTGCCCTGGAGCTACTGTGCACACTGCTTTTCACTGACGAGGTCCCGTTCTTCCAGCCTGCTGCAACTCTCCAGACTATGAGTCAAATGTCAGTACCAATGATGTTATCCTCCCTATGCCTTTTCCTTTTTCTTTTCTTTTTTTTGAGGGGGGGTGGCGCAATGGAACTTTATTGATGATATTCAAGAAAGTAGGGAGGTCTTCCTAGGCTCCTCCTACATTATGGGAGTCTGGGATAGAGATTGTAAGGGAGATGCTCAGTATTGGGGGCCGAGTTGGGATGGGACTCCTCAGCAACTGAGGGCCTCTCTCTTGCTCTCAGTGTCCTTGCTGGGGTGGTGGGTGGTCCAGGGTTTCTTACTCCTTAGAGGCCATGTAGGCCATGAGATCCACCACCCTATTGCTGTAGCCGTATTCATTGTCACACCAGGAAATGAGCTTCACAAAGTTGTCATTGAGAGCAATGCCAACTTCGTTATCAAAGGTGGAAGCGTGGGAGTTGCTGTTGAACTCACAGGAGACAACCTGGTCCTCAGTGTAGCCCAGGATGCCCTTTAGTGGGCCCTCAGCTGCCTGCTTCACCACCTTCTTGATGTCATCATACTTGGCAGGCTTCTCCAGGTGGCATGTCAGATCCAAAACAGATACATTGGGAGTAGGAACACAGAAGGCCATGCCAGTGAGCTTCCCATTCAGCTCTGGGTTTGACCTTGGCTGGCCCAGTTGATACAAAGATGATGTTCTGGGCTTCCCCACAGCCATCACGCCACAGCTTTCCAGAAGGGCCATTCACAGTCTTCCAAGTGCCCTATGCCTTTTCTTGAGTTGTAGTTACATAGACATTACTGAATGGTATCAGGTCAGAGATGACCCCTCCATCCTTCCTGTGACACCACCTCCCTGGCATATTCATGTGTATAATCTTTTGACACCATGACACAACTATGTCATCTATGAAATTCATTAATTTTTCTTCTATTTTTGCATTGTTACATTTCTGTTGCTGTGATAAAACACCACAACCCAGGTGACTTAGAAGGAAGGGTTGATCTTGGGCCTACTGGTTCAGAGTCGATCAACATTACGATGGCACCTATAGTTGAAAGGTGAAATCAGAGGTATCATGTCTCACACTGCAAACAGGAAATTGAGAAAGCTAATTTAAATTATCTTTGGAAACCTCAAATCCCCGTCAGTGACAGAGTTCCTCCAGCAAGGCCACATACCTCCTAATATTGTCCAAACAGCCACTAGACAAGGTGGTGGGGTGCAGGATCAAGTATTTAAATAACAGAAACTTATAGGAGCATTTCATTCAAACCACCATAGTGTGTGTGTGTGTGTGTGTGTGTGCGCGCGCGCGCGCGCGCGCGCGCATGCAGGTGTGTGTGTGATGTATGTGGGTGAACATGTACAGGGCAGAGGGTTTGTATGTGGTCTGTACATGTGTAGAAGCCGGGGATTGACACTGGGTACCATTTGTTGATATGGCTAATTTTTTGATTGAATTATTTAGCCTACATTTTCAAAATGTCAAGTATATGCCAAAGCAAACAGCAATTTAATTTTTTTTCATCTCACTGAACAAGGACAAGAAACACAGACACAGATCAGTTTCAAGAGGCACTCCATGTAATGAGTACCAGTATTTTTTAAAAATATTTTTCTCTTCTTTTTGAGGACTGTGTACATGAGCAATGTATCTGTCTTACTCCCATTTCTCCCCCCATCCTCCAACAAACATTTACCTTTAGTGTTGTTCACATACACATGTGTCCAAGGCTGGCCACTTAGGACTGGACAACCTATGTGGGAGTTTGTCCATGGAAGAGACCAATTCTTCCTCTGCAGCCATGGACCATCTGTAGGGGTGGAACCATATGGCGTTTGCCATGCCCGCATTGGCATGTCAGCCGGTAGTGTCATTACTTTGGCATTATTCAGGTAACTGTACTGTTGAGAGTTCATAGGCACGTTTTCCTTGTCATTCCTAGTAGACACCAGCTAACAACAGGGGTCTGGATATTACCATCCTCTGTCACCCCGAGTCTTGGGTGTAGTGGTTGCATTACAGACAGATCGGTTAGAGTTTTGGGTACCCACAAGCCCTTAGTCTCCGCATTTTTTACTGATTATGGATCTTTGTAATAATCTCCATGTGTTGCAAAAAAGAATCGTTGAGAATAACTGTTTTATCTGAGTCTGGGGGATGGGAGGAGATATCTTTAGTAGCCAGATATAACTAAAGACACAGTTTGTTATTTTCAACTAAACATTTTGCTGAAGGTGGGCAGTTTAGACTAGCAGAGAATTCACGTTGATAACTAGATGGATTCTTTTTTCCAATTAGTACCAAGCAAATTTGGTCATTGTCTAAATAGGAACTAAGTTGTGTAGAAAATCAGTGTTCACCCATCCATTCGATATATACCCCAAAGATTTTAAGGCATAGAGCCTTAGAGTTTTAGCCAGCACACCAGAGCCATAGTTGTAACCCATGATCACTGTTACACTCTTCACAATAACCAGGAGACAGGCCCAGCTTAGATGGCCATGAATGAATGTGTGGATAAAGAAAACACAGAATGAAATTTTTCTGCAACTGTGAAGAAAAATGAAATCATGACTGTATTGTTGCATTCACTCATGAAACCTAGACTTTAAGCTGTGGTATGCGAATGTACATTAAAATGAAATGGGTGTTTGTTTTCCTGAATACCATAAGCATTCCTGTATTTAACTCCTTTTTGAATTATACATCCTAATTGTAAATGAGCATAAATCCAGAAAATCCAAACACATGAATTGTAGTTGACCGTCAGTCTTCTCGATTCCTGTGGTAGGTCCTGAATGTATCCCCTTCCCCCACCCTAACCTAGTGACCCAGCCGTGTGGTATGTGAATGTGACAACCAGGGCAGGATAAATTTCTGTGGTCAGAAACCATTCTGTGCATTGTAAGATATTTACAAGTGTCTCGGTTCCTGTGTACCAAATGCTAGTAACAGCTTCCTCGTGTTCTACTGGTGCAATTAAATTTTCATCCCATGGACATATCCCCCAGAGGAGAAGATCAGCAACAGTGGAGAGCTGTGGCTTCCTACTATTCTATCACATTCATGCAATGCTTACTATGTAATTATCATAATGAGTTGATTTGGCACTTCTACACATATATTGGATACTATATGACAATCCTATAATTTTTTTTATGGAAATAAAACCCCAACAACCCACTTTTATACCTTAAATTCTTTAATCATCATTTGTTTTCTATGGATGAAAATGCTAAGGATTAGAGAGATTAAAAGACTTGGCTAAAGCAGTCAAGAGTTCAGGAGGATAGTGTAGCTTAACACACCATGGCTTCACGCCAGAGCCCACAGTTGCTTCCTGTGTCTAGAGATAAAGTTAAAGTAACTAATATTTGTGCCACTAAGATTTTTCTCCAAAACAGGCAGCACTGACACAAGCTTTCCATCCCCATCTAAGGAGAGGAAGAATTGGCCCATACACGGAGGTGACAGTCCCATAGCAAAAGGACATGGAACTCTGTGCAAGGAAAATAAGACATGGGACAAGCCCCATTACAAATTCAGGTTCCTGTGCTTGCATGCCAGACATTTTACCGTGTGCTCTCTTCCCAGTTCAAGTGTCTTTGTTGTGGTGGCATCAAAAGACTACTTCCTCAAAATCTTTTCAAGTCCCGGTACCTGCTTCAACTGGAGGAACCCTGTATCAGAGCCATGGGTAATACCAGAGAATCTGTGTTATCCAGCACGCTGCAGATGGTTTAAAGCATTCTAGCATTGACAATGGCTGGAGAACATGCCTGAGCTGTCAAAGGAGGCCTGAGCTACAGTCCTGTGGTTTTGTTTTGGATCAGACCTTCTGTGAACCAGATTAGAATGGATAGGTCCCTAGAGTCTTCTACCTTTGCAGTGGATTTTATTCTTGCCTTGCAAAAGGCTTGTAAAATATCTTTGACCTGAAGATGTAGTTCCATTTTCAATAAAGGCACCCACTGTTGAGCACTTGGTAAGGCCTTAGAATGGAACAGCTGTGGACAGAGGCAAGCTGAGTCTATATTTAGAATGCTTTATGGGACTTAATCTACGACAAATCCATTCTTACTCCTCCGAGAAATGCCTGGGTTTGTAAAATAGGGAATAGTTTACAATATTCTAGCTCTTCAAGCTGGCTGAAATTTAGGGTTGTTTATGAATCCCTTAGGAAGGATAAGGCATCTCAAAGCATATTTCTCTTCCTTCTTCACACGTCTTTTTCTAAGTTGAAATAACATCACAACTTCAGTACTTATGAGTTGGTACACCTTCCTGAGTGCTAGAGTAAAGTCTATGGAAGCTAATTGCCAATAGAAATTACATGTTTTCAGAAAAGAATGGGAGGAGAGCAGCAAATTAATTCAAACCTAATTTGCATTCCTTCGCCAAGTTTGAATTGGGACCAATTTGCAAACGGAATTATCTCCCTAGCCTTGATGGAGTTTATAATAATGCTGGAAGTTTCTTAACTCATGGCAGGGTCTTTTTAATAAAGATGCATTCACAGCTGCAGTCACAGTGCCTTGTAACATATTGCTAATAATTTAGCTAATAAGATTTTAAAGTTAATTAAAAGGAAAGGAAACCTCATAAAGTCTGGTGTAGCACTTTCTGGTTGGTATGTTAACAGGCTGACCAAGCAAAACTTCTAGGAGGGAAGAAAGCTAACACTTGTTCATTAGTGATTTATTAAGGATATTTTTGGTAAAAATTATTTCTCTATTCCTTTTAAAGCAAGTGATAAGCACTTAACAAGAAATAATTCCAGGCTTTATAATCATCTTTTTTTTTCTCCCAAATTCTTCAAGACAGCCAAGAAGCTGGCATTTAAGTACCTCAATATATTTTTTTTATTTTAACACTTCTTATTATTATATTTTTTTAGTTTTGAGATTATAATAATATAACCACTTTATTGATCTCTTTCCGTTTCCACCAATCCAACCCCTCTTATGAACCACCCTTTTATTCTTTCTCCCAAACTCTGTTGTTACATATATGTATACACACAGGTGTGTGTGTGTGTGTGTGTGTGTGTGTGTGTGTGTGTGTGTGTGTGTATGTCTGTTCCTCTGGATAATCTAGTCTTTCCACCTTCTCTTCTGAAATTTCTCTAAGCCTTAAGTGCAAGAGTTGTGTAGATGAATCAGTTGGGACTATATTCCACAATTTTGCATTTTATCCATTGTAGTTTTCGGTAATGATCTCCATTTGTTGCAAAGGGAATTTTCCTTGATGAGAGGTGAAAATTACACTTACCAGTTGGTTGGTATAAAGGTTATACTAATCTTGTGAAGTAACTGTATTTTAAAGTCAATGGTTTGTGGGAATCTGGGTCCAACATTCCTGCATTGGCCAGAGGAAACGATTACTCTGTTATTGTGGTCCAGTTACTGTGTTATACTAATTTATTTTTATTTTTCTTTATTTGAAAAATAAATTTAAATGCAACGTATTTTGATCATGTTTTTTTCCTTCTCCCATCTCTTCTCAGATCCTTCTCACCTTCCTACCCACCCAACTTTATGTCTCTCTCTCTCTTTTTTAAAAAATAAACAAAGTAAACTAAGCCAAACCAAACAAAACCCAAGAAATACACACACAAGAAGGAAAGGCCATCCACCTAGGGATTCATCCCATCTGCAGACACCAAACCCTGACACTATTGCTGATGTCAAGAAGCAGTTGCTGATAGGAGCCTCCTGTGACATTTCCTGAGAGGTTCTACCAGCACCTGTCTGATACAGATGCAGATACTCAGTTACTCACAGCCAACTATCTGAGCCCAGGGACCACGATGCAATAGCTGGGGGAAGGAATGAAGGAGCTAAAGCAGATTGCAACCCCATAGGAAGAACAATATCAACTAACCAGACCACTCAGAGCTCCCAGAGGCTAAGCCACCAACAGAGTATACACTGTGAGATCCATGGCTCCAGATACATATGTAGCAGAGAATGACCTTATCTGACATCAGTGGAATGGGAAGCCCTTGGTCCTGTGGAGGTTTGATGCCCCAGCATAAGGGGATGCTATAACGGTGAGTCAGGAGTGGGTGGGGAAGCACCCTCCTAGAGGCAAAGGGGAGGGAAGAAGGAGAATGGGATGGGGTTTGTGGAAGGTATCTGGGAAGGGGGATATCATTGGGGATGTAAATGAATAAAACAAATAATGAAAATCCAGAAAAGATTTTAAAAAAGAAAAAAAAAATCATCACAAAACCACAAAACTGGAAATAAAAAGAAATAAGCAAAAGATCAATAGGGGAAAATGTCCAAATAAATCAAGATGAGACAGAAGTCTATAAAAATACCATTGTGTTTGTTTTCTGTTGACCAACTACTCAATGCCATTAGACCTGCTCTGGAGTGTGGTTGATGTATCCTGTGAAACACTTTTGGAGAAGACAATATTCTTTCTTTGCAACTGAACATGCAGAGAGCTTCTTGGTTAGAGGTGCAAGACAGGTCTATCTCTTTCTCTCAGCACTGGGACCTGGTCTATCTTGAACCTGTGCATGCCGCGACAGTCTCTTTGAGTTCATATGTTCATCAGCCAGGTTGTGTCTGAAGATGTTTCCTTGGAGTCATCCATCCCTCTGGATGGCAGAAAAAAACTTGTCTTGAAAAACCAAGAACCTTTCTGCCATCTCTTCTTCATAAGCCCCTGAGCCTTGAGGAGAAGGCTTTTGATGAAGGCATTTGATTTAGAACTGAGTGCTACAAAGGTTTTAACTGTCTGCGCATTCTGACAGGAACTCTTAACACTGGAACCAACAAGTGAGCAGCGACATGATTGTTGAGTGGGTTTACAAGTCTCCTCTACCACCTTGCCTCCTTGATTTCCTTGTAACCTCTTTCAAAGAGCAATCCTCCATGAAGCTATGTGCTTCAGTGGTGACATAGGCCATGCTTGTGTGCTGAGAATCTGGCATTCTCCGGTAAGAAGAGGGTGAGAGACTTTTAATGCATACACTGATTTTAATATGGCACCAGGAAGCAGGATAACAGGAAAAAAAATCCATCTCAGCTGCCATTTTATGCATTTGTAAATGGAAAAATGTCTCTGCCTGGCTATGTAAGTATATATGTATATGTATGTGTATATGCATATGCATTATTTATATATGCATACATTACACATATTTATTCTTTGAGATTTTCATGCATATATGCACACAATATATTTTGGTCATTTTTACCTGCAACTTCCCTCTCCAGTACTTTCCTGGTGTCCCCTTATTCTCAATGTCATGACTCCCTCTGAATTTCATATCTTTTTTTGTGATTTTTGAGTTTTAATAGTGCTGCCCATATCTATGTGAGTTTGGAGCCATCCTGTGGGGCATGGTCAACCCACCAGAAAACACATGTAAAGGAAATTGACCCTCTTTCCTGTAGCAGACACCAGTGCCAATAGTTCTTCAGCTATGGTCTGCAAGACTTTTTGATGGTTGGTTGGTTGGTTGCTTTGCTGGCTGGTTTGTTGGTTTTTCAAGACAAGATTTTTCTGTGTCACAGTTCTGGCTGTCCTAAAATTCACTTTGTAAATCAGGCTGGCCTTAAACTCACAGAGATCTACCTGCCTCTTCTGCTCAAGGGCTGGAATTAGAGGCATGCACCACCTCCTGGCTTAATCTTTTTAACCTAGTTGAATAGTCACCAATCTCCAAGCCCTTCAGAATATTACCCAACCTGGTATAACCCAGTATATAATTTGAAATGTTGAAATTATTTTAATTTTGAAATGTTTGAATTAATTCTTCTGGCTATTTTATCCAAACATACCCACGTATAAGCTACATCAAATTTAATTTTGGTAATTTTTAGTTTCAGCATGGTTCTTCAGTGACTGACATAAAAGACAACAATCCTAACTCGAGAGGAAGAGCTTGAATTGCCTTTTGATGATCCACTTTTAAAAAATCTATTTTTTTGCTGTTGCTCTTTCATCCCCATTTGGTTATCATAAAATTGTAAATGGGAAAATAAAGGAATTTGCCTGAGGACCTATGTCTACTTCTCAATTTGTGTGTGTGTGTGTGTGTGTGTGTGTTGTGAGTAGTTGTGTGTGCACATGCACGCGTGCTATTTTCCAACATCAGATTCTGATAAGGGCAGAATTCATTGCCATTTTGGAGACATAGTTATTGTGACAGCCAATTGTCTTTCAGTGAACCTCCTTCTATTGTTGCTAAAGCATAAGAATGTTGAAGACACATTTGTCCTAACATTTCTCTAGGGAAGATAGTAGTCAAATAGGTCATTGCTGTAAGTAACTACAGTCAAATGATGGCAGAGGTCTTCTGAGGATCCATGTGGTACTTTTCCACTAAAAAGAGAGGGAAATGATGTATTGATCGACTAACTCTCATCCTTCATTGATTTAGGATTGCTCTTAAGAGGCTTAGTTTGTTGACATTCCTGGTCCATCTGGTTCACAGGTTAAGAAGACTCCTGGGAACAGGCTGAGGTGCAGGAGTCTGAGATTAGGAAGTACTGGGATTTATGAACTGCCTCATCAAGTTCAAAGTAACCTCTGGGGTCAACCAAAGAGCTGTATAGAAGGTTCTAGCAGCATCTATATTGGTCCAGCATTTGTACTTTTCAGAAATGATCAGACCTTGCATTTTATTCATTGTGTCCTTTCTAATACAGAATGAGAATAGATGTCCATATAAGACCGTCCACCAAACACTTGATGCAAAGCCTAGTCCCAGGATATCTACAGAAGATCACTGTGGGTCATGGTAGAAAAGTTTTATATTGAAAATAAAAATGAGGTCATAAACTCCAAAGGTGATAAGGATTTAAATTAAAGAAGAAAAAAGCAATGCATTCTGTGAGTTAAGACATATCATGGGCAAAGGCTTGGGTGTAAAAATATGAAGGGTGCAACCTGTGAGCTGGTAGAGGAAATCATAAGTGTAGGGGAGGAGCTAAAGTTGAGAAAGGATTAGGAAATTTTTTTTCATAGACCTCATCGTTGAGACTAAGTGTTCAGCCTTGACTTCAAGCCAAGGAATTTCTTTCTATTTAATGGGACTAAATTTATATATAATTAAAATTGCTAGTCCCAGTTTAATGGAAAACATTACGTGCTCTTACAGGGATAATTTTAAAGCAACTACTTTCAGCCTTTTATATTCTGCCTTGTTAGACATAAGAAACAAGAAACGATGCTAGCATGCAGCACATATTTTATAGGTAGGATATTTCTAATTTGCTGTATGTTATCCCCCCCCATTCTTTTCTCCTCTAGTTCAAGGGTATCTATCAAGAATATAAGTTAGATAAAATTATGGCATTGTTCCTGCCAAAAGCAATGTAACCAGTTAACAAGAAACAATTCATGAATATTGGCCTTCAGTTCTTATGGAGTAACAAGTTAGTTATAACAAACCTCAAAACTAGTGGTGGATACCAGTGTCTCTAACACAGCTACTGCTTTATAGCAAAGAATGCAAACAGGTGAGCTGCATTCAGAAGCCACACATAGGCAGCCTTTAAATTGTCCCCAATGTTGACTTTAAAGGGCAGAAGTAGATGGGGCTACTTTTGACACAAAGGTGAAAACAGCAAGGAATTCTGTTGAACTGGAGCCTGGGGGATGAGTCAAGTTTTGTGCCCACTTTCTTCCCTTTCTTTCCTATGAGCAAGCTGGAACTGAAGGGCTGCTGACCCCCTGAAGTAGACTCTTGACTCATTTATCATTTCAGGCTCCCTTTCTTGTCTTGTTTTATTCTATAATCTGTAGGCCTTTGTGCACAAAATGTCATTTATAGATCACAAAAGGACCATGTCATTGCTTCAAGCAACCAAAGCTAGTTGGTGGTTGGTCATGAAGTCTCAGATTGTAATCCCTTTAGTGAATTTTTTATAAATTCTTGTCTTTTTTTTAATGCTTGTCTTTTTTAAAATTGTTGTTATCTTTTGTTTATAACAGGGTTTTGTCACACAGTTTTGCTACCCAGGCTGGACTGGAACTCATTATGTAGCCCAAACTAACTTTGAATTTGAGATTCTTTTGCTTTAGCCTCCCAAGTTTTAGGCTTTAAACGAGTACCACCAACTCCTTGCTTAACTGCTAGGTAATGTTGATTCCTTCTCTATGTAGGAGTCTTTGAACTTTAATGAAGACTACTAATCTTATTTTGTAGTTATGAAAATGCACTGTCAATTGATTAGATGTTTAATGTGTCTGATGATGAAAGTATTATGAAGAAGACAAAACAGAATTAGAAAAAAAAAAAAAAAAAAACAGGAGGCAAGATCTTGCAAAAGAGCGGGAGAAGGCTTTTCTGAAGAAAAGTCCTACAGGACCAACAGTGTTCAGAGAAAATTCAAAAAGAGTATTTGAGGTGAAGAGTAATTGGATTTAAATTATGCCAACCTTTTAAGATCATTCAGAGGAAAAAGACAAATACATAAAAAATATATTTAAAATGACCTCAAGCCAGATCACATGACTTGCTTGTCTTGGTTATCCTACCTTAGTATGAAGTTCAGGAGAGAAGCTACTGGACACTGAGATGTCTAGTCTTTTCTTCTTTTCTCACCTTCTCTGTGGAGCAATCCTTCCCCTCACTCCCAGAGACGTTCCCATGCTAAAGCAGGGAACAGAGTCTCCTCATTCATTTTGCTGGTCAGAGTCACGGGTGATTTACTGTTGCAGGTAGACTGGGCTTCAAATGTACGTAAAGTGATGAATAAGACTGCTTTAGCTTAAAACTCTTCAACGTGTTTCTTGCTCTATTCACTAAGCAAGAATTGGGTTTGCAGATGGGGGAAACTATTTATAGCAGGTACCCTTTTACTGAGAGTTATAATCGGTCTCCAAGATCTCCTGGTTTTGAAGTTCTCCTTTGATTTTTAACTATTAGTTAATATTGTAACCCTGTTTGACAGGGGTTCTCTGAGGAGTAAAAGACTGTGCACCAGATAGACTAGTTGGTTCGGTGGGTAAAATCACTTGCCAAGGAAGCCTAACAACCAGGGTTTGGTTCCCAGAATACACAGTGGAAGGTGAGATCTAAATCCTGAAAGTTCTTGTCTGACCTCACACATGATATGAAGAAAGAATACAAAATGAAGTCAGATTGTCCAGGCTTTTCAAGATCTACAGTTTAAATTTGGAATTTATCTGCCCTTTGAAAGTTGCATTAGTTTATCGTAGTTTGCTTTCTATTGTTATAGTCAACATGGCTCAAAGCAGCATGGGGAGAAAAGGACTGATCTCATCTCCCAGGCAACAGTCCAACACAAGGGGACATCAAGGCAAGAACTGACATAGAGACTATGGGGGAACACCACATGGTGGATTGTTCCCCATGCTGTATTAATTTTGCTTTCTTATACCACACAGTACCACATACCTGTCCATGGGCGGCATTACTCATATTGATCTGGACCTTCCCACATCAATCAATAATTAAAAAAATGCCTACCCACAGGACAATCTGGGTCATTCTACCAAATAACCCTAGCTAATGTCAAGTTGACAAAAAGCTTACCAGCACATAGATCCTTTGGGGCCCACTACCTCTGGGTTGGGGGTGGGGGAATAGAATGAAAGAGAGTGACAGAGAGAACGAACACATTGTTTTTTTTTTCAGAGGCAAATAAAAAATAGTCTCTGCCCTTCAGAAACACAATCCTATTTTTTCTCTTTATTTTTCTCTTTGAACCGTTTTCCCGTCTATTCTTGCAGTGGATTGTTCCGTAATTATGACTTTCTCACACTGCTGGGGAGCAGTGGACATGAATGTGCCGATGGGAGGCTAATGCTTTTACCTCCAGCTTCAGTTCTCCAGACTGGCTTAAATTTATAACTGGTATTGCCAAAGGAAAATGTACATCAAATATATATGATAGGACAAGTGAGCTGAGCTAGGTTAGGTCACAGTAGGTCAGCACAGAGAAGTTCAAGAAAGGATTTGAATACCTTGAATAAGGAGGCAGATCATGAGGAAGCCTGTCTTGACAAGGCGGTATGGGAGGGAAGGTCACTTGGCTACTGATTGCAGTTGGCCTTGGCTTTGGTGAATGACTCCCCAATGGCTTTTGAGGCATGACAAATGACTTACAACCTCTTTGAAGTCATGGAGACTATGCCCCAAGCACTATTTTTGCTCAGAGAAAAAAAAGGGGGGGGGTTAACATTTAACATGTCTCCAAGAAAACAGTAAGAAACAATTGTAAATAAATGGACAATAATGAAATAGAGAAATACTCATTGTCAACCCATACTTGAAGCAGCTTGAACCAACATGGCCAGTTTATCATTATACCAATGTGCTGGAATTAGATGCATGGTTGGTCAGAACTTTACAAAATCCAGTTTCAGAGGAACAAATGTCGGGGAAACACTTGAAATGTTCAGTGTCCTTAGTCATTAGTCATTTGAAGCAAATAAGAAGGACCCTGAGATTCCACCTTGTACTCATCAGAATGGTTAAGATAAGAATTCAAGCAACAGCACATGCTGTCAAGGATATGGAACAAGGGGAACAGTCTTCCACTGCTGATGGGAATGCAAACTTAGACAACCACTTTGGAAATCAATTTGGTGGTTCCTCAGAAAACTGGGAACAGTTCTACCTCAAGACTCAGCAACCCCACTTCTAGGCATATAACCAAAAGATGTTCCACCATTCCCCAAAGACACTTGCTCAACTCTGTTGAGCAATACGTAATAGAAACTGGGAACAACCCAGATGTCCCTCAGCTGAAGAACTGATAAAGAAAATGTGGTTCATTTACACAACGAAATACGACTCAGCTATTAAAAACAGGAGCATCATGAAATTTTCAGGCAAATAGATGGAACTAGAAAATATCTCAAATGATATAACTCAGACTCAAAAGGACACACATGGTATGTGTTCTACAGACACAAAGAAGCCAAGTAACAAGGGGGGGGGGCAAGGGAGAATGCATGAATCTTACTCAGAAGAGGAAATGAAATAAACATTGGAAATGGATAGAGGAAGAAAACTGGGTGGAGGAGGGGATGGGGAGGACAGGAGGATCAGGAATGAGGAATGAGGAGATCAGGGGAGAGAGAGAGAGAAGGAAAATTGGCTGTGGGGGGCAGAGTGTTACTGAACATCTCTAGGATGTGCCAGGGACCTGGGATTGGGGGAAGCAGAGGGGAAGATTTTCAATTATTTGGGTGGCCGACTCAATTTTCCTTTTCGAGTTTAAGTTTAGAGTCCAGACAAAAGAGTCCACTGCTTGTCATCCTTCCGGTTTCAGGGTAGTGCTTAGTAAGGGTTGGACTGTATGCACCTGTGCTAGACATCAAACCCATAAGACAAGGGTCACGTAACTGTGCCTGTCTCCTTAATGTTTGTTTTGTTCTGTGCCTCTCTCACTAGCCACCTGTGTGTGCTGGAGGCTTCTTGTCCACGCTCCACCTTAGTTTTAGAAATGTTTGACTGAATATTCATGACAACTTCCCCGGCCCCAGTTTATAAATGTAAAGGTTTTCTCTATTGGCCCCATGTAAGTGTGTGGCTATTTCTATCTGAATGTCACCCACCAGCCAGGAAAGAGGGTTAGAATCCATAATAGAGTTGGATAATTGGTACAAGGGATGTTGATTCTAAGGACTGGACATTTTCTAAGCTGGTGCCTGAGTTTGAGGCCACCCTGGTCTTCAGAGTTTCATGATAGCCAGAGTTACAAAGGGAAACTCTGTCTTTAAAAACTAACCAAACAGTTACTTAGTTAGTTAGTTAGACAGACAGACAGACAAATGAAGCCATATTTGGCAGTGGAGAAACCATGATCAGGAAGGTGGTTTCCCCAGGGCAAGGCTTATCCATTGTACTCCAGATGTGCCATGAGTCCTTAGAGTACTGAATCTGAGTCCTGGCCACATGGAGGTAAGTTCAGAAGGACCTGGGCTTTCTAGGGGCTCAGTCAAGGTGAACGAGTGTTAAATGTGAAAGCTGTGTACAACATACCTGCTGTGAGTGGGTGGGAAGCCTGGCTCGTGCATTCATTGACATTACCTTTGGGCTTATGTCAATGCTTTGTTACATAAGGTGACATTCTTATGTTTACAGAGTTCCATATGTCACAAATATGAGAAAGTTCTCAATGCATAATGTGGGCAATTCCACACATAAATACTAGGTGGCAGCCCAACACTGCCTTTGGGTAAGGGAGGCATCTTGTCTGATTCTCTACCCAGTACTTTAATGGAAAATTCTAGATGTTTTAAGAAGGGTTTCAGTGAGAAGGTTTACAGAAATAAGTAAATGACGCTGATGACACATTTGTTAACTGCCTTTCTCCAAACCACTTTTTAAATTACAAATTATACATTCGATTTAATGAGATGGTGAAAACTTAAGGCAGCTGAAAAATAGGCAGAAGATGTAAATAGCTGATAGGAGTAATGCATAAGGCAATGGCCATATGCAGCATTCAGCTTTTTTGGGAGAAAATAAATTAAAATTATGTATGTATGGTTTTATCGCCCCTTGGTCTGATAGAAACATTTCTCTAAGTTCTAATCTAGAGAAAAATTAGAGATATGGTTAAAGATCTACGCACAAGTATTTTCAATGATTAATTTATGGTAATCTAAAGGCATTAGTTCTTAGAAGATGCTATTTCCTACACTAGAATATTATACATTCTTAATTGATTTGATTTTATATTTTAGTCAGTCTCTAACAAAATTATATGCATTATAGTCAGTTAATGTCAAAAAATGCTGACACACAGTTCATAAAAACAGACAAAGAAGAGGAATAGTTTCGCCTCTTTGGAGATGGGAAGAGGTGGGATTTGTGTAGATTTCAGTCCTTAGGAGAAATGACAGGATAGAAGTTTGTACTATCAGGCCACCGCTTGGCTGGTGCAAAACAGACTCATGATCAAATGCATCATTATGGCCACACAGAAACGAATTTCCAGGAGCCTCACAGGACAGAAACGCAGGTCTTTTTCTTGGACCATGTGTTTTGGAGTCCCATGAATTCTGGGGACCCCAGTGTGACACTCAGTGATACTATTACTCTGTGGAAATTAAAAAGGGAAATAATTCAGTGAGACAGGAAGAACCTGCTCCTTCCCGAGTGATACAGAAATATCCGAACCCATTCTGCTCTATTTGCAAACGTATTAATCTGCTTTTAATTTCTTTCTTAGCACATTCTTACATAACATGTAATATCTTTTAGGAAAAGCAGAAACTGGTGGCTGGCTGAGCATTTTGCTTTAAGCAAAGACGTCGGTGAACAAGACAAGGAAAAACTGATAGCGTTGTTGGACCGAGAGTTTGCTTGTTGCGTTCCTTTAGAAGCTCACGAATCAAGTGTTTGATTTATTTCTTCTCTGACCTTTTTGAGTCAGTTATCTATTGCCCTCATTATGGGAATAGTAGATAAAAATAAAGGCAGTCTTTTCAGCATGGTTGGGCACTTCAATGACTATGATGAAGAAAAATATGTAGAGTCCAATCTTGGAATCAAGTACCAAACAAAAGCTTACAAGGCTCTTAATTTAGGTGAGTATATTTTTAAATGATAGCCTGATATAGTCCCTTATTACAAACGTCACAATCTATACAGTCTGAGTCCTTGTCTTTTTGCTTCATCTATTAAGCAAGCAACTTAAAAACTGATGGAGAAGTAACCTCTGCATTGGCTGGGTGGTGCCAGGCATTCTCGTATTTTTTAATTATTAGAGTGTTTTACCTTTTCAAGTTGAAAACTTCTTACAGGCATATATGTCAAGCATATTATTTTACCCCTTTGCCTTCCTTCTTAGCAATTTGCATTTTCACATTTAACATGACAAACACAAAGTCACATCAAAATACTAGTTAATCTTATTCTCTTCTTCCCCTAGGATCCTGAACTTTGACAATGACATTGCTAAGTTCTTTCTTAAGATTTTATCCCTATTAGGAAAAGATGTTGTTTTTTTTCTGTGTTCACTGAGATATTTTGGCATATCCCACTTCCAGGTTCCCATTGAGGTGGGGGACAGAAGCCAGGAGATGAAGTCCTACCCTTTGTGTGAAACGCTAGTGCTATTGATCTATTAACAATAATTTCCATGAAGAATCACATATCCGATGAGAGGTGGAAACAGTGGCAACCGTCCCCACCGAATTTTCTTACTTCACAAGTGCTGGAATGTTTGAGTGGGTTTTTCAGAACAGGTTAAACCTTCCTGCATATGATTGACAAAACAATAGATTTTATTATAATGAAATGCAAAAGAAGCACCTGCTTTTATATATTAATTTAAAAAATGCAATACTTGACCTAAATTGGTTTTTTTTTCCTGCCTTCTATTTGTACAGTGATGTAATGAGACAAAGAAGGAAGGAAGAATATAAATTTTAGAAACTCCGATCTTAGTACTTTCTGGAACATTGAGAAAGGTAGTTCTTTTATTTAGTTCATTATTCTGTTTTGGGAGTACATTTGAAAGCATTGTAATAAACATCTGCCTGTTTTGTAGAGGGTTATGGGGTTTCCATTTTTATATGAATTTTCTTGATCATCGGATCTGTGTGTAGGATTTTTTTCAGTGTGAATGGTCTGAGTCATCCTTCCTTTAGGTCAGAAGAAGAGACAATGACTTGAGCTTGGCTTCCTGGTGTCTCAGTAACTTCAGAATCTGTGAAAACCTACAGGAACCTCTTGCTCTGTCAAATACTTCTAAAGTTAGAAATACCCCAAGGTCAATGGCTAACCTGCAGCAGAGACTAGGGTCTTTTCCATGACTGAAGGGTGTAATTATTTTACTACATCATTTTTTACATTGCAGGTGTAGATTTATTTCAGCAATGTGCTGAGGGCTTGCCTTTGGGTATGGGCTCACTGTGGGCACTCAGGTTTTCTATCCAAAGCCTCGGAAGCCCCCTCCCAGCCCTTTCTCTTCCCTACCCCCTTCCAATGGGTGATGATAAAGTTGCCTTACCACTCACCAGTTACTAATTAAAAACAACCAAACTCATTCCAGATTTCAGAGGAAATGTTTTCAGGTTTTATTCACATTTATGATAATGTTGGTTATAGGTTCATCATATATAACCTTTAATCATTAATTCCTGACTTTTATCGGGTGGCATCAAATTCACAAAGTAGTTGAGAATGATTTATGACTCTCTTGCCTCTATCTCCCAACAGCTGGAATTAAAGACATGAGCTATGACAGCAGATTTATACAGACAGTGCTGGGAACCAAACCTAGGGCTTTGTACATGCTGGGTGAGCAGTCTGTCCAACACAGCCACATGCCTGGTCCTGGTATTAACTCTTTTTTACAGCTCTGATGAAATTCAATGATAGAGCCCATTCTTTGCTTTTCTTTCTTAGATTTTTTTTTAATGAATACTTCAATCTACTTGGTTGCTATACATTTCTTTACATTGTTCTTATATCTTTTTGATTTGATGTTGGTAGGTCATTTGTGTCTCTAGGACATTCATTTCTTCAGTATTTTTCAGTTACTTGAAATAAAGGTGTTTAAAACACTCTTTAATGATTATTTGGATTTCATCGTAACTGATAGTAACCCTCCCTTTTGTAAATTTGTATCCTGTCTTTCTTTTGGTTAATTTGGCTAGGAGACTGTCAATTTTATTTTATTATTTTTTTTTAAAGAGCCACTTCTTTGTTTGATTCTGATTGACTAAAGAACTGGCCTTTAGTCTTCATTTTGTTCAGTTTCTTCACTGTTATTATTATTTTGTATCCTCCACTGTTTTAGGGTTTGGTTTAGTCTTGTTTGTTTAGGATATTGAGGTGCATCATGAAATTATTTAAGATCTTTCTGTTTCTTTAACTATAAACATTTATACCTATAAACCTTCCTTTTAGAACTTGCCCTAGCTGTATCTCAACGAGGTTGCTAAGTTTCCATTTTGATTTGTGTCTAACAGCCTTTTACTTTCCTCTCCGACTTCTTCAATGACTGAATAGCCAGTCAAGAGCATACTCTTCAGTTTCATTTGTATAGTTTGTGGGTTTTATTTATTTATTTATTTATTTATTTTTGCTATTAGCTTCTAGAGAGCTATAATAAATAGTATAAAATGATAATATATAAGAAGCTCTTTTGAAATTTTGCATTTAGTAAGATTTGATTTGTGACCTAGAATGCAGTCAGTTTAGAGTAGATTACATGGGATGCTAAGAAAAAAAAAATGCATGCCTTGCTTCTTTCAGATGGAATCTTCTATAGCTATGTATTGTGTCCATTTGTTTTATATTATTTTAACACTTGATCTTAGCCAAAAAGGTCGAGGAGCGATATCTGTAGTATATTTGAATTCTTGAGTTTCACTTTTTTAATTTTTAGTTTGGATGGCTTAAGAAGACATGAGTATGAGGTATTGAAATCATGGACTATTATTACATTATCTGACTTTTGGTGTTCAATAGCGGTTTTGTTTTTTAAAAATTGATATTGCCAGTGTTTGTTGTCTGTATAATCATAATTGTAATACATTCTTGACAAATAGTTCCATTTTTAATGTATAGAGATGTACCTTATCTCTTTTGATTAATTTGGATTTGAAGTCTACCTTATTACATAGCAAAAAAAAAAAAAAAACAAAAAACAAAACTATGTCAGCTCTTTTTGCCTTCCTTTTTATTGACAGATTGTATTTCACCCCTTGGCTTCTATCTGTGAGTATATTTACCAATGAAGTGTGTTTTTTTTTTAGAGACAGGAGACATTTGGATGCAGGTTTTAGTTCATTCAGCAAATCAATAAAGCTCTATTAGTAAGCTTATGAAATGTATAGCTAAACCTCTATTGAATTTTTTTTTATTTCTATAATTTTTTGTTTTTTTTCCTCTGGTTGGTTGGATTATTACCTGCTTATTATTACCTCTCTTCTATTTGTATAAGGGATTTGCTGGACAACTCTGTTAGGCATCATAGATCCTTTCTTAGCTCTTCTTTGTTTATTTTATTGTGTTATGACTTTTAATCTTTATTATGCTCTCAAGATTGAGACTTTTTTGCTCTTCTGTATATAATATTTCTTAAATTCTGCAGTACTAGGTTGTGGTGTGTGTGTGTGTGTGTGTGTGTGTGTGTGTGTGTGTGTGTGTGTGTGATGAATTAGTTTTCTTAATTTCTGCTAGTCTTGAAATGTCCTAATATCTCCATCAGTTTTTAAAATATAGCCTGCCTAGATAGAGCTATCTTGGTTGACAGTTATTTACTTTCAGGGCTTTAAATATTTCATGCTTTCCTGGTTTTGAGGATTGGTGAGAAATCTGTTGTGTCTGCCTTTATAAGTGACTTTGTCTTCTTCCTTATTCATCTTGATACTGTTTCTTTTGTGTCTTTTAACTTCTTGACTACAATATGCTATAGAGAAGTTGTTTTCTGGTCCTGTGTATTTGAGATTTGAAATTCCTTTGGCATTTAAATGTTTGTTTATTTCTCTGGATTTGGTGGAATTTCTACTATAATTTCATTGAATTTTTTTTTTTAAGTCTTTTCTGTTTATCTTAGTTTCTTATATCTGGTGGATCCTTAGGTTTGGGTTTATATCCTGGAATGTTTGGACACTGTGGTCATGTTTGATGCGAGTCTGTTCTGTTATTCCATGTGGCTCCTGAGGATTTAACTTAGATTATCAGTCTTGGTGGCAAGCTCCTTTATCATTTAGGGCAATCTCACCAGCCCAATTCATTTTATCTTTAATATTTAATTTTTAATTTTTTTCAAAATGCCCATTTTGATGATGAATTTTTCTCAGTGTTGCTGGCTTATTTATTCACACTGCTGATTTCCTCTTCAGAGCAGCTTCTTTTCACTGTATGGGGCTAGTTATGTCTTTTTCTGTTGCCGTGGTAAAATGCCCTGTGAAAGCAACATAAGGGAAATGTTCTTATTTTGTTGTTGTTGTTGTTGCTGCTGTCATTTTTCTTTGTTTTGGTTTTGTTTTTAGCTTACGATTCAAGGGTACAGTTCCGTGATGGCAAGAACAGGCCAGAGGCAGAAATTTGAAGTAGTTGGTCACATTGTATTCCATCGCAAAGAATAATGACTGTGTGGGCTCAGTTTTATTTTTCCTTTTTATTCAGCCCAGAACTCCACCCACAGAGTGGCGCCACCCATGGTTCAGGTTACCTCAATTAACCTAATCTAGATAGTCTCTCAGTCTTTTCTCTTAGGGGACACTAGGTTCTGTATTGGCAATCTGTATTAGCTATCACATGGATCCTGGGTTGAACTGATCCTCTTGTGTTTATCTTCTTGCTGGTCATCAATAATTTTTGCTTGAAATCTTTTGCATTATCATCTGGAATTATGCTATTTCCATGTCTGGATTCAGTGACTGTGGGACTGGGATCTTTTGGAGGAGTACTGCTTTGCTTTTCTATGTTTCTTGTATTCCTGTATTGCAATGTGTGCCCTTTTGATGTGGATATCCGCTCTGCTCTCATTGAAAGGCTTACTCTGGGAGTCTCAGCCTCTAGTCTACTCAGGTAGAAAACAAATTGCCTTTGGAAAGTTGCTTCTGGTTTCTCTTCTCCCACTAAAAATTTTCCAGCTGAAGCTGTGTTCAGCTCACTTCTGTTTCTACACCATCTTTCTTTGTCTCTGTTTTGTGGTCAGTTTTTCTTTCTTTGTCTTTTTCTGTTTTTCAAGTTTGCTCTTGTATTTTTCTCTTTGGAGTGCGCAGGCTGCGTTCTGAGCTTGCTTACATAAAGTCAGCTTCCAATCGACATTCTTACCTAGGAGTCTCTCTGGTCATTTTGAAATTAACATCATTAATGCATGTAATCAAGCAGTAGGTGGGAGCAGAGGTAGCTGGTAAATCTTCCTTAGATATTTTTGCACAGTATTGTGAACAGAATTAAATTTTAAAGAAAACTGCCATTCTCGCAAGACACCCACTTGTTTATGAAACATCAAGAGACATCTCTAAAAGTAAGCACTCCTTCTCAGTCTTTGTCTGCCAACCACTCTTCACAGCAAGGAGAGAGAACATGTACTCATCAATCCAGTCATCAGTAGAGCCATTTAGGGTCTAACCTGGGGTCCTGCCCTGCCCCAGCTTGCCAGAATATTCTTTACCCTTCACATTTTCTCTTTTAAACTTTACTTTCTGAGTATATGACTCTACTCCACACTACATCGGCATTTGTCTTAGTATATAAAAAAAATTACTTTGTCATCTCAAATTCTAAAATAAACCAGACCTTCCATGCTTTTGTTTGAGGCTCTTAATGCTCCTGGCGTGACATTTGTAGAACAGACAAAGGGCAGATATCCTCAGGCTTGAATTCTGGGGAATCCTTATACAGCTCTAAGCTTACATAGCTGAAGCAGGGAGTTGGGTACAAGGGCAGAAGGGGAGGGAAGTGGTGCTCTTAGTTATCACAGAGGTAGAGACAGCTACCAAACCTATCAGCAACGATACAGAAGCCAGCTCAAGACCTGTGCCTATTGCCAAGACAGAGGAACACATTAGTGGCATCTCTTCTTGCTCTTGCGTGTTTTTCTGGCTTCAGGCAGAATTCTGAGCCCCTATGGGCACGTGTGCAGGAGTGTGTTTGCTTGTGCGTGTGCCTTTAGGAATCCGTTTGTCAATCTAAGTATTAAAGGACGGTGACGAAAGGGCAGTGCCATTATTTTTTAGATCATCCTTTCCATAGTAAGTGGCCTCTGAGATCTGCTTAGGGAAAGCTCAATGTCTCCCCCTTGATTGGGCAACTGGTGCTTTACAGGTTTGCACGACTTACTCTCCACAGCAACTCTACCAGACTAAGACTGACTCTTGCCATTTGCTAGATGATCAAATGAAATGTGCCTTTCGTCCACCCATCTGGACGAGGACAGCGGTAGACTTTTGAGCGTCTGGAAATCCCATCATGCTTTGTTGCTTCTTTAGCAGCTTTAGAGGGCATTTCAACTTGACTCTACTTTTTAGGGCTTTCTAGCTCCTAGGCACCATGATAGATTTAAGAGAGCACGTGAAGATGGATATAGTATGTTCTTCTGCTGGCTCGAAGGCCAGGGTCCTTCCCCTTACTTCCCACTTAAAGCAGCAGGCAAGAAGGTTGATTAGCATTCAGTTATATTTTGGGGGCAATCCATCGTGAGTAGCCCAGAGCTAACCATTTTTAACTTAGCATTAACAGATGCGAACAAGGCAACAATGCTTGCACTAGGCACACAGCAGAAGTAATACAAAGAATTGGCACCTGAACAGAAAAGATGAACCAACCCATTCCTGCAGGTCCTTTGTCTCAGTCGTTTGATAGAGAGAAAGAAATCACTCCATAAATCAGTGGGAGCTGGTCTTATGTTGCCGTTCACATCCATGGAGTGACTTGCGTAGGCTGATGAATGAACACCTTCACCAGAGTCCTGACACCAAGTCTTACATAACTCACAGTGCAATTATTACTCATGTCCTGCGAAGAACTTATTTATTTTAGCTTCTATCATCTTTCCTGTCATGAAACATGTCTTTTATGTATCTGCTTTTGAGAACTGGAGTAGATACCAGCACAGAGAGAGGGTTTTTTTTGTTTGTTTGTTTGTTTCTGCAATTTTAACTAAAATTTTATTTTGAAGGTAAATGATATGACAAAATGCACTGATTTTTTCCCCTGATTTTGTTGCCAGAGCTAAATGGAAATTGCACTTGGATGTTTTATTATAAAATTAAGGCTAAACTGAAGATACAGCTGGAATCCCAAAAGTGCTAGGGCTAGACTATATTAACTGTATAAGCCTTAAATATGTTCGTACACTCTTTACATTACCATAAAGGTTTATTAACTTTAATTGTTAAAATCCAAAGATGACATAAATCACATATTTATGTATACAGTATTGATATACATACAAATATGTGTGTATGTACAAAACTCAAATTTACTCACAGATGTATGTGTACATACATACAAACTTCTTTTTAAAAGTCAGATATTATTTTTGTGCTTCTGTTTTTTTTTTTTTTTTTTGAAAATGGGGTCTTATGTCACCCAGAATGACCTCAAACTCCCTCATAGTTGAGGCTGTCCTTCAACTCAATCATTTTGCCCTTCCCACCCAGAGGTGGGTCTCTAAGTTCAAATTATGCCCAGTTCAAATTCTATTTCAAAAAGCAAAACCTTGAAAGGGTAAAACATGGCATGGAATCTCCAGTTTGGCTCTGTGTGTCCTGTAATCTAAATTAATGTTTCCAGAGAGAAAGGTCTGAGTTTTGGAAGTGGTGTGTAACAAGGTAATGGAACATAACTCCAAGTCATTTTTAGGGCCCTCAGAGGTTCGGATGAAATTGAAAATTAATATATGTCAGTCATTTTGTTTTATATTTTAACATGTGTACTGTGGCCATGTTGCCTTCTTCTTAGCTTATGCGTATCTTTAAATTTTAGGTGATCAGAAACTTGTTACTGGGCTGGAAAGATGGCTCAGTGGTTAAGAGCACTGACTGCTCTTCCAGAGGTCCTGAGTTCAAATCCCAGCAACCACATGGTGGCTCACAACCATCTGTGATAGGATCTGTGGCCCTCTTCTGGTGTGTCTGAAGACAGCAACAGTGTACTTATATATAATGAATGAATAAATCTTTCTTTAAAAATAAACTTGTTATTGAATAATCACTGCATTTTTCTTATGTAGCCTGAAATTATCCAACATTTAGTCTCAAAGCAAAAAGTAAAATTTCCAAGTGAATTATCAATACCCACTTAGCTTGAAAACCTCAACAGGCAAATTCCTATCAGTTTGAAACTAGAGGGATTTTTCGATGTTCTATGTATAAAATGTGTTTTATGTCTTAGCCAAATAACACACCAATGTAACTTTTTTTAAAGAATCTAGATTTTCTTTCATGCTTT
Source organism: Micromys minutus (assembly GCF_963924665.1). NCBI lineage: Eukaryota > Metazoa > Chordata > Mammalia > Rodentia > Muridae > Micromys > Micromys minutus. Next base: position 27,770,945 of record NC_137954.1, on the reverse strand, counting down.
CCTATTTCCAATGATACTGTAGTTTAGAAAGTCTCACTAATGGGATTGCCCCATATTTATAGCAAAAGAGAGGTATTTAGAAGAGGAAAATGTCTTGGTTTACAATACAGACAGAGGATTGTAGCCTACCCTTCTTCCCAGCTGTGTTCCACCCGCAAATTATCACTGTGCCACTCAGTTCTTTCTGCACCTTTGCTTTTAAAACTTACTTATATACAAGTTTTTTTTTTTTTAATTTGATAAGCGTGTTGGGTTTATAGCAACACAAAGAGCAAAGAGCAGAACGGAAGCTCCTGCTGTTTCTCTCAGTAACCCATGTGAGTCGTGTCCCATGCCACAGTTTTCTAATTTCTAAAAGAAAATATTCATTTTTTTCTTGCTCTTTATTCTTTCTCCATCTGGAATAGTTCAGAAACAATCACTGGAAAAGACAATTTGGCAAAAACCAAAATGCATATGTCGACTTTATCCATTACATTTTTTTTTAACCTTCCCAGTTGTCACTGTGAAATACCTTACGAAGGCAACTTAAAGAAGAAAGGATTCATTTTGGCCCATAGTTCAAGGGCACAGTTCATCATGGTGCAGAAGGCATAGTAGCAGGAGCTTGAGGCAGGTCACCACACTGTACCCATTGTCATGAGAGTACCAGGGGAAGGGACGAGGTCCAGGCACCTCAGCATTAACATATATCCTCATTACCTCTAAGATGAGACGTTCTTTTCCTTCATCTGTGTGGATATTTTAGCTACCTTCTCAACCATCCTTAACTTTCTATTTTGAGATACAGAGCGAGGGCTTTAAAGCTCCTGATAGGGATATGCTTAGGACTTCGGAGCAGAAGTATTTAATAGTGATGCATTGTATCATATGTAAGCATATCAATTATGGGCACTATTGTGGCTCATTAGATGAAGGAAGCTGACAGCTGGAAGAGGCTATGATCATCTGTGGGCATAACCTTAGAAGGTGAGGAAAGCTTTGTAGAAAGAAGCAAGTGCTTCCTATTTGAAAAAAGGGTCTTGCCGTGTAACCCAAGTCGGTCCTGCTGTTGTTAGAATTCGGACAGACTGGTTCTGAGCTGTCGGTCCTTCTACCTTCACCGCCATTCATGGGATCACAGGCACATATTTATAAAATGTGGCAAAGTTAATTTAGACCCTTTATGTGTGTCTTTATAATCCAAGCTCTGGGAAGCATAGTGTATAAATGGGTGCTTGAACGGAGTCACATTTGTTATTAACACTATTCGAGCTCAAATAAAAACACTTTCTAAACAGTGAAAAGTCTCTCGAAAGAGGCTAATTTTATCATTTAGGCAAAACATATTTCTGAAACTATGTTTGATGGAAATACAGCTACACACAAAGAAATGAAATGAAAGTCAGGTTTAAAACCATTTCTTGCAAACACAGAAAGTTCTCAAATTTTATAAAACCGGAAAAATTCAATTTTAAAAATGTGCTGCTACCTTACATGACACCCACAGCCCTGCGATGCTTATCCACCGTGTCTTTATTGTATATATTTGAAGGCTTTTTATAAAAGTGGATCATAAATATACTTTCTAGAAATCATACTTTATCCCTGTGTATACATCAGAAGAAAAATAAAGCAACAAAATAAAATAAAATAAAATTCAAAAGTAAAAGGCTGTTCCTAGACCTTGTTCGCACCCAGAGCCTTACCTAAGTGAACCAGTTGCCTGTGTCTGTGACTTTGCATGTACCCCCTTCCTTCCCCGCCTGGACAATAAACCTTTTGTATGTGAAGAACATCTTAAAAGAATGTTCCTACAGCTGGTGAGATGGCTCAGTGGGTAAGACTGCCTGCTGTGCACACCTGGAGACCTGAGTTCTAATCCCCAGCACCTATAGAAAAAGCTTTGCATGAATGTTTATGTCTGTCACCCTAACTTTATGGGACAGAGACATCAGCCTGGCTTAAATAGGAGGTATTTGGTTCAGTGAGAGGCCCCTGCCTCATGAAAATAATGTGGAAACATTTTCTACTTGCTTCTGCATCCTTGTGTAGGGATGCATACACATGCACACACACACACACACACACACACACACACACACACACACACACACAGTTCAAATTTTAAAAAAAGAATTTTTTTAGTATTGCCTTTAGGACCTCATTTGAAATACCTTATTTCCATTAATATGTTTTAAACATTTTGATATATAGAAAGTGTAGATATTTTTTGGAGTCCAGGGTGATAGTTTAATACACAAAGTAACGTGTTAATGATCAAGGTAATTAGCACGTAACACCTCCTTAAACAGCACTTTTTAAAATTCTGGTAACTTGAATTCTCCTCATTCTTGACTCGCTATAAACTACAAACACCCCACTATACTTTAGGTCACTTACTTATTCTTCCTACCCGACTGCATTTTGTCACCTGTTATTCAACTTAAAAAAAAAATACTAGAAGCAAAACACAACAAAACCAGCTCTTAGCTACCTGTTAAAGGAGCCAAGAATACCTTCAGGGGGCAAACTTGCTTGTTTCTTTAAGAAAATCCTTCCCTTTTACTTAACATAAAACTTTGGGTAGGGGTTGGTGGGTGGGGTAGAAGTGGGCATGCCCAGAGGTGTTCCTGTCTACCTTTCTACCTGCCATATTCTTAACATGACTGAGCATCCCCAGAAGCAGTTTTTCCACTGGTTTAGCCTCTCAATATACGTTCTATGACCTTGTGAAACTTTCCTTCCTAAATGGGGCATTAAGTTGAACACTCTTAGGGAAGTACATCTTCAACTGAACCTGTTGGGAATGGGCATTCTCCCATAGTGCCTTCTAATATACACAGGGACCACAAATATGACCCCCATGCTTCTGGGAAGAACATTGTTTTGAAAGTCTCTCCTGTGATCTCCTTACTTGCTGCTGCTGGTAATAAGTCTTTCTCTATTCTTTTAGTTCATGGCTGACTTTAGTTGTTTTTGTGGTTTTGTGCTCACCAATCAGCCCTGACCCATTCCATTTAGTTGACCATCTATCTCTATACCCTTCATTGCCACTGCTAACCACCACTTTATCTTTTCTTGCTTTAACACTTGAGTGAGACCAGTTAGCCTTTATCTTTCTGTGCCTTAGCATAACGTGCTCCACTGTTATCAATGCTGCAACCTTTCTTTCTGCTTTTTATTGAACTGGGTAACCTTTTGACTGGTGTATGTTCCACATTTTCTTCGTCCACTCGCTGGCTGGCAGACAGCTCTGTGGGTCCATTGCCCAGCTCTTACAAACAGTACTGCAGTGAACGTGGGAATGTAACTGTCACTTTATTCATGGGAATGGCTTTTGATGGCTCTAGTTTTAGTTTCTGAGGTTCTTCTCCACTTTTTTGAGAACAACTCTATGAATTTGCATTCCTACAAGCAATGTATGAGTCTTCCTTTCTTAAATTTTTTTTTGGTTATAGCTATTAGAATAGGACCTCACTGTGGTTTTAATTTGAATCTCCTTTATGACTAATAGTCTTGAGTATTTGTAGTATGTCCCATCCACCATATATGTCTCTGTTATATCAATTTTCATTTATGTTATTTTTTAATGCCATTGGGTTGTTTGAGATCCTATTATGGTCTGGGTTTTCCTTTCTTGTTGGATGTACAGTCTATCTATCTGTCTGTTTGTCTATCTATCTATCTATCTATCTATCTATCTATCTATCTATCTATCTATCTCTCATTTTATTTATTTGTTTGTTGTGAGACAGGGTTTCTCTATGTAGCTCTAGACCTCTCCGTCCTGGAACTGGCTCTGTAGACCAGGCTGGCTTTGCACTCACAGAGAACTGCCTGCTTCTACCTCTTGAGTACTGGGATTAAAAGCATGCCTCTCTGCTTTACCACCTGACATACAGTTTATTTTTTATTTTTAAAATTGTGTGTATGGTATGATAAATAAATACATATAAAATCATTAACATATAAAAATCAACACATATAAAAACACATATAATATCACTAAACCAGGATAATTGGGGGGGGGGGCTTCTCACCTTGTTCTTAATGAAATGTACTAAAAATTTGATATCAGTTCTAGTCACCCCACTAGACCACAGAGTACCAGAACTTTGCTCCTATCTGACTAACATGCCTGTGCTTACTTCACTGTACCAGGAGAAGTCAACAAAATATTCTCATACAACAAAATGAGCTCCATTGCCTCTCTCAGATAAACCCATACATGGTTTGTTTGATCAAACACTGAGAGCTTGTGACTGTTCAGTTTCTCGGGGACCATGAAGCATGGGTGGGTAGTGATGACTCATTTGCAAGTCTACCTGGCTGAGGGCACCCCAGAGATGAATTTCTTCATGAGATGAAAAATATGATAAATGTTCATCCGAGAATAGATAAAAAATAATGGCCATCTTCTCATGTGCCAGGTATCACATTAGGTTGATGATTCTACAAAGAGAAATTCCTGCTTAATCTCTTGTCATACTACTAGGCATAATTAAACAGGCTGATTCTGAAGATCATTGACTATATTTGTGTTTGTTTTACTTCTTTAGATGATTTAGAACTTAAGAAATACTGTTGTTTTAAAACATTCTCTGACAAGACTTTAGGCTTGCTCCTTAAGTAGGACTTGGGATAAACATAGATATCAGGGAATGGTGAGCTAACTCCCTGGGAGTTGGTTCTTAACTTGTCATAGGGCAAGAAGATGGACTTTAAAGACCATCAGTTCTGGGTCCCAATCTTGATTCTATAAATAGTAAAACCTGAGAAAGTCTCTTGATCTCACTGAAGCTTGGCCTCCTTTCTTACATGAGGAGGAAAGTTAATATCTCTTTTCAGGATTATTTAAAAATACTAGAACAGTTGTACATTCAGTACAGGTTTAGCTGGTATTGTGTGTGGTCTTTTCCTCGCCGAGCATCATAAGAATAACTTAACTATCATTTTACTGAGTTTAGTCCCATAACATTTTACTTTCAGGAATATTTAACTTATGATTTCATAAGACTAAAAATTTAAATAGATGATTTGAAACCATGCAAAGTTTTGAAAATTGACATATATTTTCTCTTTTTATGTATATGAGTGTACAAAAACTTTAAATGGTGTTAGGGGGTCACTGATTGTATAGTTTTGACATGATGAGTTCCTTCACACTTACCTGAATGAGTTTTTGAACAATGAACAATGAATATAGCTAGATACCCCATCCAATTACCCTGTAAGTTTCCATTCTATTGATGCCTGGATCAGCAGAATTTTCCATCCCACATAATGACTGTTCATGAAGTTCTGACAACCTTTAATGGGCAGCTTGATATCTTTGGTGATTGGTCAGATACTCTGGCAGAGAATTTTCTGTTTTTGTTGGCAAAGCAAGGGTCTTGAACTTGTTAACTTTTACCAGTGCAAATGTTCCTACCCTTACCTAGTAGTACACATTTTTTTTGACACTTACAGGGTCCTCCGTCCCCTTCATAATCCAAATACAACTACTTTCTGTTACCAAGTAATAGAACCATTACACACATATGTTTTCTTCCCATTAGATTTCTTATTTGCATTCTTAGATGTTCTCTTTGGTTGCAGCAGATAAAGCCATACCCAACCTTTCTGCTGAATCATTTGGTTGGGGGTTGGGACTGGAGAGATGACTTAGATATTAAGAGCAAAGGCTCCTCTTGAGTTTCATCAGTTACATAGTGGCTTACAACCATCGGGACCTCCAGTTCCAGGAGAATGATTGCCCTCTTATGACCTCTGCAGGTCCAAGGCACATACACATAAGAGGCATATATACACATAGCCAGAATTCTCATACACATAGAGAAATAAACCTAGAAAGGTTTTGTAAGATCGGTTGGTTCATCTTTCTATAGAGGTTCTCTTTGATGGGTACCATGTTCTTTAAGTCATCATCTCCACAAGTATAAGGGGGTCAGAACAATACACATTATCTATTAATTCAATCACAGTGAAGGAGTATAGAATAATGAAAAGAATAAGTAAGGTGCTTAGGTAGGCTAGGATTGCATTTCTATCTTACCAATTGAGAAGAAAATGACCTTGGTATGTCACATATTATCTCTGAACCTCACTCTCCTTTATGAAACAGAGATAGCTTTCTTTTTTTTTCAGAGATAGCTTTCTATTGCTGAGTCCATTTGACTATTAAGTAGGAGGACATTTGTCAAGTTCTTGGCACCAAGTCCTCAATAAGTGACCATAGTAATTAAGTGTGTCATTATCTCTCATTAATTGAACAAGTTTGGTATCTACACTTTACCTCTGAAAGTAATTTTATACCCTTACACTGACGAATTTTCTGGAGTCTCCTTGAGGATCTTTGTGGCTAATATGGGAGAAAGAATTATCTTTGGTGTATGAATTTGGTGCAACTATCATACATATAGTCTTAAAATGATAAAATGCTACTAAATCATAATGATTCACTTCAGTATATTGTTTGAAATTAATATTAGCATTTGGTGAAGAAGCCACCTCTAAAATATTGATTTGAATCTCACAGGTTCCTAAGAAAACTGGTACTTGCTGGTTGGACTACATATGTCGTCATCACATGCTGTGCCTATGTTAAGGTGTTTCATCTCTACCGTCTCTGTTCATATACAGCTCATTGACAATGCACATGTCTCCTTCAAAATCCACTAGTGTTCAAGTTCTCCATCATTCACTCATAGAATCTTTAAAAAGTTAACAAGCATGGGTGTACATTTACATATTTTTAGAATTTCTTCTTGCAAAGATAAAAATCCGTATAGGTGATTGGTGAGGGCTTGGAGGAATTCATCTGATAAAACAGCAACTTAATCCATAAAAATGTGGTGCTTCCTGTAAGAATTAGCATTACATTATAATTTCTGCCTGGTGTTATACAAAACATTCTTTATTCTACCAAGTATTTATAGTGTACACCTTTCTTCATTTCAGTATAGCAAGACCTCCAGAATAATGTACAGTTTATAGTACTAGGAGCTTCAGGTTTTTAGAGCTAATTTTGCTAATATATAATTGCTGATATAAATGTTGGCACTTCCTTAACTGAATTTGTGATAACGGGTGTTGCCATAATTAAAACAAACGAGATTAATGGTCTTTTCAGGTTTTTTATCTGGAAGTGGCTGCAAGATTGAAATTCCTCTTGCTATGCCTCAGACAGGGCTGTATTTTCCTCCCAGTCTAGAGGAGTATCACAGAATGGCTCTACTCGGCCTGTTCAAAAACACACAAATGTCTTGGGAATGCTAGCAGAAAGAACTTACAAATTCAATAATCAAAAAGGAACAGTGTTGTTTAATACAAGCAATATATGAGAGAAAAACCAACCCCTTTCTTTAGGTGTCATATACATTATGGCCTAGATAAATCTGTTTTATCATCAAAGCATAATGGTGTTTTAGTTTAATTTTCCCAGTTTTTTTTTTTTTTTTTTTTTTTTTTTTTTACATCTCATATGATGTAGTACATACCCTTATTTAAAGCTTTCATACTTCATGCATTAGACTGTTTCTTATTTGTAGTGTTACTGGAGGTGATTCATATGTTTAATATTAACCTTTAACTAAGTAGTAAAAGTTTCTATCTAAGGCATTTGCTTACCCACAACTTTAATCAAACAATGGTGAGATCTTAATGACAGACATGTTCTCCCATGCAAGGGGATGGTGAGGCCTCCGGGTTTCTTGCAAGAGCACATCAAGAGTTCCCTTCTGTTTTCATTATTATATTCAGGAACAATGTTGCCGAGTAAATATTTGTACTAATATATTGCTATTTTAGGATTTCCTGGGGTGTATGCAGTCTCATAAGGTAAATAATTAAAGGATCTGCCTTGTCGGAGGAGCACAAACAGTGCTTGCTATAGGTCTGATGTCCCTTTGATAATCCATAACTGTCTTCTGTAATTATTTCCATCATCCAGCCAGGCAAAGATAAAAGATGGAACATGTTTCTTGTGCCTACTCCTAGGGAAACTCCATTATCCTTGAAAGGCCATGTGACGGATAAAATTCAATCTGTGTGGACAGAGACCGTCTTCAAGGACACGCTGAGTGTGAGCTGAAAATGAAGTTGGTACCAGAGAGCAAACGGCAGTCCTTGCTTCTTATGAATATTTGAATGAGGAACTAAAAACAGCTCTGTGAACTCTAAGCACCAATGGCAGTAGAAGCTGCCTGAGATTTAGGAGTCTGGGATGAACAGGATTGGAAGGTTATGCCTTCTGCTATGGTGGGTCTGCAGGGGGCAGGATCAGCTAGCTTTATGTCACCCAGGTAGAAGTTCTAGAAAACCTTCAGAAGCCATGGAGCCTCCTCCACCCCACCTCATCTATGTTATCTTGAATTCATTAAAATGCAACCATTTCTAACAAGCTTTGCTTGAAAAATGACTCATACTTTCCTCCACTGTGTGATATTGCTATTGCTATTGCTATTGTTTGGATCAATATAAATGTGGCCCCAGACATTCATGAACATTTTTCTGCTTGCTCTGTAGAGGAAGAGAGACAATGAGAAATAGAGTTTCTAATATCAGAGTTCTTTGGAAAATTCTGTTAAAATTCTAATGAAAAGTTATCACATACTTGATTTGACTTACCTAAGCCAACATAGGCTATTTGTTTTATTTTTTTATACACACTTACATAGCTGGCCTTGTTGAGTAGAGAATTTGGAACTCTTTTGTAATATAGAAGAGTTACAGAGAACAGGTGAAGAGGATAATTTCAAAAAACATCTAAAATGTATCCACTTTCCTCAGCCATCTTAGATATTATTTCTAATATTATTCTAGCACTAACTGTTTTAATTAACATCACCAACTCCCTGAGAACTACAGCAGTACATGTTTAGCTGCAGCCTTTAACTGGAGAAGGTATACAGAATATGGCATACGCTATACGTGTGTATCGTAAGTTTCATTTAAACTCACTTTGTTTTGTGCATTGTGACAAGCAGTTAAAATAAGAAGGAAGCCTTCTGATAGTACATAAATTCCTATTAATGAGAGAAACCGTACAGGACATCTACCTAACAAAGAAATTGCTTATTCAAATATGACGAAAAACCGAAGATTAAAAAAAAAAACTAGAAAATTAGTTGTGATTACTTTTATTTGCTTGTCATTTGTAAAAGAGTTGTTATAAAACTTAGAATTTTAGTTATAAACCCTATTCAAAATGTTCTAGAAGCAGTGGCTATATCCTTTATTCCTGTCTTCAGTATTTTTCAGCAACAATGGGGTCTACAATGGCTGCCCAAGAGGAATCTAATAGGACTTTTCTCCTGGCTGGAATTGAGTGTCCTGTTTCTACACACGCTCTGAAATCACATTGACATCAGGGCAGTGCTAGCTAGAGCATACGTTGGTTTCTCCCCTTTCTATAGTCTAGTGTGCAGTTAAGACTGCTGGGCTGGAGAGATGGTTCAGCTGTTAAAGACTAGGCTCAAAACCCAAAATGTGAGACTGGTGGTAGACACTGGCAGTTTTCTCACTCTCTGACAAGAATGGAAAGAAGGTTGCAAATGTACTTCTGATTTGTATGCATGGAAAGGAAGGCTTCGAGAAGAAAGTTAGACTGAATATATATGTGTGTATATCTACGATGGTGAGTTTTAAATGTCAACTTGACACAATCTATGGTTGCTTTGAAGTTGACGCCATGAACCATCATCTAGATCAACTTGAAGCATGGGCATGCTTGTGGGAAATTGTCTTAATTATAACTGATACATAAAGACCCAGCTTAAAAATGGGCAGCATCTGGGTATGGATCCTGGGTTACAGGGGGAAGAAGAAGAAAATGAGCCAAGTCTAATCATGTTTGCAATTATTCTCTCTGCTCTTGACTGTGGATGTGACTAGCTGCTTCAAGTTCTTGCACCTTGACTTGTTCACAATGATGTAACCAGGAAACCAGAAGTCAAATAAACCCTTTCTTCCTCAAGTTGCATTTGTCCGGGTATTTTATCATAGCAAGACGAAATGAAATCAAGATAACATCTATTTTAGAAATCAGTGTAGATACAAATATGGGTATTCTAAAATGGCCCAAGGGCTACAAAGCCACTCTCATACTGACAACCACATTTAATATCAGTTACAAACTCTTAGTAAATCCAGTGGTTTAACTAGACTAGATATTGAAGCAAATGTTGGCACCATTGTTGGCTCTATTGTCTTCAGAAAATCCTGGAAATCATCTGAGACTATTCTCCCACCTATATTGTGTAAAACATCTATATATGGCTGGACAATCCCAAAGGCATTTTAGGGAACAGGGGAACACATGGATTCCAGACATCCCCCAGATGATCTCGGTTCGAAGTTCTCTTCTGTCACTTGCTGGCTTTATAAGCTTCCTGAGCAATTTTCATTCAGGGAAGATTGTGGCAAGTCCCTTCTAGGAGAGTCCCTTGTCAGTAGGAACAATGGCCACGAAGTGTCCACACATGAACCTTCTGTCAAATGTTAGTTTTCTTTCTCATATTTTTTCTTTAATTTCTACAAAGTGCTAATTGAATAATAATAAAGTTTCTGTGGTATGTTTGAATACAAATAGAATTAGACCTGAAACTTTAGTGTGTTGGGAAATATGCTTTACTTGGCACATAATGCCCAATAAATATCAAAGGAGAAGGAGAAGAGGACAATGAGGCAGTTAAGAGGAAGAGAAAGACTAGGAGGAAAGGAGATTTAAAAAAGGGACAGTTTGTGTCACCAAATATGACACCTTTGGTACCTTTTATTTTTCTTCATAGACTGTGATATAACACTCTTTTACATCACTGTGCAATATTTTAATTTTAAGGGTCATAACAAGGTCAGGGTTTGAAAATTAAAGTCATTTCCAAGCACTTGTACTGCATACCATGAATATTCATTGACATGTGCTCATTTGTCATTAATTATATTGGTTTTCAAGATAAATGAGAAAAATTTATCCTATAACTAAGGGATCTTAAAAGAAGCCTCAAAAGAAAAGGAAATATTCCACTATGGGTGCAGTTCAGGATCTACCAAAAGTAGTTTCGTGAAAAAAAATGTATTAGAATATGTGAGAAAGATTTCCCCTCAGAGTGCTAGAAGTCTTATTAACACCCCATGGTTCATCAAACCCACTTTATGAATCTGATCTAAAGGATACCATACCAATCAAGAGTCGTAGGTTTAAGACAGCATTCTCCATAGGGATGAGTAATTAGAACAGGCCTGCTTTTGCTTCAGTAGAAGAAATAACAGAGTATATATACATGTATAGGCACCATGAAGAATAACAGTGGCTCAGGGGTCATCATGAAGACAGGGTGGCAGATGACTGCAAGGGAATGGTGCCTTCTGAAAAGTGCAGCACAGTAGCCATATGAACTCACAGCTGCTGTGACACAGTGCATAATATCTTTGCAAGCCTAAGCAAGACAAAACCTCAGCACGAAGGAAGGTGCCTGTCATGAGCTTCATTCCTAGAAAAGAAACTATAGATAATACCTAGTTGCCAAGAAAGGAAAGGCCAGCTTTCTCTAAACATGTGGCCCTTCATAAGTAGACTATGCTCCAGTGGAAGATCAAACATTAAGAGATATTTGGGCAACACAAATGCCCTTGATGGAGTTAGAGAAGAATACAAAATTGGACAAGAAAGAAAAGGGAGGTGATTCTGAGAAGAGCTGGGGAAGAAGGGTGAATATGGTCAAACAGGTCATAATAAATTCTCAAATAAGCAATTAAAAATAAAACAAGATAAGACAAAACCCACAGCAACAAGAACAATAAAACACAAAGCACACCCATGCAAGCAGCTATAAGAAATATGTTAATGAGAAAAGCAAATTATAGAACAATATGACCAACACATGTCCATTTTGGAACAAAAATACATATTTGTGTATTTGTTCATAAAGGTGTCATAGAAATCTGTGTGTATTAAGCTACTATAAAAAATATCTGAAATAAGAGCAGCTGTTTAGAACCACAAAAGCTGATCAAAAATGTAAATCTATGGTGGTTTCAGGTCACTGAAATGTAATACTTTTGCAATCAAGAAATTTAGCTCTTGAAATGACTCAGAAAATCAACTATTCTCATCCCTCTGCCATTTCAGTTATTTCAAACTAAAGTACTTCACAAACATAAGGAATGAGTGCAAAATAAATTGGTTCATGGCACTGCCTCTTTCTTGTGGCTCTGACTCTAATTGTGACTCTAACTAGTGTGTGGTGTATTTCTGGAAAATCATTCTGTCGCCTCACCTTCCTCATCTATGATCCAAAAGAGCTGGGAATAAGCATTTCATTTCCAAGCTGCTGCAGTGTTGCTGAAGATAACTGGTGTCATGGTCCTCTTCAGGATAATACTTTCTCTCATACAATGCAACTTTTATGGTAAATAGCTCATCGGTATAGTAGAACAATGGATAGACATGCCAAGATCAGACACCAGTCTTGATTACTTAGTTTCTGAAATCTCAATGTAAATATGTGGACTGATGACCTCTGCAGATTTTCACAGCTCTATAAGGAGCATTCATAGACCCCAAGACTTCCATCTGTGCAGTGATGGCGGGGTGCATCTTTTTGTGCTAGCTGACAAGCACTGAGATCATGCTTGCCCTTCCTTACACCACTTACCTGGTTGCCTTCAGAGTTGGCTGTCCTTGTTCCACCTCACAGAGGTTCAGTGATGTGGTCAGTAAACTTTGTGGAACATTGTGCCATAATCCCTTATTTATTTTATTGTTTGGCAGGTCTCTGTCATAAATTTGCAGTAAGCTGGCATTTGAAGAAAATGCACTTTGAATAAAGGCCACCATAATTTGTTTGACACCACTAAACTTACCTTGCTTTCCTGGACCAGAGTGAGGTAGTGAATTATTAGCCTCTGAAGAATTAGGTAAACATGGCTCTAACAATCAGCCACAGTGTAGAGAAGGATGAGAGGCATAGAAGACACTGCCTGCCCTTGGATGTTTAAATCTCTTTTGCAGGGGAAAGAGGAGAAACACACTTAAGTCACAGGACTAAAACATAATGAGCTATTCTAAAAGCATCTAAGATGAGTGGGCTGAATAGAGGAATACAAAGCTATACTCAAAGAAAATGCTAAAGTAGCCTTCTTAGGGTTTTTGAAAACCCACCTTCCTCAGGGACCCATAAGGGAGAAGAGTCCAAGAGTTTTATTATGACCCTATTACAAATATATATATATATATATATATATATCTGACATCTTTCTGTGGTGGCAGGTTTGGCCTCCCTGGATCAATTGGCACTTAACAAGTGGAAGTGATGTTACTGCTTTAGTATTTTCAGTAGATTAATATTAGACACATAACCAGGCATCCAGGAGCTGAAAAGTTTTTCCTGGTGCATTGTCCTCAAGTGACAGGTGGGACAACCTACTAGAATAAAGACAGAAAATTTTAGATTCTCTAATTTATTCATTATAGTCTTTACACATGTCTATATGCATGTTGATCCCCCTTACCCCCTATTGCCCGCTCTCTTCTTCCTTCCATGCATATGGGTCCCTGTATGCTTCACGGCCATTATCTCTTCGACTTTCATGTATGTTTGACTTCAGATGTGCAGGTAGCTATTGTACAGTGCATCATGCCTGTCACAGCTGTGTCACATCCCAAAGACAGTTCACAGCACTCCTTCCCACCCTCTGGCTCTTATAGTCTTTCTTTTTTCTCTCTTATGATGTTTTCTGGGCCTTGAACAGGTTGTTATTGATGCCCAGTGTGAGGCTGAGGACTCAAGATTGTTTATCCCCAGAAATTTGACCAATTGTGAGCCTCTGCATCCACCCTCAGCCACTTTGAAAATGATCTTCACTGTCCAAATCAGAGACTATAATTAGCCTATGCATATTAATGTAAATACTTAGAAGGCTATTTGACTATGTGTTCCTGTAGTAAAAAATATCAGTAGTCAACTCCCCACCTAGGACAGATAAGGGTTGGGGTTAGTTTTGAACTCTGAATAGATGAGAAGAAACATATAGAAACCCACTACTTTATAAGCTGAACGTGAATTATAATGATTTTTAGAAAAGTGGTTTTAATGGATGTTTGTGCTGCTACTAAAAGCCATACAATTTTAAATGAAAATCTCATTGCCTTTTGAGAATGCTTTCTTATGAATTGATGGCTTGGAGGCTTCTGTAAGATTTCAAAACAACAAAGGCTCTTTGTTGTCCTCCATAGCTAGATAATAAGACCCTATTGCTAAAGATGGTAAGGACCTGGACCTTTTCTATTCTTAGGTTTGTTTTTCCAATAGTTGGAACATATCAGTAAATGCTATAAATATATAATGTATAAGTAAAGAGTCATGTTGGGCTATGTGCTTCTTTAGGCTTTTGATTTGTTTTTATTTGCTTTTATTGTTTGAGAATTTCATACATGTATATGATATGTTCTGCTCAAATTCACCATCTATTCCTACCCCTGCATTTCTTCCACTTTCTTGTCCATGACCATTCCCTCCCAAATTTATGTGCTCTTAAAAAAAAAACCAAAGAACTCCCCACTGATTCTACTTAGTGATGCCAGTGTGTGTGTGTGTGTGTGTGTGTGTGTGTGTGTGTGTAGATCACTCACTGAAGAATGGGTTCCTGTCAGCGGTAGCATTCCTAAAGAAAATTCTTCTTCTTCCAGCAGACACCAGTTGCCTTTTTTAATTGTATAGTAAATTTAACCCCAGGTTTATGCCCTAAGTCACCATGTTATATATCTGTAGCCCAGGCATTTTAAAAGATATATTTGTTAAATTTCATTTAACCCCAATTATTTTGTGCACTATGATGCATTATTTAAACAACAATTATAAGGATACATTCATCAAAAGATTTAGAGATTATTACTTTGGGGAAAATACATGATATATTATAATCTTTTCATAAGGAATCTTACAAAAAAAGTAAATTATAATTTTGTCTGAATCAGTAAAATACACCAGTCTGAGACAAGTTAGTAGAAATGATCAATAGGTGGATAGCCCCTTTTCATGTGTCTAGCCTTTAAGCTGAGCCATGGGTGTCCTCATGTAGGGAAAGAGTGGGAAAGTACAAGGGCTCTCTTTTGCGCTTAGGGATGCTGTGGTGTTTCTGTGATTTATTGGCAGTAACTCGACTTTGATGGCATGAGCTGCTCACAACATTTCTTGCCATTGTACTGTATGAATGCTGTGGGGCCTGCTGTGCCTCCAAGGCCAAGCCCTGTACCAGGTACACTGTCACTGTGTGTCACCAGCTTTGTCCTCCCATTCATTCTCTCTCACATCCCCTCCCTCATGCTGTGGCAGGTGGATGACTCTTATTCAGCCCCCGTCTAATTATGTGACATTTCTCAAGCAGCAATATGACATTTGGTTTTGATCAGGGGAATCTCTATGATGGTGTGACTCATAGGGGCCCGGAGATTTCTCTTACTCCAAGGGTTATCTTTCAAGTAGGTATTTTGAAAAATTACAGCAGGTATACTCTAGCAGATTCCTTTGATTTATAAAATGTCTCAAATTGTTTCAGTAAAATAACCATAATAGAGATATAAATACCCCCTTTAAACATTTATTTATATTATTTAAATTTTTATGTATTTCAGCATATGGATTTGTCAATGTGAGTGAAGATACCCACAGTGGCCAGAAGTGCTGGAGCCTCTGGATCTGGAGTTGAGGCAACTGCAAGCTGCCTGAGTTGTGTGCTGGAAACTGAAGCTGGGTTCTCTGCAAGAGTAGTAGACAGTCTTAACTGCTATGCCATCTTTCCAGCTCCATTTCTTTCCCCTATTTATTTATTTATTTATTTACTTACATCATGATCACAGCCTCACCTCTCCCCCCAGTCCCCTTTACAGGGCCCCTCCCCCAGCCCCAGTTTTAGCATCATTTCAGTATTAGTCAGCATTCTCTAGAAAACAGAACCAAGGGATCACATGTGTATGCCTGTGTGTGTATGTGTGTGTGTGTATGTATGTGTGTGTGTGTGAGGGGGGAGAGGGAGTGAGAAAGGGAGAAATGAAGGGAGTAAGAGAGGAAGAAAGGAAGAGGGAAAAGAGATGGATGTAGGTTGGTAAGGGAGAAAAGGATAGGGGAGACCTACAGGGTGGTCTAATACAGATGGTACCCCAGCAGTCAAGTCTAAGGGCTGCAAGTATAAAATATACCTGAAGGTTGAATTCCCAAAGAAACAATATTACAGCTAAATCAATGGTTCTCAGCCTGTGGGTAACGAACCCCTTAAGAGTCAATCATTTAAGACCATCAGAATACAGAGAAGTAGCAACAAAATTAATTTTGTTTGGGGTCACCACAATGTAAGAGCTGTACTAAGTTTGCAGTGCTCTAGTGATTGAACTAGAGGTGACTATAGTCTGCTGGCAAACTCCTCCTCAGAGGGGTTAGTGGATTTTTTTCTAAGGGCTTCAGCTTGTTGGGTGAGATGTATTGCATCCTGAGAAATGACTGTTTTTACTCAGCCTGCAATGTTAATGTCATCTAAACAAGACTTTCCCAGGGATGTCTAGAACAATATTGGTTCAAATATCTATGCACCAAGACCTTGACACACAAGTTAACCATCTCAGTGGAATCCTGGGCACCTCTGCTCTTGGTTTGTTTCATGAATGATAATGTACCATGGGCATTTTCCTAGGTGATCTGTGTGTACTACAATCGTCACTGCCCTTGTGGACTTCTGTGTCTCATCAAGAAAAGAGCAGCAGATGCCACCAGGTAGAGATACTTTCTCATGTATGTCTCCAGCTCAGAAATGTACGGTTTTTCCCCTCACCAGATCCATATTTTGTTAAAACAATGTACCTTGTAAATGTTAGTCTTCTTAGTTGGAAATTACGTGGCTACTATAAAAAAATGCTATAGCCAACACTGACTCCCAAAACATCCTGAAGACTTTATCTTCAGGATGGCAGCCCCAAAATTACTCTTATTCACACAGATTTCACCGAAGGAGCCCATGGATATATATTTTTTATATATATAAAAAGGAGGAAGTCCGGGGCCTAGAGAGTTGGCTCAGCAGTTCAGAAAACCTGTTTCTTATTTTAGAGGACCTGGGCTTGATTCTCACTGCCTGCATGGCTTCTTACAACTTTCTGCAGCTTCAATCCCAGGAGACTTTCTGGCTTCCACAGTCACCAGCCACACATGTATTGAACGGATATACATGTAGGCAAAACACCTATAAGCATAACATAAGCCTTTTTTCTTTAATGTTCCTCGTTATAATGCAGTATCCTTTCCCACCCATTGACACTGCTGAGGCATATGAAATGCTATTGGACACTGGAGGTTTCCACCAGAAGCAAGTTGAACCTTAGCATTCCACAGCCATCAGCGTTCATGTCCTCTGCTACATGGAGTGATAGCATTTTCAGGTTATTGTGCCTCATTTTCTGGAAATGGTCCATTCGCAGGTTCTGTCTCATACTGTATCACACTACCTCAACTCCACAGGGGCCACTGCTCAGATCCACTTAGTTTTGTGGCCTGAATGTCTCCTCAGAGTCTGTTAACAGAGGCCTTCACCCTCTCAAAATCCAGAAGAGAAAGACTGAGGGGGGCAGGAACTGACTTCATTTTGCAAATCTGTCCATTGTTCTCCACAGTACACTGCAGAAATGGCCCCATAGCTCTCAAATGGTGTCGGATGGTGAGAGACACCAAGCCACTTTAAGCCCAAAGTTTGCTGTGGGTCCATCACAGTTTCTACTTTATCATTCTCCTCCTCTGCTCAGATTTATTTTCTAATATATAATAGCATCCTTCAACTTGATACATGTTTTGATTATGCTTTTTACAAACTTTTTTTTTCATCAAGTTAGAGGTGATAAGTCTGACATGATGTCTTGCAGACTTTCCTAGCACAGGATTTACAACCTTTGGTGCTCTAGGCTTTTCTCCACAGTCCAGTTAGAGTGAACATTTAAGCTTAGTTCCTTTAAGAGTTTTTCAGCAGGATGAGTTTCAGACAGTTGTAATTCTTCTTGAGTCCATGTGGGTAACCATTGGCACATGCCTACAAACACACATACGCATACTTTGTGCACATGTCAAGGATGAACTTAATTCTCAGAGACAGTGAAATCTAAATCCATATGGAAATGACATTCTCCTAGCTTGTCCCATACCACAGCTCTGCCCGCTAATATGCCAAGTGTTTACGTACAATAGAGATCAGATGAAGATACTCCTCATTTTCAATTTCATACTGCACCACAGCACTTCCTGTGAATGGAGACTAGCTACCATTGCTGTTCTCCTTGACAGCTTTTCCACAGAGGAAGCCTCTTAGCACACGGACTTAGCTTTGAATTTGCCCTTGTTTTAAGCTAGGCCAAATGCAATCTAATGAAATACATTGCCATTCCAGTTTCTAGTTAACCAGAGGAACATGATACATGAATAAAATGACTGTCATTAAAACACCATCACAGTGGTAGAGCTGACGGTGATGGGAGGCCCACGATGCCTTTCCACCAGAGCAGTAAGATGAGAACTTTATATCGATATGGTCAAAATTTCATTCAAAATGGCTTAGTTTTCTGCTCCCAGAGTTTCTTTAGGTAGAAAATAAAATGGAAAATATACCACTAATTTTTTTTCAACTAAGGGGAGAAATTAAATTTGCTTGGAGAAAAAGAATAAGACCTTTGGGAATATTTGGAGAGGAGGAGGAGAGAGAAAAGTAAGCGCTTCCTCAAAGAAATGCACACAGTTAATGGAGAGAGGGAATAGTTGAGGCCAAGATAAAATAATGGGGTAGGAAGGGAAAGTATGGGATAGATGGTCAATTTATAAAAATTTGGGTTTTAACTTGACAATAGTTCTTAAAGAACTTGTTAAAGGGCAGAGAAGGGTAATCACTAATTTTGGACAATCTGCTAAAAAAAAAAAAAAAAACAAAAACAAAAAAACCCCCAAAAAACCCCAAAGTTTCTAGCTATATGTCATCTTTGTCAGTAAGTGTTTATCCCTAAAGGATGTTTTATGTGAGTTGGTTGAAGTGTGTGTTTGTATTAGGAGGTTAGGAGTGTGGGAATGCTGAAACATCCACACATAAAAGACTAAAGGCCAAACACACAAAATGCTAGAGGAGAAACTTCAGTGGAAGCTGGAAATCGGAGCCAGAGGAGCCAGAATCACCAAAACCTCAAGAGTCTAAATACTCCCGGGGAGAGCTGCACATTTCCCATAAGATGCAAGATGGTAGTTAAAAAAATCATACAAATTTTCAGTGGCAGGGTGACACAAAATAAAGCACTGGTTAAATTTTTATGTGTTTGGAGGAATAATTCAGGAGGGCTAAGTCAAAAAACTGAAGTTTCGATAGCAACACAGGATAAAACAAAAGGGTTTCAAACAATGAAGTTTGTTTTAGATTCCTCTGAATGAATAGATCCAAGATATTTCTACTCAGTGCTTTCAAAAATCCTCATCTAATTACTATTAATTACAGGGGAGAATAAATGTGTTTCCTTAAGGATTTGGAAATTATTCTTTTGGAGAGTGTGAGGCTTCCTTCCGTTACCCTCCTCAAGTCTTTGAAGGTACATTAAAAAACACCCCAAACAGCGATTATCATCATGAATATATCTCTTAGCTTTCACATTAAAATCCTCAAACAGTAATTTCAGCTAAAATCTCCACTCTAAGGAAATATCCCATTTTCTGTCCTTAGGCATATTCCATATCCTCCTCCCAAACTCTAACATGACACATTTTTATACAGTTATTTATTTAGCATCTCCTCAGGTAGTACATAAAATCCAGGAGTATAGGAAATCTTGGCTGGCTTTATTTATTTATTTATTTATTTATTTATTTATTTATTTATTTATGCTGGAGCCACAGCGAGAGTTTAATGCACATTTATTGACCACATGAATAATCCCTGCTTTTATTTTATATCCTCTGGGATATAAGCAACCTATTCAGAGAAGTTTTGGGTAATAGAAATTGTTGAAAAAAGAAACAAGAAAAGGTAAATGTTCCATTTTAGTGCTCAGCCATCTGCTTCATCTGAAAAGGCTGAGGCTGGAAGGTGAAAATTGTCATGCATGGTGGCAAAGGTCCTCGTGAAGCAGTGTGCCTCAGACAGGGTCTTTTTGTCTGGGTTGATGCAACTCACTCTCCAGGGCTCACTGCTTGGGACAACTGTGTGAGGTTTGTGTGGAACTTTGGGAACCTTGCTGCTCCCTCCTTCTTAATGTGTCTTTGATTCTCTTGGTCTTCTTGTAGCCTACTTAAGAAAGAAAGAAAGAGTTGGATCAACACATCAAGTTACTAAAGTACTGCTTTGCTCCAGGCTTAGGCTCCATCCTTGGTCCAGCCAATAGAGGCCACTTTACAGAATCACCCAGGCCTTCTTTTTACAGCTGAATAGAATTCTGTTGTGTCTATGGGTCATATTTTCACTATACATTAATTCGGTGAAATATGTTTAGGTTGTTTCTACTTTTTACCTACTGTGAATAGAACAGCAATACACATGGCTGAGTAAGTGTCTGTGGATGTAAGATGTTCTTTGGGCATCTGCTAGGAAGTGGTAAAGCTAGGTATCATGGAAGATACACATTTTAACTTTATGAGAATTATGCACATTGATTTAAAAAATGTCTTTACAAGTTTGCAATCCCACCAACAGTGAACGAGGTCTCCTTTTCTAGTATCCTAGCCAGCACTTGTTGGTTGTTTTCTTGATCTTTGTCATTCTGACTAGGGTAAGATGAAATCTCAAATCTCCATACCTCTAATTGAACACCTTTAGAGATATTTCTAACCATTTTAACTTCTTTTGTGCACTCATTGTTCATATTTGTAATCCATTTTTAATTGGGCTATTTTCTTGGTTCTTTGTTTTTTGAGCTTTGTCTATATTTGGATACGAATCCTCTATCAGAATGGGTGAAGAATCTCTCTCACTCTGCTGGTTTCCCCTTGACTCAACCGATTGCTTCAGCTGTTGCAGAAGCTTTTTAGTTTTATGATTTTACTTGTCAGCTGTTGGCTTTTGATTTCTGAGCAGATAGGAAACTATTCAGAAAGTCCTTTTCTACGCATATTTCCTTTAGGGTGTTGCCTATATTTTCCCCTAGTTGATTCAGTGTTTCAGACATCACCCTGTGGTCATGTGAGTAGATTTTTGTACAGGGTGAAAGTTACAGGTCTAATTTCACTCTTCTACATATAAACATCTCGTTTCTCCAGCACCATTTGTCGAAGATGCTGTTATTTCAGTATCAGATTGCTATTCTTACATGTTCTCACATTTGTGCCTTCTGTTTTGTTCCATTGATATAAGTGTCTATTTTTCTGTCAGGATCATCCTTTTATTGGTAGGGGCCCATAATATATCTAAAAATCTGAAATGGTAAGGTCTCTAGAATCCTCGTTTTATTCAGATTTGCTATCTGGTATATTTTGTGGTTTCATTTGAATTTTAGGATTCTGCTCTATTTGCTATTTTTGTGATGAATGTCATGGGAATTTTGGTTGATAGTGCACTGAAAAACAAACATTGTAACCTATTTCTGAGAGAATGGTTATTTTCACAATTTTATTTCTATCAATCTGAGTATGGGAAGTCTTCCCATTTTCTCGTGCTTTCTTCAATTGCTTTATTCATAGATGTAAAGTTTTCATTGGAGATGCCTTTCACCTCTTTTCTTGGGCTTATTTCTACATATTTTATATTTTTTAGAGGCTACTGTGAACAGAAATGTTTCCATGTTCTCTGCTTCAGCATGTTTGTGACTGGTGTTCAGAAATGCTACTGAATTTTGTAGGTTGGTGTGTGTGTGTGTGTGTGTGTGTGTGTATTCTGCCATTTTACTAAAATATGTTGCTCATTTCTAGACATTCCCTAGTAGAATTTTGGGACTCTTATGTATAATAGCATGTCATCTACAAGTAGGGACAATTTGACTTTTTTCCCTATTTGTATCTTTACCTTTTTCTCTTCTTTTATTGCTGTAGCCAGTACCTGAAGCACTGTATTGTAAACAAGTTTAGACAATGGACTGCCATATCTCATCCTGTTTTTAATGTGAATGCTTGAGGTGGTTGTTTGCCATTTTATATGATGTTGCCTGTGAATTTGTCACATACAACCTTAATTAAGAGGAGGTATCTTCACTGAAAATAAATCATCCTGAATGAGGTAACCCAGACCCAGAAAGACAAGCATGATATCTATTCACTTGTAGGTGGATACTAGCTGTTACATAAAGGATAATCAAGCTGCCATCATAGACCCAGTGAGGCTAAGTAACAAATAGGGCTGGGGGCACACATGGATCTCCCTGGAAAGGGAAAATAAAATAAATTTTTGTGGGTGAAATGGAGTCGGTGAGGATCAAAATAGGAGGGGACCAGACATGGAGAGGGGAGGGATGGGGGAGAGAGAAAGAAAAACAGAGAGAGAGAGAGAGAGAGAGAGAGAGAGAGAGAGAGAGAGAGAACTAGAACTGAGAGGCACTGAGTGGGGGACAATATGGAAACAGTACAGTGGTAACTACTTGGAATCTGTGAGTATGACCATAGTGAAGACTCCCAGCAATAGTGGATACAGAACATGAACCAGCCATCTTCTGTAACCAGGCAAGGCTTCCAGTGGTGGGACTATGACATTAACCCAGCCCCAAAACCTTCAACCTACCATTTGTCCTGCCTGCAAGATGTGCAGAGGTAATGGTGGTCCAGAATTTGTGGCCAATTAATGACTGTTCCAACTGGAGGACCACAAGAGGAAGCCAGCTCTTGACACTGCCTGGTCAGGAATCAGGTGGTATATAGTCCAGAGACCTGAGATAAAAGTAAACACACCTGGCAAAAACAGAAGTCAATGAAATGATTCCTAATAATACTCTGCTATACTTATAAATGGATGCCTAGCCCAATCATCAGAGGGGCTTCATCCAGTAACTGATGAGAACAGATGCAGAGATCCATAGGCCAAAGTTAGGTAGGACTTCCTCTGAAGAGAGAGAGGAAGGACTGAAGGAGCCAGAGTGGTTGAGGCCACCAGGACAATATGGCCCACAGAATCTACTTAGCAATGCTCATAGTGGTTTACAGAGACTGAAGAGGTAATCATGGAGACTTTGTGGCTCCAAGCTAGGTTCTCTGTATAAACGTTATGGTTATGTAACTTTGTGTTCTTGTGGGACTCCTAAAAGTAAAAGTGGGAGTGCCTCTGATTCTTTTTGTCTGTTTCTGGGACCCTTTTGCTTTTACTGGGTTGCCTTGTCCAGTCTTGATATGAGAGTATTATACCTAGGTTTATTGTAACTCATTACACTGTGTTTGGTTGATGTCCCTGGGAGGCCTGTTCTTTTCTGAAGGTAAATGGATGAGTAATGGATCTGGGTGGAGAGGAGACCAAAGAGTGGGGAGTGTAAAGGGAGGGGAAACGGTGGTCATAACATGAGAGAAGAATAAAGGCAAAATTAGAGGAGCTATTTTTTCCTCAGTTCTTTTTTTTCTTTATGATATTTATCATGAAGGCAAGTTGGATTTTGACAAAGACATTTTCTGAATAATGAGATGGTGGCGTTATTTTTATTTTTAGTAAGTTTATAGATTTTATTACATTTATTGACTTATTATGTTGAATCCTTTTTGTATCTTCTGGTTAAAACCTACTTGATCATAGTGGATGATCTTTTTTGATATATGCCTGTATTCAGTTTGCATTTATATATTATTGAGACTTAAAAAAACTGCACTCACTATGGGTAAAATTTATGTCTTAAAATTGTCATAATATTGAATCTTTTAAATAACTCAATTTCCAACCAAGCTGATTAGCCTCAAATTCCGTGTTCTGCATCCTCCTTATCCGTACTTCGGCTCTACTGGATGCAGTGAGCACTGTTATGACATGAATATGAAGTAAATATCCTCCCCCTCCCAAAGCAACAAAACAACTCACACGCTGAAGCCTTAGACCCAACATGTTAATCATTAAGAGGTGACTGGATTCTTTAAATTATGCTATCAAGGAAGTTATCATCCGATCACATTATTGCCTGGTGGTGGGCACTAGGAGATCCGGTTGGAGCAAGTGGGTCTCTGTGGCATGGCTTAGAGGGTAAATCTTCTTCCTCACCCCTTCCTCTTGCTTTCTCTGCTCCCTCCATGTGGGAGATGAATCACTTTCCCTATCAGATGCTTCTCCCCATGATGTTCTCCTTAACCCTAGCCCAGAAACAAAAGAGCCCAGTGACCATGGACTGAAATTGAATCCCAAACAAATCCTTCCCTCTTTAAATTGTTCTGTTACAGAGTCAAAAAACACCCAAAGAAGGAGTGTGGTGATCAGAAGAGCTATGAGTCAGCAGTGAGGCAGAGAGAATGAGAATTACAGATGGGATGCGGTTGTGCTTATTCTTGGCTCTATTTCTTTTTCTTCTGAGTGATGAATTCACTCTTGACGGCGTTCAAATCAGTGTCTCAAACTGCAAAGCTGAGAAAAGACTTCAGTTTTCTCCTTAACAAGAGCGAGGCTGCCTTGCACTCAGCTTTAATCACGCACTCATTCCTTGTTTCCAGTTAGACTGCAAGCTCCTTAAGACCCAGAACTGTGATTCAATGTGAACTTCCCTGGGAATGTCCTGAGTTGAAGGCTAACCTGAGCAAACAGTAGGTGCTCAAGAGACGATAGTTAAATCCTCTTAATTGGACAGCTACACTGTGTTAGCTGGAAGGGATTTAGGGATTGTCCAGTTATGCTCATTATTTTGATACCACCCTTCTCCAGTCTCTAGCTGTAAACAATAAAGTCACAAAGAAACTGAAGACAGACTTTAGATGGGAAGTCATCAGCTGAAAGGGCCCAGTAGATTGTACTTTCACAGAGCATTGTCATGCCATCAACTTTCAAATCCATAATAAGTAAATTTCAAGTCTTAAAAATATATTTATCTACAAAATAATTTTATCACATTCTACTCCTTCTTCTGTGATTCCATGACTCCTAATTGACCCTTGGTCTTCCTTTCTTCACTACCATCCCCCAAACAGAGGCTCACAGGCACTGACTTGAGCCGGCTCTCCACGTTCAAAGCACAACCATTGCTTTTTGTTCTAGGCTTTTAAGAAACTCATGACCTGATTTTGATAAATAAAGGGAGCCCTTAAAAGATGTGCCAAATATGTGCAAAGTGATACCCAAAGTGGGACCTTTCCTATGTCAAGAAGATTCCATGATGTTACCTTCTCATGAAAGTTTGGCACTGTGGGTAGAAAGGGGAATTTGCTCCTGCATGTAGATTGCAAACTAGAATATGAATATGCCAAGGATTTTTTTTTTGCTTCAGCCTGCAGATTTGGGCTTTGTGAAGCAAATGTTTCGATAAACAATCCCGAGTCACACTGCCAATTTAATGCTGGCATTGTACCCATATGGAAGTTCCTGGTACAAATAGGACTGTTCTGTGGGTTGGACCTATGGGGGAAATAGATTCTAGACTGGATTCTCCTTGCTCTTCTCTGAAACAGACATTACTTATGTCTGTCTCATATTCTCTCTGCCCCATTGCTTGCTAGCTTTGTTTCAAGTCCAGTGGATGGTTCCTATATGCATTGACAACCTCCTGCTTCCACAGTTTATGTTTTCCCTTCTTTGCTGAGACTCCTTCCAGAGTAACAGGAACTTCCCTGGGTTTATTTTTTTCACTTTTAAAACAAAATCTTAGTTGTTCAATTTTACCAATGAAGACTCAAGAGCCAGATGCTGGGAAGAAAGCCTGTGAGCCCAGAGAAGCAGAGAAAGCACCCAGCTGACCTTCTTCCTTATTTGACGTCCCAGAAGGAATTCCCTTCTCTCATGCTGTATTAAAAACAAAACAAAATGAAACTTCCTTTAAATGGGATGTCCTTTCCTTCTACTTCCTGTGCTTCTTTCCCTGTCCATCCTCCTTACCCTCTCTTACTCCAGGGCTTTTCTTAATAGTCCTGTGTTCACTTCCTGTCAACTGGTTGCTTACTCCTTCCTTTTCTTGAACTATAGTTGACTTCATTTATTCCTGTCTACAATGTTTCTAATCCTGTTTACAATTTTCAAACAGAATGTGCTTGGATCAAAGGTGTGTGCTAAGGCTGAGTGAGACCACAACTAAAAACAGTTTTTCTTTTCCAGTAAATAACACAATCTTGGGTTTCACTGTGTGGTCAAAGATCCTGCAAAATTCCCGGATAGTGATAGCATGATATTGGTGAGGTTGGAAAGGAGTGTGTCTCTGAGGGATCACCCTTCAGGGCACAATACATGGGTCCTATTGAGCATCACTGTCCTACAGCTGTGTCACACTCTCACCACAGCTCTGGTTAAGGGCTGTCTTTCTCTCTTAAACATTCAGTAAAACAGTAGCTATTATACACCCATAGAAGTAGATCTTTGGTAAATTTCTAAAGGAAGCTTTGGTATCTGCCTTTCAACCAAGGAGACCACTTTGTTCTTTGTTTCTATTACTATTTGCCTTCTCTGTTTTGGTAGCAAAACCATTTTGTCCTAAGACCACATGACTCACAAGAGCAGGGGGCATAGCTATTTTGTTTGTGTCTGTGCTTGGAATAGGCAACCTAAGACTTAGTACTTGGTATGTTCTTAATGCTGCAATCTATCTACCTATATTTAGCCATCTACCCAATGCAAAAAAATTATTTAAACTATATTTATAAAAATATGAAACCATTATCATTATCTAGTTCCAGAACATTTGAGGAGAAATTCTAAGAAGTGGTGTCTTCCAGATATAACATGGCCACTGCAATCATGATTACATGTGAGCAGTGACCACTTCACAAGACCTGCACAAGATTAGCCACCTCAATATTCTGTCGAAGATAGGGGAGGCACGTATGAGCCCCGGATTCTCATGAGGAGCTATTGATAGTGGATAGTTATCAGGAAAGAAGCTGTCACTTTCTTGAGAAGTGTACCTACTGCTAAACTGTCTGTGTTTCTTCCAGTAATAACACATCACACATGCTCATCATATAAGCAGCCCTAATTAAACTCAGTGGGCTCAATAAAAATAGAGAAGGGACTATCATGACACATAGTGTCTGTAGGAATAGAAAGGACACAGAAAATAGTGCTGTGTGATAGTGCTGTATATGTATATATTCATAATGTATTGACGATATGTATGTAATTATAAAAACAAGAAAAATACTTTTCTGTTCTTTTTTCCCTCATGCCCCGAAGATCACCCATTTACTTTCTGACTACTATATATACTTTCTATAAACAAAATCATATACTATATGATCTCATGTCTGGTTTCTTTCACTTAGCACAAAATGATATCGTATGTGTTAGTACCAGCACTTTACATCTTTTTATAGCTTTATAATATTCTTTTATATGTATATGCCAAATTTTCGTAGCCAGTCTTCAGTTGGTGGACATTTGAATGTTATAGTCTTTGACTAATACTTCATATACCAGCAGAACAAAACATTTTACATTTCCATCAGCAATGTCTGAACATTTCAGTTTTCCAATTTTTTTAGTACTTGTTATCATCTTTTTTTTTTAATAACCATCTTAGTGTCAGACTCAATTTGCTTAAAAGGGAATGGTCCTTGGAGAACATGCTAGCTTTTCTTTTTATCCAGCAATTTGATTTCCCACCAGACTGCCCCCCTTTGCAGCAATATATAGAAACTAAATTCAATGAAGCAGTTGAGAGTGTTGACTTATACAAAGGCTATGATCATCTTCCTTTTCTCTGACAATCACTGCCTCAGATCCAATAAAATCAGAGGTAGTTCCTCATACTGTAGTATGTATCTATAACCCTATCAAGCTGTATGGCTGTGGGGAAGTCACTTTCTCTCCAGACCTCTATGTTGTTTGCATATGGAGCAAGTCAAATTTAATGACTTATTATAATAAATGTCTTGAAGCTTTCTTTAAAAGTTCAGTGCACTCAATAATATAACTTTTACACATGATCTGCTTGACGTTCCTTATCTATGGCAATTAGCTTTTCTGGGAATTTTAGAGTTGATATCTTCATTTCAGGGAGTACAGATGACTGAATATCCTTTGTTCCTGGGCAGGACAATCAGTTAAATGTGGGTACATGATTTGGGGAATCCAAGCTATCAAGGACAGTGCCACCTGTCACTGGAGTTTCTCTGCCAAAGAAACACATCTTTAAAACTATATAATACTTGTAGTTATTCTTTGATACTTTCACGCATAGATACAATGGATTTCAATTATATTCACTACTTCCAGCTTATCCTAGATCAACTCCCATGTAACTCTCTCAACTTTACATCTTAAAAGGAACACTGAGTCCAATTATTGATCCGGCTATATACATGGGTGTAGGGCAATCTGGAACATGGTCGATTTCTAGGTGCCACACTTCTAAAGACAATTTATTCCCCCTCGCCTAGAAACCATCAGGTGCCCAAGCTCATTGGCTAGGGGTGAAGAAGGCTTTGAGCATTTCTTTCATCCATGTTAAAATTACGATTTTTTAAATCTTGTACAAGTCTTGTGTAGACATCTACAAATGTTGTGAGTTTATGAGTGCAGCGGAGCTCGCAAGCTCAGAAAATGCATTTTGCCTCAGTTCTCCATGAACTCTGACCCTTACTGTCTTTCTACCTCATCTTCCAGTAAAGGTCCTTGTAAAATTATGTCATTATACAACAGGGAGGGTCCAGCTTATCATTGGATGAGAAGGAAAGGAAGGTGGAAAAAAGTCTTGGAAGGAGGAGGCAGAAGGAGGAATGGGGAGGTTGGGAAGGAGGCAACATGGAAACAGATGTGGATGTTTTTCTCTGTGCATCTCTAGATGGAAAAGGTTGTTATGATTATTTCTAAGAGTTTCTATGGGGCAATTTATCTTATCTAAATATGTATCTTTGTCCACTGGTTAAAAGCTTATGTTGTAGAGGGTTTGTGGATTGAGAGTTTAACATATAAACCCCTTTGGTAAGTTAATAATAGTGGAGTCATGTTTTTCCTGAGCTCTTGGAATGTGTGGGTACCAGACTTGAGAACTAACCACTTATGGGATTGCACTCTAGCTTCACACTGGAGCAGTCACTGGAGTGGATGCTGGCACAGCTCCCACAGAGTGAGACCTCAGGAGCTGGTAACAACAGAATCTTACTTATTTTTACAGCTACAGGTCCTTGGGCCAATTTTTTTCCCTAGGATGGGAGTTAGTGGGGGAGGGGAGATTGAGACAGGGTTTCTCTGTGTAGCCCTGGCTGTCATGGGACTTGCTTTGCAAACCTGGCTGGCCTTAAATTCAGAGATTCACATGACTCTGCCTCCTAAGCATTGGGATTAATGGTATATGTTACCACACCAAGCTTGAGCAACTTTTTCTTTTTCTTCTTTTTCTTCTTCTTCTCCTTCTTCTTCACAGGGTTTCCCTGTCCTGGAACTCACTCTGTAGGCCATATTGAACTCACTCTGTCTCCTGAGTGCTAATGTTAAAGGAATGTGCCACCACTACCCACTGAGGTAGACAACTTAACACTGTTTTTGGCAGTAGTTTTCACCATGGAGAAAAATGCTTAATAGTGACAGAAACAGCTCAGTTTATAATATATTTGAAATATTTGTTGCATGGTTGTGTGTGTGTGTGTGTGTGTGTAAATATTTACTGAGCCAAGTGTAGTAGTACATTCCTATAGTACTTGTGAGTATGAAGCAGGTGATTGCCACTAATTAGAGGTTATTATGGGTTGCATAACAAGATTATATCTTAAACCAGAAACAAAGAAAGCTACAACAACAACAAAACCATAACAAAAAGATTAAACTGATCAAAAAATATTGACTTATAGACACTGAATCTTTTGAAGTAGATTAAAAACAAAACAAAACAAAACAAAAGAGTAGAAGTCTGTAATTCCAAGAAGAATCTAGGCTAGTTTAGTAGACAAGATGCATAAATAGTAAATAAAAATAAAATGGGAAGTAAATACATCAAGTTTGTAACCACCATTTTGCATATAAGCGAGGGTGCTTTGGCTCACAGTTTACTGACTGATGCCCTAACCAATACTGTGTTTTATAGTGATGTTTCCCACATTGCTTTGGTCTCTGATAGCCCTGAGTGCTTTTAGCTTTATTGTTTTGGACATATTTTTTTTAATTTTAGACCTTACATTTTCTCATTTATAAAATAGAAGTAATGTTTAGTATACGGGTTGTTTTGAAGACCAAACAAAAGAATTCAGAGATTCTATTTCCTGATACCTAGACAGAAACCATCTCAAGTTATGAAATATATATCATATCATGTATAAAATTTGCCTTTAAAAATGTATTGAAGGGCCATTGAGGTGGCTTAATGTGAAAATCTTCTTGCTGTTCAGTCTGCAAAGATTTATATTTGACCCCAAGTTCAAAAGAACTGACTCCATAAGTTGTCCTTTAATATCAACATGCATGTCATGGCATACATCCACACATGTACAAACACACACACACACACACACACACACACACACTACACACACACACACAATCTAAAAACTGTTTTTAAGCTGAAGAAAGCTTCTTCTTTTGACATTATGATATAAAATACTTTTTCAGTGACTTCTTTACTAAAAATCATTTTTTTTAGTATAATGAACTCATAAACACATTAAATCAACACAATTTGATGGTTATTCAAGATGATGGCACATTTTAGAAAAGCTAGTATATAGAAATTGAGATTCACAGCATGCAACAAACTCTTACAAAAATGCAAAAGATACCTATAAATCTAAACAGCAATCAAAATTGTTAATCAAGCATTATTCTGCATGAAGTCATGGGTTTTCTGATTATAAATTTAACTATAAAAATTGCCATGTCAAATGTTGGATTCAGAAACAGTAAATACATTTGTCTTTGTGACAAGACAGGCTGTCACATGGATGTAAAATTAAAGCAGTACAATATAACCCACAAAGCATGCTCTTGAGCCACTACCATATTGTCATTGCTGCTTAATGGATGCACAGTCTAAATGTCACAATAACGGGTAGTTATTTCATCAGCTATTGGCTCAGGACTTGAAGAGTATTCATTTAGTTCTAAGTTGCCTGTCTACTGTTCCCCAAACTTCAGTTCCTTTTAGATGTTCTAATGCTTATGGGTCAGATTCACATTGCAAAATGTCCAAGCTAATGATATGGTTAAAGAAGCAAATGTAAATATTTAAAGCAGTTCCTGAAAATAATTGTTTACTAGTTTTCATGTGTAAACTAAAGATCTGAAATGGAATTTGGATTGCGATTGCAGTCTAAAACAATGGCAGGTTTGTCAAGGGAGTAATCCTCCTATGAATCAATTATTTTTCTCATTAGATTATACTCATAAAGAAATGAATACAGTGCCATTTAGAAATGCAATACAGTTATGAGCAAAAAGCCCACCTTCCTCCTATACATTTAATGACAAACTATCTCACTGTTTGGACCGAGGCCCAGGAAATGATCCAAATGGGATATTATTTTCTAAATCTATTAGGATACTGTAGAATTTGCTTCTTTACTGTACCAGAACCCATCTAACATGGCAGGTATTATTAGAAGACACTGAACTGGTGGTATTCCAGAGACAGACTCACATATAGTTTATCATATCCAGACATTGTGTCTGTCATAGCCCGAGACAGTTACAAGAAAGTATGACTGATCATAAGAGAATGTTTGTTTTAAAATTTGATTGGTTGTGGGTATTCAGTTATTAGTCAATGTGACCAGCATTATGCAAATCTATATAGGTTCACTGGATAGGATACATATTCTTTCCTTCAGCCCTCAGTACCTACTCCAAATTGTAAAAGAGCATGGAATATTGAATTTCTAACTCATAAGAAATGGAGACAAACCAAGGGTGACCTGGAGGAACCAAAGCTATTTGCCACCTGCTACTTTATCTAAAGACCTATTTATTTTCATTATATGCATATGAGAATTTTTTGCTTACTTGTGTATATATGCACCACATCTGTGAATCGTCCCTTTAGAGCCCAGAAGAGAATGTCACCATCAGTACCAGAGAAGGGAAAGGCACTATTTTATCGAGATTGAGATACACAAACAGGAAAAGAGCTCAGTCTTTTTCAGTATTAAATACTTCAGAATGAGAAACTGAGTCCTCTCTGGAGAAGTTATCAAGACATCCTCTGGTCCTCTTGCTTTGAAGACACTATTATGACTTCTTTCTGTATGTCACTCTATGGTCTGAATTTGAAATTACCCTACAAATTTAGTTTTTGAATGTTTGGTATTGGGTTGATAATATTATCTTAGGATGCTCTGGACACTTAGGAGTGGGACAGAGCTGGAGAAAGTAAGTCACTAGGCATGGATTCTTGTGAGTGTACAATCATTGGCTACTCATCTCAATTTCTGATTCCTGTCTACCATGGTTGTGCCATACTCTCCCCCAGCATGTGCCCTGCAATCAATATGTTCATCACAAGAACATGGGATCAAGCGCCTGTGAAGAGAACCCTCTGAAACTGATAGGAAACACATAATCTCCCATTTCATAGGTTGTTTACATCATCTATGTTTTATTCACAGTGATGCAACAGTCATATATATATATATGACTAATTTATTTATGGATCTATAGAATGGTACCAGAATGACATTTCTATAGTCAACATACACACTAGTTTGATTACAAGTACAAAGAAACAGGTTTCAAAGCTAGTCTTGAGGCACCGTCTAAATAATCAAAACTCGGATAGAGCTCTGAATTCCCACCATCCTTCACAGATAGATACATTTTTCATCCATTGTTCATTCAACATTATAGTATTTTTTTAAATGGGTAGTTATCTCAGTCAGTTGTTCACCATTCCAGAGGTAAGGATGTTTAAATTAGTATCGTATGAGGGGTGATTTGTGCTTCCAAATGCAGGTTTGTCCTTTAGATCCTTAACCTTTAGCCAATGCTATGTTAGTCATGATTTATTTTCTATATATGGTTTTGACCTTCTCTTGGCAGATGGATTCAACATTATCTCCATTGAGAATGATTCCGACACTGCCTACAGAGATAGAATTGTGTTCTGTTTATGTAATATAGGAAGCCAGAAGACTTCTTTTGAGCCATTGTCATACATCACTGTCAGTATTTTGAACCACCAAATTGTTATTAAAAATTCAGAGACAATAATCCATTTTGAGAATACCACCAGGGGAGCAAATGTTGTAATGACTGACTGACATTTCAGGAATAACGTCCCTCAAGACATGATAACTTCCTTACGACCCCTCTCTTTGGGTGGGTGTCATCGTATAAATGTGTTTGGTTGCTAAACTTGCCAGCATTTGTTGCTGATGAGGGAGGTTTGGTTTTATAGGAGAAAATCAGATAAAAATAAGATTTGTTCATAATGGATGTGTGTCTTCTGCCCAAATTAGAATAATAATACCCTTTTGAAGCTACAATAATCTTCTTTATCAGCAGAGGCTTTCTGATGCTTTTAAGAAATAACATACCATCAGAAACACCTAAACTGGTGTTAGCAGTTGTTCAGGGATAGTCTGGTGCACTGAGAAACATACCAGGCCTTGACTTGGGAAAGGAAGAGCTCTAGTCCTACTACAGCCATCAAAAATCTGCCAGTGTGACCTGGGAGACAAAGCAGCTCCTTGCAACTAGACTTGGTTTAGAGTGCTGTTTCTTTCCTCTTCTTAGCTGTTTTTAAAAATTAAACCTAACTGGGTGTGCTGGGGATCTAGCATGCTATATGACATCTAGGTTGAATTCCCAGAGAATGCTTTATGGTAAAGCACATTTTACCTTTGTTCATATTCTTCTTTACTTTGCTTGAATTTTTTTCAACCCAGTCTCATGTATCAGAGCATCCTTTAATTCACTATGTGGTACTAACCAACTTTAACTTTTGACCCTGCCCCTTCTCTGTCACACGTGCTAAGGTGACAGATGTGTGCTGCAGTGCTTGTTTTATGAGAGCTGGGAAACGAACGTGGGGCTTTGTACAGGGAAGGCAAGTCCTTCACCAGCCGACCATGTCTTTGGCCACTGTTTTTATTCTTTATGAAAGTATAGCTTTTTAAAATTCATTCT
Organism: Micromys minutus; assembly: GCF_963924665.1. Classification (NCBI taxonomy): domain Eukaryota; kingdom Metazoa; phylum Chordata; class Mammalia; order Rodentia; family Muridae; genus Micromys; species Micromys minutus. The sequence goes on along the minus strand of NC_137954.1, from coordinate 27,736,823 downwards.
TCTGCGAAGAGTGGAGAACTGACCTTCTGATCATGTGGTTTTCAAATACCTTTACCCTCTGAGCCCGTTAGGCAGGACACAGTGTTTCCAGATTATCTATCCAGTGTCTACTTGTCCCTGTAACAGAGAAGAAAAAATGGGTTGGTTAATGGAAAATGTCTCTTTCAATCAGATGTTAGGAAGAAATATATACATATAGTCAATATGTTTTGTGAAACAAAGTATAGATTATAATATCATAAAAGGTCTATGGCAATAATTTACATATAGGTAGCATACCAAATTTTAGTTTTCAAAATTATTGTATTTATTTGTGCTTTGTCTTTATGTGCATGTAGATGTGTGCATGAGCACACGTGAATGCACACACGTGTGCATGCACACATGCACGCGCACACACAGGTCAGAGGTTAACTTTTATGAGTTGTTTCTCTCCTTTTGTCCTGTTGGTTCTTGAGATCCTATTCTGGTTACCATCCGGTTGATAAAAAGAACCTCTTCACCCACTGAGCCTCTTATTAGCCATATTTGCATTAAAAAATAATTCGATAAGAAGACAGAGTATTATATTTTATTAGGTAGGAAATGTGAGGCTGAGTTAGAGAGGTAGAGTTACATCAAGATTCCTGCTGTACAAGGAGAATGAGTTTGAGTCTAGCCTGGACAGTGCAGAAAAATTCTATCAAATAAATAAAACAAAACTAAACAAGATCCACTTTCCTGTGTATTTAAAGATATTTTCTTTCTTAAGCCTTATTGCATTAATTCTTAGTACCCAGGTATTTGTCTTCAGACACTTATATTAAACCTTGAGGCTCTGGCTATGTATCCAAGGATGGATTTGAACTACTGGTCCTTTGCTCAATCCATCCCAACTTCTGGAATTGCAAGTATATATCACTACGTCTAATTTTATACAGTGCCAAAGAATCAAATCCAGAGTCTCAAGTGCAATATGCAAGCACTCTCTCAATTGAGCAACATCCCCATTCTCAGGAATGACAGTCTTTACATTCCTTGGTTCTGAACTATTTTCAGATGTTGACCATTGCGGCCATTAGTGTATGGGTTCAGCTGAGAGGGGATCCAGGAGAAGACAGTTATGGGCTAAACACGTCTTCACAGATCTGAACGACTCTTAACATTTTCAGTGTATGTGGTTCATTTTTTGATGTTACATTTATGTAATTAAAAGGCTTTCATTCCGAATGAAAGCCTAGATTATTCCTTGGTCAGTTAAGCATGCTGATACTCTTCTTCCTATTTTGTGGACCTCAGAAAAGGTCTGCATATAGGTAATTCCTTTGTACCATGGCAGAAAAAGCTAAGAAAGAAGTTAGCCTAGATATAGTTCAGAATGGGTTCAGAGACTGATGCCGGAGGCTCTAGTTTGTCAGTCTCTAAGGTATGCCTCATAGCTTTTGGTGGCCAAAAGCCAAAAGCGTTTTCTTGTTCTAAACACCAGCTCACTAGAGTGAAGGGAAGGAAGTTAATGGTGACCCCATGGTAGGATTTGTGTGGATGGAGGATTGTATTACATTTGAAATGCATTAGCTGCTACACACATCCATGTGTTCACAGGGCAAGTGCAAATTAAACAGGACGTCAGCTCTATAGCATTTAAGACTGCATAGTACCCGCAGCCTCTTGTGTTATAACAATGCTGATAAAAAAAAGACATAACAGTCATAACCACTGTTTGGAAATTGGAAGCTTTAGGGCAGAGGAAGGAACGGCAGCGCTTGGGAGTGGGATTTACAAGGAGGCTTGGGGATGGCATGAAGAAGCGGCTTTGCTTTCCGCTTTGAATTCTGGCTCCAGTCCGATCTGAGGTCTGGATTCTCTCATTCACTGCCACTGTTAGGCATTGTGATTTAATGCTCGTGTGGTTTCATGGCCTCCCACGAATACCAGAATAATATCTCCTCCTGCTGAAGGCCAGGAGGGGTTTGTAGAAGAAGAGCATCTAGGGGTCAGATCCAGAGCCCAGGAATATGGGCTTCGGTTGCTGGCATTATATGAAGACTGGGGATGCAGAGATAGAAGTTGGATGTGTTCTCAGAGGCTCTGCTCTGACCTCTTCAGCCTGAGCCTCAAGGCTTTTTACCAGTGGCCTGAAGACAAGTATCTCGGTATTAGAAACCAATGGTCCTTCCCTAATGGACCATTAACACAAAGGGATGCCTGCCATTTGGGGTCTTCAGTGAAGGTTCACTAGGAAATACTTGTTAAGCTTTCTATAAAGAGAGATACAGAAACGGAAACATTTAAAGAAAGCCCCCCTCTCCAAAATAATGGTCTCCATCTTCTACCCATTTGTTTTATGTACAGTACTTCAGGAGCTCCCTATCTGATTATGTGAGAATGGGATTTTTTTTTTTAATCCCCTCTATGGAAAAGTGTTTTTTACATCACCATCTGTTTACCCTCCTTTCTGTGTTTGCTGCTCTTCCATAGGATGTCAGCCAGCTCCAACAGGAGGGCCGGGGCTCAGAAGCAGGTAGGGGTTTGACAGCCATCACAGACCTAGGACAAATGAAGGTGTTTCCTCGGGCCTAGAGCCAACCAATTTCCAGGGATTCTGTGAGGGCCACTCACAAAGACAACATGAGTGACTTTCTACCCACCGCGTTCAAGATATTTATCTAAAAGCTTATTTTTCTTGCCCCTAACTCAAAACCAGTTCATTGCCCCTTTCTTTTCTTGCAAATACAACTTCATGAATGGAGTGATTCTAGACTGGCCGAGGAAAACAAATCAATTCTGTTTGGTTTTTAGGGCCCAACAAGAAACGCTGAGCGAGGAAAAAGGCATTTGCTAAATGCACCAGCACCAGGAGGGAGGTCAATTTAAAATCGTGTTTGACTGTTGGAGTTTACTAAAAAAAATTTAAGTACCATTACTGGAGACAAAATATTGCATATGTGCATTAGCTCTTGGCTAGACAGCCAGTATTCATGTACACGGTCTAATTTTTATATATAAATGGATGCGCTACAAATCAGTACTTCCGGATCTTAGCTGTGGCCCCAGTGATGCTCAGAAACTGTTATTCATCTGATGCCCTCCCCTCCCCCTTCCCGCGACTCCTCTCCTCTGGCTAATGGGGACCCGGGCTACTTTGAACAATTCCTTTTCAGGGCTGCTAAAGGGCTGGCGTCTTCCCCTTCCCCGCGATGCCTCTCTTCCAAGCCAGACCTTCCAAGAGGGTCTTTGCAGGGTCCCCAGACCTAACATGGGTTTGGCTGCCCAGATGCATCGTGTTTGGATCGTGGCCAGGTACCTTGCTGTCTTCCTGTGCTGCTTCACTGAACTAGCTCAGCTTGGGTAAGGTTGTTTGCTAGGATTCATGAACATCCCGGCGAGATGGGCTCAGGATGTCAGCCCGCCCTAACAGGAGGGCAGGGGCAGGATACAACTTTGTTCAAAGTGAGAACCACAGCATGTGCCAAGACCTGTGTTGGGACCCGACTCTGTCTCCAGGCGGGCACTTTGCAGTATGTAGCTGAGCCGCTGGCTGAGCTCTGGCATCTTTTCTGGTTTCATTTATATGGACTCCTCCTTTTCTAAGTGCATACTTTAAACATCGTGCCTGTCTTTTAAACCCAACTGACCTCCTCAATCATCTCATACATTTCTGTAGCAGGAGTTGTCAGTTGGATTCCTGACTTTCCACACTCATTCCCATGGCAAAGCCCAACACAGCGGCTGAAAGATGTTCCTTTGGCTCATGAGGCATTAGAATTTTTTCTTTTTTTTTTTCCTCTTCTCATCCCAAAGGAATCTTCTCAAGATTTTCATCCTTCTCCCCTTCTCCAAGGGCAGACATTCCATAGGATTAAGCAGTAGGAAATCTTGAGGAGTTATATCTTTTCTACATTTAAGTAGTGTGTCCCCAAAATATACATTTTTATTGGTTGCTTTTCTTATCGCTCTGACGGAATACAGAGCACTCTCTCGATTAAGGAAGTCTTTCTTTTAGCTCACAGTCCTAGGATATGGTCCTAACCTCCACAGACACAGGACAGCTAGACCTACACCGAGAAACCCTGGCTCAACGTCAGCAAAGATGGCTCATCACCACACCTCAAGTCCATCCCCTCTCCAAGGCTCCAACTGTCTGTCCATAATTCTCTTGGTCCCACTTACTTGCATGGTGGGTGATACTCCAGCTTTATTTTCACCCACCCCTTGCAAAGTCTCTTCATTTTGTCCATCCCGATTCAGCGGACAGCATCACAATGCATCATTAGCGGTACCTTCCCTTTCTTCCTATCTTTTATATTGTCATTGGTCACTGGGTTCCAAAGTACTCCAGACTCTTCTCACCCTCTCTGTCTTGTTTATTTCTGCCCCTGCATGGGCATCCCTGCTCTATCTTAGCCCCAGGCTAACCAGCCTGTAGTTACAGTTACGGCATCCTAGTCCTCACTGGATTCTGAACAAGAGCATCTCACCTCACAATGTGTCCTCCGTAAGGTCCTGAAATTTTCTTTGTTAAACTTGGTTGGCGTGCTTTCATTTGACCATGCTTAAGAATGCCTGCATTCCTCTGTCTAAAGAGTCAGCTCAGTATCGAACACATTTTATACCTTTGTTTATGTCTGCGTATGTGTGTGTGTGTGTGTGTGAGTGTGTGTGTGTGTACACATGCATGTGCGCATGCTCTCACGTGAGCACATGTAGAGGCAAAAAGTCAACCTTTTGTGTTTCCTGAATAGCTGTTCACATTATTTTTTCAGATAGGGTTTCTCATTGGCTTGGAGCTCAGAGTAGGGTAGACTGGCTGCCCACTGAGAGCCCCTAGGATCTTCCTGTCTCCATATCCCCAGCACTGGGACAGTAAGTGTATGCCACCAATCCTGGCTTCTTCACAGGGGTTCTAGGGAACAGGTTCAGACCCTCATACCCAGTTTTACCTACCGCACCATCTTCTCAGCCACATTTTAAGCCTTTAAATCTTCTGCAATATATCCACAGACTGCCTTTTGATTTCTCTCTCCCTTTTCTACCCTTTACTTGTCCTGTAAATCGTCCACCTCTTTCCCTGCCGTTTTGGAATATTGACGTCAGATTCCTAATTCAAAGACAAGTTGAAATGCTTAGATTTCCTTTGTATAAAGCCATCACTTCACATCTCGTACTGAGAGCTTCTCTTTCTCCGGTGTTCTTTGCCTTGGGTCTTCTCCAGCCCTCTCTCCCTTTCACATCTCTGTCTGCTCAGCATCTTCAGAGGCCACATTCAGAATGGCTCCTTGGGAATCACTCAGGCAAGCCTTTGTGATAAAACCGACCCCAGTCTGAAAATGATGGCAGCCGGAACCGCTCTCTGTTATTTTAAATACTTTTGAAACACCGGCATTTTCTAAGACTTTTGTTGAGGAAAATCTAAACAAAGGAGCTGATGATTTTTCATGGTTTCTAATTTATTCTACCAGACAGGTGTAAAATGACTGTGGGAAAGGCTGAGATGCAAATTAATTATCCATTTCACCTCTGACAAAAGAAGATAATCCTACACCCTTTCAAGAATCTTCCTTTTCTGCCCTCAGTCGGGGGCAACAATGTAACATTTCACTGATACCTTTCAAGGCAAGCATCCTGTTTAGGGCTCTTTGTCACTGAGTCTCCCCAGCTCCGCAGCTGAGCAGACTGCAGATAGGTGATAAGCCAGGGTAAACAGAACTCAGGGGAGGGCAGGCTTGTCTGTGGTACATCAGAAAGAAGGGGGACAAATGGGCTATGCCCAGTGGGACTTCAGTGTGCGTTTACCAGAAAGGAC
>NC_137954.1:23620656-23680656 GCF_963924665.1 Micromys minutus | reverse complement strand
AAATTATGATGTGGCATTTGATAAATTACTATAATTATATACAGAATAACATAAATAATTCATAATTTTAAAATAAATTTCAAAATAAAATCTAATCTAGAAACCTATAGAACAATCCCACCCTCTACCACTGCGTCCTTCCCCCTCCCAGTAACAAATTCGTTCAGGATAAAAACCATATTTTATGGCACTGACAGATGAGAGTGTTCTCTAATGTATCTGATAAATCTTCCAAACACCTGCCCCAGCACAGAAACGTAGAGACACAAACCAGCTTTGTGTGTACGGATTCTTATCAAGAGAAACCAGAGAGACCGTCGGAGCAAGGGCGGCTGATGAAAGTTGGCCTGGAACCAAACAATGATGAAACTGAAGAAAAATGCAAGATGATACTCCAATCTGAGCGGAAGATCCTCACACAGCACACACTTCTGTAACACCCCATGTCGATTCTGAAATGTAACACACATACACACAAACACAAAGCACCCAAGACATGAAAGGAAAGGCAGAAGACAAAGAGGAAATCCATATACAAAATAGACTAAATTACAAGGTGCCAGAGGGAGACCAAATCTGAATGATAGCATAATAAGGCCATTAAATCAGCACAGGAAAGTAACCAAGAGAATAAAATTATCCTATCAAAACTATTAGATTTCAAAGGTAAGCCAAAGAATCCTTTAAATATTGAAACCATGGAGAAATAGCTTTAAACACAAAAATGCCCAAGAAACCTTGTGCCCAGGAACCCTAATGAGACATGTGCTTACAAGATGAAATTTATCTGAAAAAGATTAATAGTGCAACTTAACAATGGTGAACTTCCAAGTGTCTTGGGTTGTGACATAGGATAAAAGAGAAGACTGTCATGGGGGAATGAAACCTTGTGCAGTGTATTCCCCAGGGCTGTATTATAAGCTTAAATGGAGTAGAAATAAAACAAAGTGAACAGAGAGTATGCCAGTCATAGCAATGGGCTTAATTCAACCGTAAAGATTATTTTAAACCTCCAAATCCAAATGGTCAGAGAAGGAAAGTGCAAGGGAAGAGACAGTGTCCCAGTAAATGGAAGTACTTAGAAAGTAAGGGTAGAGAATGAGATGCCAGACAAAGAATTCACAACCACAGATTCAGTGTGGTAAGCAAGCCATTTTCATCGCTTCTCGGCCTTTTGACTAAGACCAAGTGTGAAGATGATTTTATTTAAATTGTGCAAAAGACAGAATTCGCAATTAAGAATATGGCAATAGATTTCTGTACACAAAGTCAACACAACATGCTTCAATGTCGAATTATAAGAGCCATGAGAATATAAAGATAAAAAGCACTTACAGAGTGAAAAGTGACTTTTTGTGCAAACTGACTAGGTAAATCAAATGTGTTGGTTAGGGTTCAGCAGAGAATGGGGCTCTTGAGTGTATAGATAAAATTGTAAGGGAACATTAATTGGGGTGACTCACATGTTAATCATTTGTAATCTGGAGAGCCAGGGATGCCCTGGAGTCGCTCTGTCCAAGAATCTGGGTGCCTTAAAACCAGAGGACAGAGATAGGGCCCCAGTCTGAGCAGAGGTGTGAGAGCTTCTGTAAGTCACCGGTGTGTATTTCACTCTGAAGAATCTAGAGGCAACGACAGCAGCAAAACAAATGTCTGACTCAAGAAAATCTACTGCTCCCATGAACACAAGCTTCCACACATTGGACTCTGCTTTTCATCCAGGCCCCCAGCTGCATGAATGGTACCCCATCCTCATGCCAGACACAGGCTCTGTGATTGGTGCCTCTCCTTGAGGATGACTCTTTTCCATATATAAGATGGTTTTGTAATACTGATGTAATAGAAGAAAAAACAAGATGAAAAAAAAAGATGCAAAAGAACCAACAACTAGAAAGACAACAGATCTAATCAAATCCAAAATCTCCCAGAAGGAAAACACCAGATAGGGAAAGGATACATAAAGAAATTTCGCAGACATTATCCCTTAAAATAATGGGTATAAAGTTTCTAGATAAGATTTTAACAAATAGAATCTACTACCAAGTAGAAAACACACTCTATAATAAAGTGAGATTTACTGAAGAGATTCAAATAATTATGAAATTAGATATTAGAAAATCCAAATGTCTACCTATTAGATGTCCTAAGAAAAATATTGTATCATTTATAAATGGTTGAAAATAATACCTTTCCATATAATTACTTGCTTTTTCTTAAAGTATAAAATATGACTTTGTGATTAATTTAACATAATAAAATAAGTAATATATACCTAAACCGAATATCATAGTTAGTGAAGAAACACTGAGAAATTTCTGCTAATGCCAAGAAAGCAAAGGTATTCACTGTTTCTTGTTAATCCTTTGTACTTCTTAAAGTATAAACTACTACAATTACAAAGGAAATATATTCAAGTTCTTACCTGGAAAATTAGGTAGAAAAGAAAACCTGTCTCCTACTTACATGATCTTCCCTGTGTAATGTCTTGGAACCAATGACAAAGCTAACCCCAGCTCTAAGAGTGATCACAATATAAAATCAGCTTATAGAATAGCCATACAGAAGATGACAATGACAGAAAGACATGACAGAGGACCCAAGGAAAATATAATTAACAAGGATATGCAAAAATGCAAAGTCTTTATGAGAAAAACATCATATATACCTTAAAGATGCTAGAGCTATATATCCATTATATTCATGGACAGAAATGACTCCATGTCAGAAAAAACTTGTTTGTTTTACCAAAGCTAGTTTGAATATATATATGTGCAATGCCAGTTTCACATAGACCTCTACTTTTCTTCCAAGTAATGAATACACAGGTTCAAGGAGTTTTAGCATAAGTCCTGTAAGACAAGACCAATTTGAGGTATGTTCATAGTGATAGAAGAAATAGCCTTGTGAACAGTAAGAAAATTTCACATTTTCATTAGAGACTCGACAATCCTAAGGCACTCAGCCTGCAACTGACCAGAGTGCCACAATAGAAGTGAGGTCACGAAGGAAACCTGGGATTCCTCCCACTGCAAGGAATAGTAATCCCACTTCCTGGCAAAGCATGTCCCCATATCATATCACTGGGACTCACTGTCAAAGCTTTAGTCCACTGCTCTTATTAAGACCTCCAAGAGGTGATCCCAGGAAGCTTATTTAAAGAGGCTTGGATTGTTGCAAAGGTGGAACAGGTCAACTAAAGCGCCTCTCCAGGGCTCCTGTATCACTTGCTGCTATGGCAACCAATCAGATTAGCAACTCTTTTGCTTTGTATCCAATGAAGGATAGACATGGATATTGCTTCTCACTCCAGTCATCAAGGCAATGAAATGATTCTTGGTCCTACTGTATGTACTTACAAGAAATAAAATGTCTGCAGAAATTAAGCATATTCTGCTTATTTCCCTTCACATGCCCCATTTCAATGTCTTTGAAATGGCCAACATGACCAAGAAAACTCCTTGGTATGTCTTTAGATTGTTTTGGATTGTGTCAAGATTATAGGCTTACTTGAAAATATTGGTAAGTTAGTCATATCTTGCTGCATAGCCAACTACCCCCAAGGTTAGAGGCTTAAAACAACAAATACTTGCTCAGAATGTCTGAGTCAGGGATGCAAAAGCAGCTTAACTGGGCGTCTATGGCTTAAGGTCTCCCTCGAAGCTGCAGTTTGGATTTGTGTGAACAACAATGACTCTAAGGACCAGTTTGCAAGATTGCTCATTCATGTTGCCTATTGACCCCAATGCAAGAGCTCCCAGTTGCTCTGCCCTACAAAGAAACGTGTATTTTATCTTCTCCTCAAACTGCAGCAAGTTATTATCAAAGTAAGTGATCTAAGAGCAAAAGGACAGAAGATTCAGGGGTTTTCACAGGTCATTCCCTATCATTTTATCCCATTATATTTGCTAGGAGTAAGACATCACTACATATACTTCATTGCTAGAAAGAGACCTAAACTCCATCTCTTCTAGCTGGTATTGTGGCTGGGACTGAATCTAAGAGCTAGACCTGAAACCTAGACCTAAGTTCCATCTCTTAAAGAAAAGCATATTAAATAATTTGTGGACACATTTTACAACTTCTTACTACAAACAAGATGTGCAGAGAAAAGTCTGAAAGGTTTAAAGTTACGGTGTCTTGAATTTAGGGGGACTTGAAACAGTATAGTAGAGTAGGTATGGTGACCTCAGGCTCACACGGACTCAAGCATGGGTCCTGGCCAAGGCCAACTTTACAAGGGTGTGACCAGTGCTGTGTCATGGGCTCCATGCTGAAGAATGTTTCCTGTTTGGTTTAATACTGTGTTGTTGCTATCTCAAATTTAAAAATTTTTAGTAATGCTTAGTATTTTGTTTTTATCTTTGTGTTTTATATCTGAAGTCCATATTGCATATTAATGGAAGAGACAGTCACAGCACAAGCCTTTTTTTGACTTCTATTTGCATATATGATTTTGGGAAGATCTCATGAGCATAGGGCTCTGATGAACCCACAAACACTCCAACCAACTACAAGCAAGTCTGTTATGTCTATGACTGAACAGTCCCAAGGGGCCAGATTTTCTGTCCAAATCAGAACTTGCTTTCCATGTACAGAATTGGCAATGGCACTCAAAGAAACTAGAATAGCAGAAACTCTATTGTAGGCTTCATTACTCATATTTCTTCCCTGTGTTAGTTAACCTCTTCCACAGAAGGTGATGGCATGGATAGAAAGCTAGATCTGAGGCCCTTTCTAATTCTCTTTCAAAGCAGCCCTGCTTTGTTCATTAGTAAGTCAAGGTAATGTATTAGTAAGTCTAATGTACGAGCATAGAGAGCTCGTATATTATAGTAAACTGAAATGTTCTAACAGTTTAATGGTGATTAATTTTAATGATATAAATAATGTGCCCGCAGTTGCACAACTTAGGAAGTAGGCATTGTGCCATCTTGATGATTCCTGATAGAGTGAAATGCTCTTACTATTTCTGTCTGTGAGTACCATTGTATAATGCAGGTTTTTTTTTTAAATACAGAGAACTGCTTCCAGAACATCCTCATGAATACCAAACTCCATAGATGTTCAACTCCCTTACATAAAACAATTCAGTATCTGAATAGAGGTTATACAGTCCTCCTATGCACTTTTAATACGTGCACTCTAAATACATAAATAACATAATACAATGTAAATGTTATTGAGTAACTATCAGACTATTGCTTAGGAGATTGGGAAGAAGAAAATCTGGATATACTTAGGACAAACATTTTATCAAGAATATTTTCAATTCTTACTTGGTTGGATCTACAGATACAGAGCCAGCAGATAAGGAGGCCAAGTATGTTAAGCAAAATGGTGAAATCAATGGTAATAGCTACTTTTTATACTTAGAATGTTAACATTTAAAACTTAGAATGACATTTAATGCCAGAAATAAGATAAAAATAAACACACTGCAACAAGTCAGGAGAGAGCTTTATATTTAACTACTTTCAGTCACAAGTTTGCCCTGTTTCCTGAGCAAGGGGTTCCATGCTCATGTTTTACTTTCATGAAAAACATGAAAATGAAGACCTGACTTTCTGTGTCATTAGATTTTTCAAAAAGACTCAGCAAATGATCAACTTCCTCAAACTTGAATGCACTTTTCTGTAAATGGGGATCCGTGTAACTTATATTAGAGGGATAGAAAGACGAGGTGCTAAAAGGATGTTGAGAATCCTCTCTGCCTGGCAAAAATCTAATACATAAGTGATTTGTTAAGCACTGGGCTACAGAGGAGGGATATAAGAAAAGAGTAGAACAGGAGATGAAACTCAGACCCCAGGTCAAACAGTATCCTTAGTCTTAACCAAAGGCTGTGCATGTTGGGTTTAACTTCCCTCAGGAGAGGGTATATTCCTTGTTGGTTGGGAGAGGAGGGGTATTACCTAGTCTTGGACTGAGCTGTGTGTGTCCAATGACTTATTACCTAGAGGCATTGTTGGAAGTTTGTTATCTATCATAGTTAGCTATAACCAATGTTTCCCTCTTCTGCATAACAAAACCCCTGGAAAGGAGAAGTTACATCCACATTGTGTCCTTGAAATTTCACTGTTTATTCTTGCTTCTCAGAAATAAGTTATTCATTCTCTTTGTACATTTGATCAGGCAGGAAGGGGGTGTTTCACCTATGGGTGCCCTCTGTAGATCTTAGAAATACACCTCCCAGTCTCAACAAGGACATCTTGCCTATTCCTTATCCCCTGAGAACACTGAGTCTCACACCTCCCAGAGAGATTTGGGCAGGAGAAATCGCTGTGAACCTAAATAATAATAAAAAGGCTTAATTACAGTCTCGGCTGAAGTAGAATGGTAGATGTCTGCTAAGAAACCTGGCATCATCGATCATTCTGTAAAAACACTATTTTTATGGGAATGTGTGAGTTCTGAGCAAGAAAGTTTTAAATTAGAAAGATACCACTTTTTCCCTTGAAAATAAGTATGAAAACCAAATTGACTTTGTGAGTTTATTTTGTTATGGCTAAACTAAACTGAGTGTAACAACTTGGTTATCAAATGACCACAGCAAATCTAAATATTGCTGAGAAAATTTTCATGGGAGTAACAAAGCTCCAAATCTGAAAATGCCTAGGTAAATGTTAGAGCCGTTCTCAGCCATTAATGGTAAATACAAATCTAATCTGTCAAATGAATTGCAGGCACCCAGACAAAGCAATTATGGAATTTTAGAATTTCTTTGAAGTGCTTCTCCCTTGGTGTATGCCTGTGTCATTCTATCAGTCAGCTGAGGAAGCACTGTGACCAACAATGACGGGCTTCATGCCAACACCATTTATCAGAGTCTGAAATGCTGCGAAGCTAGAGCAGAATTCTGTAGGCTGCGTGACTTGTAAACAGCAGAAGCTCATGTTCTAATGACTGAGGAGTCTAAGAACATGTATGCATCCTATATAATATTATTCATATTTGTGTGCATGCCTACATGTATGGTGCGTGTGGTATGTGTGGTATGTGTGGGGTGTGTGTGTGTGTGTGTGTGTGTGTGTGTGTGTGTGTGTGTATGTGAGTCAAATGAGACCAGGGCTTCTTTTTATGTCTTCCCATACAGAAAATGCAAAGATAACAATCTCCTTTATAAAGGTATTCATCATCACCAGTTAGCTTTCTCCCAAAAGACTACACACTGCCACACTGGGCTCTAGAATGCAACATCACTATTCCAGGAGCATGCAGGGACTCAGTATACTTATAATGATGCAAGGCATTGGGTACACGTACTGATGCTACATGACTTTGGATGGTAATAGAAATGACTGAAATATAAAAGGATGCCAACTTAGAGGAACCTAAGCACAAGTTTTAAATCAGACTGAGTTTTTATGAACCCGGTGGCACAGGTCTATAGTCCCATGTAATTAGGAGGCTAAGGTAAGAGGTTTGAGATTTTAAAGATGCCTGAGTTACAGTGTAAGTTTTAGTGTAGCTGTGGTGGCTTAATCCTCCCAAATAAAAAGGTGGATGAAGATCTAGCTTAGCATATAGTGTTTTCCTAGCATGTTCAATCCTCTAGCTTAATGTGTAGTGTTTGCATAACATGTTCAAGGCCTTGCATTCAATCCCTAGTACAACAAAAACAAAATAAAATAAAAATGAGCTTTGTAGGTTTTATGAAAGCTCATAGAAGATGCTAGTGACACAGATACTTTAAAGGAGATAAACTCACAGGAACTAAATGTGTTATGAGCAGAGGAGAGAAGGGAAAAGTCATCAGCACACATAGGAGGACTTGGATTCCCAGGGCTGAGGAGACAGAGACAAGGAGATTACTCTATGGGGCTCCCCTCCTAGCCAGTCTCAAATAATTAGCAAAGTCCAGAACAGAGCAAGACCCTGTCTCAAAAATAATGTGGACAGCTCTGTAGGAACAATACCCAAGTTTGGCCTTTGGCACACACACACAAACATACACCCCACACACACATATAAATACACACACACATACACCACACACACACACACACACACATACACACACATACACCACACACACACACACATATACACCACACACATAAACATACACATACACACAACACACACACATACACACATGCCACACACACCACCACCACCACACCACATACACACACACACACACACACATACACCACACACACACACACACACACACATATACACCACACACATAAACATACACATACACACAACACACACACATACACACATGCCACACACACACCACCACCACACCACATACACACACACACACACACACACACACACACACAGCACATTCACAGGTATATGTACACATGCACACAAGTATGAATAATGCTACATAGGATGCATACATGTATACAACAAAAAATTCAGTTTCAACGATGACTTAAAAGTGACATGTGGTCCTTATCCACATAGCACAGTATTATTATTCTGCAGTAGGTGATAACCAAGACAGGGTTTTTAACAGACCAGGGACTAGTTATGACTTTTAATCACATTATTCAAAAACTAGGACTGCGAGTGTGACCCAGTAAGCAGGCTGTGAAGGGACACACTCAACTCCCCATGGCAAAGGAAAAGAAGGGCCACGGTCAAGAGGCTTCTCAGGTCTCCTCAAATCATTAAATGCCCAAGAAGAAGGTAGAGACAGAACTTTCCGGAATCCTCTCTTCATTTTACTTACCCCACCAGGCACTAACAGTGCAATAAATCATATTTCAGGAGGATGGATAGTGATCCTTGTGGAGCAGACCTCTTTTTAACTACTTGGGAGTAAAAAAAAAAAAAAAGTGCCAGTTACGTTGTTACGTGGTTGAACAGTCTGGGCTGTAAGGAGGAAAATGTGATCTTAGTGATGACCAAACAAGACTATCTTGGGGAAGAAACAGTGGGGCAGGGTGTTCATATTCTTCATAAGAAGCATTTCTAATTTGCACAAGTACCTGCTTCATGTGAGCAGAGATTTCTGATATGCTGGGTGGATGAGAGTGACCCGGTAAGTAAGCTCATAGGAAGCTTTAAAGAGGACAGTCCAGAAACAGTGCAGGCCTGGGAAGGGCAAGGTTTCGGGTTTGCCTTATGTTTTCAGACTGACAAGGCAGTTGATTGTTTTAGGGGCGGAGGAAGTAAGATTAACCAGAAGATGGAGCCTAGACACCTCCCAGTCTCTTGCCACCAATAATGAAGAAACCACAAGGGTAAGGGGGGGACTAGGAGTTCGGAAAAGGAGCTAAGGCATAGACTGGAGTTGAGGAGGCTCCCTGCTCTTCATTAGAACAAAATACTGCCCCTGTTTGAGTTTCACAATAGCACCCGCTTACCTCAGAAGCCTGTCTCAAGCTAATCCCTGGAGATGAAGAGCTGTGTTCTTCCTCCCTCTCCCATCTTCAGATCAGTTCTTTCCCTTTATTTTCCAGCACAACAAACAGGAAAAGACAGGTCCAGGATAAAGGCAGGCAACTCAGGAGAGTCGTTGCTAGGACAGGAAAGCACCAGACATTCTGTCAGGTGCTTCATTAACCTTTTTTCCTATAGCTTCAATTCAGAAGACCCGGTTTTTAGTTATGGGTGTTACACAGAAGGGTTAAGAACTGTGGGAGAATCATGCAACTAACTTCTATGCTTCTTATAGAAGAATATAAAGTGTGTCTAAAATAGCCCACTGTGATTTCTACAACTACTCAGGAATATTGCTAGAACAAAGAATAATAAAAAAAAAAAACCCCACCTGATGAAATTTGTGAAGTTTAGCATGTAAAACAGACTATTATTTACTTAATAAATAGCTTTGCAAGATTCCAGTGTCAGATTTTCCTTATTTTAAACATGTATTCTTATTCCATTCCAAAGTTGCTTGGAAATTATTCTCAAAAATCTGATCATATCTTGGGCACCAAAATGCAAGACAAACCTCTCTTTTCTGCCCATTGTCCCCTTTTTATTTTTATTGTGACTTAGCTTTCAAAGCAAGAAACCAAACCTCCAGCTCTATCAATAATGAAAAATGTCATTATTTTTCAACAGTCTCATATACTAACACTGGGTTTAATATAGGAGGGGATATCAGCTGATGATGGGGACAAATACAAGCGTGAGTGAAGAAGAGTTGCCAGTGGAGGGATGCTCAAGGCTGTCTTTTAGGAAACGTCCTTTCTAATGAACTTTCAGCAATGCCAAAGCATTACCGACAAAGAGGAAGACATTAAAAGAAGAAGCTACGAGGAATGTGCAAAAAGAAATATATGTGTCAGAGAAGCACACATGTATGTTAAGTACACACAGAAACCAGAAGTCAACCTTGGTCTTTTTCAGGTGCCATCTATGGTTTTTGATGTAGCAGTGGTTGTTTTGGGTCTCTCTCTCATTGGCTTGGAGTTCACTTAGTAGGCTAGAATGGCTGGCCTGAGTTACAGGAACCCGTCTGTCTTTGCCTTCCCAACATTAGTGACTCTAAGTGTGCACCACGCCCAGCTATTTTTACATAGGTTCTGGGGCTCAAACTCAGGTCATTATGATTGTAAGGCAAGCACTTCACCGAATGAGCCATCTTCCCAACTCAGGAAAAAGTATTTTAAGGAAGAGAAAATGGCAAGTCATTTGCTATGTGCCAGAGGCTGTATACCCAGTCATGCACATATCTGTGACCTCATTTCCTCTTGTCTGGGCCCCTTGCTGCTGGTGGAGACGTCACTGGAAAGAAGACATCCTTGGCTGGTTATGTTCTTGTAGCACAAACCCTTCAGGAATCCAGACAATATCCACCCATCAACTGCTAGAATTAAAAAAAAAAATCTGGGTCAGGATGTGAGTTGACACGGAGAAGGCAAGACAGATGGAGTGTAGGGTGGTGGTAATGGTAGCATTGCATCTCTTAGTAAAACCACAAAATAAGACTAAAATCCCTCCATCTTTACCATGCCCCCTTTACTTCCTTCTTCCCCAACTCATGTCTCTAGTGAGAGTCTGGCAGTTCTGGGCTCAACCAAGAATCATGGCCTTCTGTCAGAGTGGTAAAAGTTGAGATAAGCTTGATTGTCTCAGTTAACTGCAGTTCGCTGCTTACCAGTTGTGTGGCCTTGCTCTGTCTGTTATCCCTCAGCCTGGGTTCTTCTACTAAACAAAACAGCCATACCTTCAAGATGTTTAGTAAAATTAAGGTGTCTTAAAGTATGAACTTCAATGCTTAGTTCAATACCTGGGGTCTTTTTATTACTTTAATATTAGTAACTCATGCTATCCCTGTCTATCATCATTTTATTCAGGACAAGCATTTATTAAATTTGGCTGCTGTTGCATTGGTCACTGAGACCTTGAAGATGAAATAACCATGTCTTCCAACCCCAGAGAGGAAACGACCTACAGCAAATACATACAGTGATGCTTGGACCTCATGGGAATCTTTCTCTCTTTGGTCCTCTGTGTGCAGTATGTCTAAGGGTACAGGGGGGCCTTGGATACACTGTGGGGATAGAGGTATGTATAAAATGAGTCAAAAATATCCATGAATGAACAGAGTCAGAGGTCCTACAGAGCTGACCACTCCTGGATCTGCTGAGATGTGTGTGGTTCTCAAATTAGACTTTGTCTTGATGAGGGCAAGGCTTTGAGAGAGATTTCAGAGGTATTCTGGTAGATGGACAGAGAACGCAGGCCTTTAGTTCTCTTTTGGAATTTTGCCCACAGCAATTTTGTGTGTATTTGTTTAATATATCTAAAATCTGAGTTGGATCTAAAGAAAAAGATTGATTTTTTTTTTAAATTGAGACCACTTGGAAATCATGAGATTGAATGATTGTAAAAGTCTTTTAAGATACCATTCTCCTCCCCAGCATGTCTTGGAGCAGAGATACCTGACATGTAGACATCGTTAGCTTCATGCTCATCCACAATAGCTGCCTCCTCTGCAGTGCTCACCAATCCCAGCAGACTCCTGACACCATCTTTCCCACCATCTTCACTGCCCTGATCCTTCACCATTCTCTTGCCAACACAGCCCATTCTTATCAATACAGAAGTTACAGAAGAGGCCCCTGGGTATGAAGAAAGGCCTACTCTGTGGGCATGATTAGAGAGCCCAGTTCTCTGTTTGTCAATTGCAAACAAGAAAGGTCAGACAACTGCGCCTTTATTTACATTGAGCCCTGTTTCATTAGCTGAAGTCTTGACCTCCAGGCTGCAGGTCAGGTTGTCAGAAAATCTCAAAGATAAGCCTCTGGGTTAGTGGGAGTCTGTTTTGCTCTAAAGTGAAATTCCCAAGGCCTGGAAGGAGACACTCTCACTAAAAATAGAGACTAGTGTGAATTTTTCTATGTGAGAATGCTTCTAGATTGGATGGCGTTCCATATGAGTGTGAAAATTTATTCAACACCATCATGGCTTCATCACTTTATGACAAAGAAAAGTCTTTTGTTTTTCAAACTGGGAGAAAAAGCAAAGGACAAAGAAACAAGGAGAAAGGGACAAGAGGGAAATGTAGAGAATGAAAACAGGAGATTCCCATGCAGTAAGGAAATTTCAATAAACTCTCTCAACATAGCATCCCGGGGCACAATACTAGCTTTAAAACTTCTAAATAGTTTTAGTGGGCCATACCTTGAAATAGAGTGCAAAGTCATCAAGACCTATTCCCGACCCTGCTTTAGAAACAGCTGACCTGTTGATTTAACCACTGTCTATGTGTTCCAAGTGTTTCCATCCAAAATAGACCCATTGTGTCATATGTCACGGTCACATGCTAAGGGAAATACTCATCTTTCTGTGAAGGGGCCAGAGGCAACAACGTGAAACAATTATGCTGAGAATGTTTCTAATTTTAATGATCTGGTTTTGATTAAGCAAATGTCAAAACCCCATTTATACATGTATCCATCCATCTCCTTGAGTAGAACGGGCCAGCATGAAAGTTTTATGATGCCCCACATGTTTCTAAGAAAGGATCCTAACTCAGAATCTGAAGTCTTAGTCCTCTCTAAAGGAGTTTATCTGATATTCAATCTGGATATTTGGCCCATAACCTGCCAGGCTGAAATATGTGTGAAGCATCTTTTCCAAAAGTGCAAAGCAGTGTGCCAACAAGCTTATACGGAGCTGTAATTACATAAAAGCAAAGGTCCATGGATCTGTAGAACACCCCTTTCACCCTGGGGCTGACTTCTTGAAGCCTATGCAGAAGAGAACCCTGGAATGTGACTGTCCTGTGCACTGATGATGTTCTATTCTGATTGGTCAGTTCCACACCATTTATTAAGGTCTGGGTGTTTATTGTTGTGTGATCTGGGTGTTTACTTGGTCTGTAAGTGGCTTCAGACCCAATGGTTATTAACCAAAGGCTGTACGAAGACACTGAATGGCCTTTGAAAGGAACGTGGGAGAATCACCTAAGCTTATGTACCTCACTTGTGCCCCTCACTTGTGCTCATCCAGAGGACCAGCGAGGCTAGTGTCAGAGAAAGACTTCCTGATGCAGATCTCAGAAGCATCCCCACCATGATGAGCAGACAAAGCCAAAGACTCAGTTCCTAAATACAATAATACACACCTTTCCCCTGATGGATCACATCCTTCTTTACAGTATTTCTCCATCAGCCTGTGGCTCACCGGTTTCTTCCCCAACCCCATCCTTTTAGGATCCAGCTCAGACTTAACTGGAGAAAGCTCACAGCTGACTCCCACCGGAAGCAAGACACTGATGGGTGTGTCGTCTGCTTCCCTGTGGGCTGCATTCTTGGGGGTCTTCTGCTCCGCATCCATGGGCCCAGTTTACAAAGTGTCGTGCAGACAGGAGAGGACCAGAGGTTTTGGATAACACTGAAGGGCAAACAATGAAAGTTTACATGAGTGAACGCATACATACATGAGCATGTGTGGATGGGCGCACACATAAATAAATAGATGGTGATTTTTTAAAGATAAAAATAAGTGACAACAAGAAAAAGAAAAACAGTCAAGATAAAGAGATCAAAAGGAGAAAGCAAACTTTCTTTTAGAGTTCAGCCCATGGAGGCATAGAACTAATTGTTAAGTAAGTTATTCAAGCCAGATGTCTATCTACTCTCTGTCTGGCCTCACCACTGGTCTCCCACCTCTGCTCATGTTGCTGAAAAACACAGAATTAGCATCGCTCCAATTTAATTCTATCCTGCTTCTTCTGGCTGTACCAGCCCATGGATCCCCCAAAAACCTTAAAATTCCTCCTCCCAAATTGAAAATCACAGATAATAGGGGAGGGGAGTTTTCCGTCTCAGTCTTAAAGTCTCTGCATGCACACAGAAGACAGAAAGACCTCACATTCTCCATGCAAGCTCATGATGTGTAACAGAGCAGACTCCTTTGGAATTTGGAAACAAGTATCCCCCTCCCCCACCCTGCTCAATGCCACAATTACCACACATGCTACCACCAATTAAGGATAACTATGAGGGCTTGGATTTGTTTTTGGTTCAATTCTGCCTCCCTTTAAATAAAGAGCTTCCCTCCAGCCAATCTGGTCACTTTATCTACCTGAACTTCATTGCTTTGCCGATTTGTCCACCCTGCAAGGGCAGCCCATCTTTCAATGTCACTGGGGTTTGCAACAGGGCATAGGCTGTAGGAATCAAGCTCCTGCGGACAGGCACACCAAGGCTTTGCTTCGCACAGGCTTATGGACTTCTGAAAGCACACGGCTGTGGGTGGCAAGGCTTTGAGGACCAGCAGGCTCACTTACAAGAGCGTGCTGGCTACATTATGGCTTCTTGTCCATGTGTAAGAGGAGCACACAAATTACAGTTCATGGTGGGCAGTGGAGAGTTAATGAATCTGCGTTTGGCATGAGGTTGTGCCCCTATCAGCTCTTCGATGTATTCTGTTTCCACAAGGGCTTGCTCTCTGATAATTCCTTCCTATCCCATTGCTTGTGCCTCCAGCTAAACCTGAAGAGCTGCTTAATAGGAGAGTCAGGTAACAGCAATCGTCTTCTGAGACATGACTCTTGCCTTTGTTATCTGACCTAAGAGAGTCAGTGATGGAGAGAGAGAGGCAAAGACTCACAGATTTGTGGCCATTGTTAGACATGAGCTATCTGATACACAGATGTCTTCAACTCTGCCCATAGAGGAATCTTTCAGCACCTCCCCACGATCTCCATCTCCCCTACCAAATAGGAATGCTATCTCACCTAGCCTTTTCATCAAGTCCATTAGCAGGTAGATAGATGTCACAATCCACCCTAGAGCACGGCATTTTCCAGATACACTTCACTTAAACCGTAGTCTGGTGGGTGACAGTCTTCCTTCAGAGAAAAGGACTAAGGGAGAGATGTTTACAGCAGGGAAGGGTCTCAAGGAAACTAAGATCCAGCAAAATACAAGATGAAGTACATGGCACAGATGCATTGCAGTGTCCTTGGGTTGAAGGCTTGATGAGTCTTTGCTATTTTGATGTTAAATGAGGCAGGGGATGAAGGGGTGAGAGTAAAGGGGTGAGCAGGATGGGGCCAGGCACATGTTCTGAATGCTTTTCTCCTGATTTTGAGCTCATCCAAGCTAATTAAAAATGATTGCACTTCATTATTTTTATTGTGTGTGCATGCACAAGTGCAGGTATGCACCATGATGTTCATGCATGAGTGAAAACCAGAGAAAAATTTGTGAGAAATTATTCTCTCCTTCCATCATGTGCGTCCCAGAGAATCCAACTCTCATTGTCAACCTAAGCAATTGTCGTTAACCATTGAGCAATCTTGCCAGTCTTTATAAAGCTGAATGTATTGTGCATGTATTATTTTCCTGGTACTGAGCACGTTGTCTCTCATCTAATATATATGTTAATCTAATATATAATATATTGTAATATATAATAAATATTATTGTGTGTATACACACACACACATACACACACACACACACACACACACACACACACATACATACAATTTCTTGAGACAGAGTTTCTCTGTTTAGCCCCTGAAATCCTGGAATTCACTATGTAGATCAGGCTGGCCTTGAACTCACAGAGATCATCTTGCCTCGGCCTCCCAGTGCTGGGATTAAAGGTGTATGCTACTATATTTATCTACTCTTAACAGCAAGCCTTGGGAACACAAGGCAGAGGTGTGGGGTAATCCTCAGCTGACATGGCCACATCTGGACTCACCCATACCACAAAGCCTCCTCAGTTGCCAGTTCAACCTTCAGTGACATACCTCCTGACTCTCCTGCTCCTTCTCTACACAGGAAGAGAAAGAAGGAAATGTTCTGTAGTTCTCAGTTAACTCTGTCTCTTTATTCTTCTCTGCTGCAAAACAAAAGTGCCAGAAAAACAGTGATAGTTGACACGCAAAATCAAATATCTAAAGATTTGGTAGTGTCCTCACTGCCACAAGCCAGAACTTCCCCTACAAGTTTTTTCCCCCATTCCCTACTGTTTCCCCTTGGAATAATTCAAAGCTACATAATGCTCCAAATAGAAGCTATTCCTCTCTGCTCTGACTCTCTGGAAATTATGGTTCTATCCACAAACTTCCAAATATACTTGGATTCACCTTCTCCATGTGTCCTAGCTCTAGCTTTCTGAGTTTCCTGATGCCCACAGATAGTCTTGGGTAAGAAACCACCACTATCACCATCAATACAACTACTACGACGACCACCTCCTACCACCACCATCACCTTCACCACCACCACCACAACCATCACCTTCACCACTACCACCACCATTACCTTCACCACCACCACCACCATTATCACCACCACCACCACCACACCACCACCACCACCACCACCATCACCTTCACCACCACCACCACCACCACCACCATCACCTTTACCACCACCATCACCTTCACCACCACCACCACCACCATCACCATCACCTTCACCACCACCACCACCACCACCACCACCATCACAACCACCACAACCATCACCTTCACCACCACCATCACCTTCACCATCACCATCACCTTCACCACCATCACCACCTTCACCACCACCACCACCACCACCACCACCACCATTATTACCTTCACCACCACCACCACCATCACTGAGCCATGTTCATAAAGTTGATATTCATTCCTTACCTCAAATACAAAGGGAAAATTAAAGAAAACAAGTTAGGCTAAATATGAAAAATAAAATTAAACACAAATCTGCCAGCTCCCAAGTCCCAATCCAGCTCCACAGGTTCTGTTGAGCTTGCATGAAGCTGAAGGGAAAGTGGGGGTGCACTATTTTAAGTTTGTGTAAAGCATCGAGGAGAAACTCAGAGATACATCTAGACCCTGAGGTTTGTGAAACAAAAAAAACAAAAAAAAAAAAAAAAATCTAATAGCTTCAGTCAGTGGGATGGCAGGCTAATATTAGATCCTCAGCCGAAATAAGTGACTCTTTAAAGGGAGAAAAGGCCCCTTATTACAGGGAGCCTTGGGTTGACAAGGAAAGAATATGGTAAGAAATCTGCAGCCAACATACACAACCTTAAATATTACTTAAAATTCATTTTTTTTCAAAAGGGGGATTTAGCAAGCTTGATGGATGTCCCTGTACTCTGAATGTGCAAACCCAGAAATGTGGGGTGCAAATATATATCATGGACTATATACAGCTCCTAAGCTTTCAGCTGCTTTTGGATGCTTAAAGACATGTGTGCTTGCTCCTCTTCCAAAATGTGTACTCTGGATTTAACAGGCAGAAGACAGACATTTTGGTACAGGTTAGGAAGATGTGAGGAAATTAGTTCTAAAAGAAGCTTTTTAGAGTTTCTTGTTATTGGCTCACGATCCAGTAAGGATTATAGGCAGATCTAATTCTAAATGACATTTGTAAGGATACGCCACCACTCCCATATATTCTGGAAAAGACATTCAAAGTTAGCATTAATTTAAAATTGATTTATTTTGAGGCTCTAATATCTGCTTATGCCCCACTTCCATTCCTGCCTTGTGATCCTTGGTCTGTGGTTTGCTCAGTCTGGCCACTAAAGTTCCATACATCACCTACAGAAATCACAGCTTCCAGAAACAGCTTCTGATTTATTTTCTTACCTGTTTTTTGATACTATAATATAATCACAAGGTTTCTTCCTTCCCTTTGCTCCCTCTGAACCCATCCATATACCTCTCCTTGTTTCCTTTCAAACTCAGGGCCTCTTATTTTACTAATTGTTATTGCATGCATATATGTATATGCATATGTGTATAAACACACACACACACACACACACACACACACATGCACATAGATCACATGCAGACTCTCCTTCAAAGTAGCTGCAAAGTTTGGGCAGATTCTCTCACTCTACCTCATCACTGACTTTGTTCATGAAACCAAGGAGCAGGTATGAGTGCAGGGCTGATTAGAACAGTACTCATAAGGTAAGATGCTGATCTTGATCACTGTCTGATAAACACCTCACCTCTCTACATAAAAACAAATACATTGGCAGTTACATCTCCAGGACCAATGTGAGTTCAAGAATATTTGCTGAACTAATAAAACAAATTAAAAAAAAAAAAAAAAGAAAAAACCCTACAACACTTTTTTTAACTTTTAGCTGCATTTTGTTTATTTCAATAAAAAAAAGTTCTGGCTAGTTTGTCAATATAATTGTACAGTCAAAATTCAAGCATACAGATAGACTCTAAATTACCCATGAGAATGAAAACCCCCATGTGGGCTGGGGACATGTCTATCTCATAACCCTGCTCTACCTTTGGCTACTAGGCTCATACAGATACTCAACACTTTGTTTTGTTTTATATGAGTAGGTGACTCTAACATGCCATAGGGTCTTTTTAGGTCAGTTGTAATGGGGATAGTCCACAACACAGCCTGTTTTCTTCTGGAGGACCTTAGGCTTATCCCTTAGCTCAAGCTTCTTCACCTCCTGTCTCTATCCTCCAGCCTTCTTTGATCTGCCTGATTCCCAGATAGATTGAACTTGAGAAAATCTATAGCTGACTGATGCTGACAGAAAACACTCAAGGATGTCTTTGAGTTCTAATCATAAAGAATAAATCACACTCGTTTTCAGAGCTGACTAGCATCACTAAAATGGTGCTGAAAATCCTATTATCCTCTCTGAATGTGTCCTCACTCAGGGGAGGTCTTGTCAGTGTGCCCCCACCCAACATGATTGAGGGGGAACTGTGGAAGCAAGACTACTCATGGAGTAAGATGGTGTAAAAATAGAGAGGTTTCCTTCTGCAAGCCAAGGATAACCTGAGCTACCAGAAACAGGAAAAAGAGCAGGAACAGATCCTTCCCCACAGTCCTCAAAAGGAGCCAAGCATGTCTACTCCTTCATCTCAGCCTTCCAATGCCCAGAGCTGGAGCGCACACATCTTTACCAGTGAAGCCACCCACTTTGTGTTGTGTTGTTATGGCAGTCCAGCAAATGACAGCCCATCCGTGGAAATGCCATTAAGACCGGATGGACTATGGAAAGAACTGCTTTTAAGTATTTGGCAATGAGCAGAGCCAGGTTGTGATTCTTGAGAGAAAAAACGAATAAGGCAAACATGAAGGAAGAAAGAAGTATTCCCTCTGGGTTTGACTTAGGAGTTATCTTAGAGGGGGCCCCCTTGGCTTAACACATCTCTCAGACAAAACTGGAATCAAAAGGAAGACTGAAGCTCCAGGCATGATGGAACATGCCTGTAATCTCTGCACGAGGGAGGCAGAAGGGTCTCTGAAAACTTGGAGCTCACCTAAACTCCATAAAGTGCTTGAGGTCAACCTTGTGAAAACTTTGTCTCAAAAAGCCCAAAGTGAAAAGTACTAGAAAGAAGAAATCCAAAGGCTCTTTACTTAAGCTATTTGAAAGATAAACTCCTTGAACAACAAAAAAATGCTACTTAATTATAGTGTTTCTTGTGTGGGTAGATGTAAAATCGACACCAAAAGTAGCTGAAAGAGAGGGATAGGACCCAGGGACCTTTATGGTTATGATAATGAGCTCTTTACACTTCAAGTGAGGTGCATGTCAACCATAGAAACCTCTATAAATCAGTTTTATATCATAATGCTTAAAAGTTCACAGTGGGTTAAAAAAAAGGCCCATAATTTATAATCTAATGGAGAACAGCAATAACAAAATGTTTTTTGTGTACACACACACACACACACACACACACACACACACACACACACACACATAAACCTGGTCAATTCACTCAGTAGAAAGAAGAAACAATGAGTGGTTGCCAGTGAAGGAATGGAGGAATGATGCAGCCCAAAGTGGTGGAACATAAAAGGGAGTTGCACGAGAGAAATCAACTCAAGAACAGCAATCATTACATTAATTATCAATGCATATATTATTCAATTAAAAGGTGAGATTATCAGTTGGTTAAGAAGACAAGGGATGTATGTTAGTGTAAAGGCAGATGTGTTGAATGTTAAGACAGTAGAGAAAAAATTTACCATTGAAAGAACAGGCACAAATCACTGTGTGGTGGGGGGGGGGGGGAGGGGTAGTAATACTCAGACTAGAAAGTGGTCTCTTTAGCACAAGAGGATTGTCAAACCAAAAATCCAATTCATCCATTTCAGTATGGTGAGTTGTATCTACAGAAGACAAAAGAACTCTAAAAGTTTTTATTCCTAAAAATGTCTCTTAAAATAAGAGGTGCAAAAAGAACAGGAGTAGAGATAGAAATAGATCCCTGATGCCATGTGGAATTTCTAACAGCTCTTTCTCATTAACTGGGAGATAAGCTACATATGAAGTCATCAGGCAACTAGATTGCTGTCCATTAGGCAACTATCACTGAAGCCTATTCCACCAACAGCAGCAGAGTGGATTATATTTAAGTGAATGCAGAGCCAAGATGGGCCAAACACTGGTCCATAAGTCTCCATAGCTTCCAAAGGATCTGAGTTTAACAGAAGGAGTTCAGAGACAGGATATTAAAAAGAAAATTGTAGTGATTAAACAAGTCATTTTTAGATGACCAGTGAATTAAACTGGTAACTAAAATGTTGTGTACTGGCAGTAAAACACGTTGAGAAGAGCTAGTAAAACGGTTCAGCTGGTAAAGTGCTTGTCACTTAAATATGAAGACCTGAGTTTGGATCCCCAGTACCCATGTCAAAAGCTAGGGAGACACCTGCAATGCCAGTACTGGGGAGGTGGGAACAGCACAAGCCCTGGTGCTTGCTGACGTGCCCGTCTTGCTGAAATAGTGTGCTTTGGGTTTAATGAGAGGTCCTTTCTCAAAAAGTAAGGTACGGAAGTGTGTGCACATATGTCCATGCATCCTGATAATGCGCGTGGGCAGGAATACTCACACAGAAGCACAATGACTAAGTAGGTACAAGATGAAATTAACATAGTGCTTCATAGGATCTTTGTAAGCATTAAATGCTCATATTGAGCAAAAAGGGAAAATTAAATTAATATTTAAAATTTTCATCTTAAGAAGCTTGGAGAAAAGTAAACTTCTTGCAAGCAGAAGAAATAAAGTTTCTCATGTAGAGTAGTTAAGTTGGTTTAATTTAAGACGAAAATAATCAGTAGTGGAAAGGGCAATGAATTACTGATACCAGGAAAGAAGAGAAGGTAACACAGGAAAGAAATAGATAAGCAGAAATTTACAGGAAAAAAAAAACACAGGCAAATACACTTAATTTAAAAATCTAGAAAGACTTAATTGAAAAATGCAAAATTGAATTATGTTATGAGGATTAACAAAAAAAATGAAATAGAAAAGTCAGATTTTCCCTCCCTCTACCTATTAAAACACTAATTCATCATCAGACTCCCTCCCAAAGGCAACATTGGGGTTGAATTATTTTGCTAGTGAATTTTATAAAATATTTGCCAAATCTTATAAGACACAACACCAAAGGAGATGAAATCTTGAATGATTCCCAGTTTGGGGGTATGGGGAGGCAAGGGCAAGACAGGAGGAAGAGGGACAGGGAAGGAGGTAAAGGCAGGGGAGGGAGGAAGCAGGGAGGGCAAAGATAGGAGGGAGAGAAAGGTAGGAAGGAGGGAGGGAGAATCCGAGTGAAAAGGAGATAGCCATCCAGGCAAAAGTTAATCTCTGATGTTTCCCCTCTGTGGGGCTCAGGTATTGATAGAACAGGAACAGGGTTATTGTACCTGCTTCTCCCGTGGGAGAGTGTGGGGTCGATGTCCCATCAGTAGCCATGCTAATAATTTCTGATGAAGCCACCACCATAGCATCCTTGAGAAAAGATACAAGAATAGATGCAGCACCTGACTGGTCCTGGAGGACCTTTCTGGAGAAGATAAGCACATTCTGCAGCTTTGTTAGATGATGATTACCTTGAGATCTCTATCTATCTCTATCTCTATCTCTATCTCTATCTCTATCTCTATCTCTATCTCTATCTCTATCTCTATCTCTATCTCTATCTCTATCTAAATCTATATCTATATCTATATCTATCCATTCATCCCCCTCTTCCCCCCTCTGCATATATATATATATATATATATATATATATATATATATATATATAGTAATTATAAGACCTACATGTATCACTGTCTATATTTTGGCTCAGTTAGGAAAAAGAAAACATTCAAAGGGGAACCCCAGGATATATGGTATTTAAAATACTGAAACACACTAAAATACTATGGGATGCCTTTCTCTACAAGATGTCATAGGAGAAGTGCCCGAGGCTGCAGTGAGTAGCTTATGTAATAGTAGTGACTGTGAGTGCCTTCTGCCTGGTTATAACCCCATCGTTTTCACTGTAGGTGGCCTAAAAAACTCACCTTAAAAACTAAGCTTGCCCCATCTCCATGCTGGAGAGGTGTGGGAGGGCAGGTCTTCAATCCAGCAAACAAGTCAGTGAATGACCCTGGACAATTCCCTATTCTGCTTTGATTGTCCTTGCATGGTTCTGTTCTCTGGGTCTCCTCACCATAGTTTTTTACCTATAGGTCTTCGTGTTCTAGGGGCAGCAAGTTATGTTTAGCTGTGTTTGTTTATTCATTGTCAATTCTTAAAACTTACACAGCATCGGCTTTGCTTCTGGATAGTTATAGGAGGCCATATAGAGCTCCGCCATCTACACCCACTAAAGATGGCTGGTGTTAATGACCAATAACACATGATTAAATCCTCTTCCTTTCTTGAGTAATAGTCCCTAAACCCTGCTTCTGTTCTGTGAGGTCTTGATGTTCTGGGTGAGTGTCCCCTTCACACAGCCACAGTACTGGATGAAAGAAAACACTCTTTTGTGAAGAGATTTGTGGCTGGACATTATCTGGTATTTTATTTTGGTTCAGAGACTTCAAAGGCTCATTTCTGTTTTTCTCCCATCTGTAAAATCCCCACTATCTTTCCATGTAGAGCTGTCATTGATACAGGTCAACAGAAAGCCTATGGCTTTGTTTCTGTAGACAGAAGATACACACATCTGAATGCTATCTCCTCTGTGTGCACACCAGACTTATATTTAGAGAAAACTCTAGAGAGTCAAATTTGATGTTGAATAGAGGCAGCTGGCCTTCTATGGGGAAAAGTTTCCCTTTTGGGGAGTTGGGATCCCAGATAATCATTCTAGAGTGATGGAGGCATGGTCTCTGATCATGCTGTGGGATCCTAGAGGTGGTAAGGCTCGGGATGTAGGGAAGAAATGGAAGAAGAGAGGGAAAGGGAAAAAGACACAAGAACACGTGTGCACTCATACACAGCCTCATTTGTTTGGCTTTTGCTACCAGTAGGAACATGCTCAATGTGAAAATGCCTCTGCAGAGGGACCGCACAGCCTCCCCTTTCTTTGCCAGACAATTGTCTCCTGACTGTCTGAGAGAGTCACTTGCACCCAAGAAAAGCCTAAAGACTAAGTGGGTTGGGGGAGAGGATAATTAAAGTAAATTAGAGGGTGAGTGGGGGATGGGAGATCATGCCTGGCCCTGTTTCTTTGCCAGAGGCTCTGAGGCCTGAAAGGACAGGGCTGGGCAGGACTATTCTGAAAAGATAGTCTTTGTCAAACCCTGCCTCCTATCAACAGTGATGTACACAAACACCCCCAAACCCCAAGACCCCCACTGCTGTCCCTGCAGTCCAAAGCCGTCAGCTCTGGTATCTTGGCAGGTAAGTAGCAACAGCCACCAGTGCACAATATTTTCCACACAGTTCCATTGGCTTTTCTGAATCCTTCCAGTTTTATGTGAATTTTTATTTGTTTAGATAGTTGATTCTCTATGGTGGGTGGCTTCATCTCCCAGGGGATGCCTGGTGATACTGTAGAGGTACTTTTCTCATCGGTATGCTGTTGGCATCTGGTGTTGGGATGACATCAGATGTAGTACACCAACTATGTTTAAACTTCAGATTATACAAATGATAAATTTGGGGTTATTAGAAGGTCCAAAATAACTACTAAGCTTTTTGAAATTCTAAACGGCTATTATGTATATGAAAATCTACTCTAACTAGGGTTCTTATATTTTTCAAATATACTATACATCAATGCACAGAATAGCCCTTTTCCTGAGGCAATAAGAATTTGCCCAGCCCCAAATTTCAAGGAACCTAAGTTTAAGGAGCCCCCCCCCCCAAATGTTAAGATAAGTATAGTTCAGGTGCTTAAAAAAATGGGTTCAAAGTCTACACATTCATGCAAATGCAGTGCATGTCAAAAGAACTGGACATCCCATCACACAATCACTAGCACACATGTAGGAGAAACCACCCACAAAATGAATATAAACTATGGTTCTTGAAAATATCAAGTCTTTGCTTCTAGCACCTATCAGTGTTTTCTTGTTTGCCAAGGGATATTCACAGCCAAGGTAGGGTTAAGCCTCTTGAGATGAGCAGGTTATTTTAGATTTTCTAATGGGTCCTAAAATCCATCATAGGCATCCTTGTAATGAAGAGGTTAAGTTAGAAATGAAGCTTGATAGCCCTAGTTTTCATAAGTTAAAATTTTATTTTATTAAGACTTCTTCCTTCCTTTCTCTTTCTTTCTTTTTTTCTTTCTCTCTCTCTCTCTCTCTCTCTCTCTCTCTCTCTCTCTCTCTCTCTCTCTCTCTCTCTCTTCTCTCCCTCTCTTTCTTGATCAACATGAACACGGCTGGAGTATCAGCTTATTTCCAAGAGGAAAGATGTTCTGTAGACAGCCCTTGTGATGGCCTCTTGTAATTACTCATTGCTGTTGACCAGTAATGGGTTCTAGGGGTTGAATTCAGGTGTCTTGAGAGGAAATTTTATTCTTGGATTAAAATGTAGATGAAAAGGAATCACTGTTTTAGATATATTAATGAAATGAACAACAATCTTTCTGAGTGTACAACTGAAAGAAAAAAAAAGTTGCCTTACCAAGTATTTGAATATTTTGTGAAAAAAATACTTTTAAAACACCCAGTCCAGAGCCTGGTATAGCTAAGTAGCTAGGTGCTCATTAAAAACAGCTATGAATAGACGGTTTATTTGGGGCATTGGAAATGTGGGGAAGAGGTGGATACAGACCACTCTCTTAGTTCCGCACTGCACTAAAGAGACTTCCATAAATATGTCTGTGTATAAACCCACACAGAATACAGTCCCTAATAATAGAGACTATTGTGCTGATGTTATAGAGCACATCACCATGGTGAACAGCTGTCTGTTGTTCATTTATAGGTCCTTCACCTGTTACAAGGAAGCCAAGGCATGGTCTACAAATATGTGATATCATATCCTTTGCGTGTGTTTATATCAACACGCCACAGTTTTGTATGAAAGTTTGCTACTACTTGAATCCTAAATCTTTATGAGGCAGAATGATGATATACACAAAATCAAATTAAACAGTTATTGCCCCTAGTTTTTCTCTGCCTCAAATCCATAATCAAATCAAGAAAAAAGCAACGCATGTAAAGTCCCATGCTAAGCCTTTCATTCTGATATTCTAAGACTGTTGAGGTTGAATCTGTAGCAGGGCCACTGACCTAGAATTTCGAGATGCTTGTGTCTCATCTATTTCTTTTGTGAAAGAAATAAATACATGCTTCTCTCCAGTGATCTTTCTAATACACACTGCTGCCTCAATCCAGAGTGACATTATAAGTTGACCAGGTTTGGCTTCCCCTGGCTTAGTGCCTCTCATTGAGCGAGAGCAAGGCCAGGCTTGTGACCTTTAGTATGGTGACCTTGGAGGCAGCATCACTGGGGATGCTTTTGTAGATGTAGGCGGGAGACCATTGCATTTTGTTCCTGTCTTTAGGGTGCTCTATTATTTCTTTGCTACCCTTTCTGGGGAGCTTCTGCTCTGTGGGTGTCATTTCAGAGCATTAAAGATGGCTGGCTGTTTCCCTCTCTGTTCTGTCTGCATAGAGATCTGTGTCTCTCCTTTCCAATTCTGCTTTCCCTTCTTGCCCCATAGCAGTCCTACATCACAGGCCTGGAGATTTTTCCTGTCAGATGATTTACAGTGGCTTGTATTATTATTATTATTATTATTAATTATTACTACTATTATTGTTGTTGGTATTATGCCTCCCTCCCAACAGGTGCCTGTGAATGCTATGAGGACAGAGATGCTGTCTCTCTTATTCAACTTTCTATGTCATGGACCTGCACATTGTTCAACACAGAAAACGTGTTCAATAAGTATTTATTTAGTGCACTGCTTAAAAAAATTACTCTTTGGAAGAATGGAATCTTTATTTGGAGCCCTTTAATTTGTGGAGACCAAAAGTGGGGCTCCCTGACCTGTTGGGGCCATACATTAGTGGTCCTTAATTATAGGATGGGCATCTTGGATTTTGAGGTCTATTTCATCAGTCCCCCAACTAGCTGCAAGTTCATGCTTGAGCATTCCTAGCAGATGATTGTCATTAGCTCCCAACATTTGATCATTAGAATAATTTTAAAGGGAAGCAAAGGGGACCTGAAGCCAATAAGTTACATTTCTAGTGTCTGAACTCTGGGAGGGAACAAAGCTGTGGCATGGGGCAGGAAAAAGTGGCTGCTCGGCTTGGTGCTGAAATAGTTAACACTGGCACTATAGAGTTGAAAATGTGCTGACAAAATCAGGCCTATTGAGTCTAGGGGGGGAAGATTGAGAAGCAATCTGATAGTGGCACTTAAACTACCTGTAGCCCGGGGCCACTGCAAACAGTGTAGATGGATGGCCTGTTTGAGGTAAGTGGACAGGCCCAAACTTGTGTCTCCAGAGAGGGGTTGCTTGTTAAAGGAATTTAAGGAGGCACTCTCTGGGCTGTAATTTCAGCTAAGCTTTTGGAGCAAGTCTGAAAGTAAAAAGTAAAACAAACTCAGCTAAGGGACCGTCTGAAAAGTTCCTGCTGATGTATTGTTTGTCAGGGAATTAGTGAAGCTCACATACTATTTGGCTCTGGACAAAGGAGTATTTAAAGGAATGCAGAGTATTGTTGCTTCTTAAATACATATCCTGGATTTAGACATGGCTTTGCACATTGGTTCATGACATTCCTGTTATCCATAAAGTTAGATTCCACTTTTCTCTATGGCTCTTTTTTTAACTGCTATTTATCTTTTAAATGTGTACATAGTTTGTGTGCCGTGCATGTGAATTTGAACACAGACACATGGAGGCCATGGCACATATCTGGTCAGATGACATTTCTGGGTGTCAGTCCCCCCTTGGCACCTCAATTGACATGGGGTCTCTTGTTCACTGCTGAAGACAGCAGGCTAGCAGGCCTATAAACCTTTGAGAATTGTATCTGCCTTTCATCTTGGAGTAAGAGACCTGGGATTGCAGAAGCAGCATCCGGGTTTCCTTGATTTCTGGAGATCTGTGTGCAGATCTCTAACTTGGAAACAAGCACTTTATCCCCTGAGCCATTCCCCTAAACCCCTCGTTCACTAATATTTGCTTATCTGGTTGATTTTTATCTTCCCTCAGATGAGTTATTAATTATTGAAGAGAATTTGCAAATTCTAGCTGAATCTCCTTGTTGCAAAGTAGATGAAGCTGAGGTACACAGACAAACTTTCCAAGTCTCAGGGAGCCTCTGACAATGAACAACCTCTTTTGTCAACTCCCAACAGCCTTCCCTATGTAAGTATAATAAACAACCAATGTAGAGAAGCAGAAGGGTCTAGAGAATTGGTCTAGAACAATTTGGGGAGCATTTAGAATTCCTCAGCTTCACTATTTCTCAACCAAAATTTCATGCAAATATTAAGCCCTACAGAAAGTGTTATTTTCTAATTCTCCTAGGGGTCCTATAATTTTAGAAGTATAAAAATTGATTACATACAGTGGAAGTCTTAAAACACAGAGAACTCGAATTCTGGGTTGTCAGACTATTTTCTGTAAATGCTTTGAATTTTGAAGGCCTGGTGCTTGCTGATAAAACTTTATTTTGCTATTGGATCAGGAATGAGGTATAGGCATCACACAGCGATTGAGGATATCTGTTCTCTAGTAGAACTTTCCATGTTGAAATAGTCACTGAGTTCTTTCTGATAGTATAGTTTGTCCACTCCTGTTACAGTTGAATCCTGAGGGAGGAGAGCTAGACACATTCTACAGCTACATGCCTTGTCTCACATTGACTGAAGAGAAAACCTGACCTAAGGGCTCATACAATGACTCAGAAAAAAGTCTTTGGGGAGTTCTGGGAATCAATCTGTTTACAGTTTCCCCAACTTGGTTATGTCAGAAAATCCTAAAAGACAGGTTCATAGGCTTAAATAGCTCACATACCGGTCACTTGGTAGAAAGTCTCCTCATAAAGACATGGCATAAAAGAGTGGTAACTCTTCACATACTAACCAAGAAGCTTTAGCAAGGAAGGAAAATGCATGCCACTGCCAGGCCTTTCTGAATTAGCAGTAATAAGTTCTTCCTCAGTCTTAGCATTACAGCACTGTAGACATCATCAGAAAACAAATCAATGTGACAATCCTAGAGTCATCCCCTAGTTCAGCTGTTAGAGTCTAAACCAGTGGCTCTCGACCAGTGGGTGCAGACCCCCCTTAGAAGGTCACATATTGAGTATTCTGTATGTCAGATATTTTCAGATTCATAACAGTAGCAAAATTAAAATTATGAAGTAGCAACGAGGTAATTTCATGGTTGGAGGTCACCACAACATGAGGAACTGTGTTAAAGGGTCACAGTGTTATGAAGGTTGAGATCCACTGGCTAGTCATTTATCACCAGTAGCAAGATCAAGTGTCGTGGAAGAACTGGGCAGAATCTGTATATGATGAAATATTCACATGCTAATTTATGAATCTTCATTCTTAGACAGAAATAGACTAGAAGATCCACAAGATAGAAAGTAGATCTAGATTGTTCACTTCTGTAAGGTCAAGGTACAGTCCAGTGTGACACGTGTATAACATTCTTTCAATTGATGTGTTTCTCATTTATTCATTTAACAAGTGTTTGAGGGCTTCTCTGTATAAGCACTTGGCTGGCACTGGGAATTGGTTGCTTTGTTAAGAACTATACAAAAGCCTTATCTTCAAGCAACATGGCAAATAGGAGAAGTAAGGGAGAGGAGACAGACTAATTCAAACAAGTAAAAATCAACGTAAAAGTAGGGGTTACAGAGATAACTTAGCCAATAAAACCTTTGACATACAAACACGAGGGGGCGAGTTCAGTCCCTAGGACCCACATGAAAGGGGTCAGGTATACTCATTTATAATCCTAGCTTCGGAGAGGTGGAAATGGGGGGATTTCTGAAGCTCCCTGCCAGCCAGCTTAGATAACAGTGAGATCCAGGCTAATGGTGAGATCCAGGCTAATAAAAGACTTTGTGTCAAAACACAAGGTTGATGGCCACTTGAAGAAACTCATCTGAAGTTGGTCTCTGACACACACACACACACACACACACACACACACACACACACACAGTCCTCTTATGAAGAAAAGATGACATTGAATCCAGAAGCAGGAGGCTCCAAAAGAAGGGGTAGGTAGCAGGAATAAACATCTTGAGCACAAGGGACAGTATGTAAAAAGGACCTGGCACAGAAAAGAGGACAAATCAGGGGTAAATGAAGCTGGGAGTATGAGAAGGGCTCAGCTCTGGAAGAGGTGGGATTTGACCATGGACCCTAAGATCCTTAAGACACAGAGTGGCCGATATGATTGCAACTGAGCATCAACATCTTGTCCCTGGTTGTAGAGGAGAAAATGGATTGGTGGGCAGCAAAAGTGGTGGCCAGGGCTAGGTATAAGGTGGCAGAGATGGAGATAAGGGGAAGGTTTGGGGACAGCAGACATGTGGGGTACTTCATGGATTACAGGATGGGGTGGGGAATGAAAGGTTATAAATAATTACACCTTGGATTAGTGGGGCCTGGTGTCTACTTGTTGAAATAATTAATGAACATATGCTCTTAAGTTGAGATGTAGAAACATTCTTTTCAGATTCCTCTTGGAGATATTCCACCAACTTCCTGGCAAGAGTTCTCTCGTCAGCGTCTCTGGAGAACTCTCATGCCCCCCACCCTAGCACACACACCTCACCTCCTGTGGTGTGTGTGTGTGTGTGTGTGTGTGTGTGTGTGTGTGTGTGATACTTTGTTGACAAGACCATTATTTAATTACTCAAGAAATGGAAAAGGAGCCATGGAATCAGGGGAAGCTACTGAGCATGCTCAGGAGTGTGCCTCAGTCTCTTTGCCCTACTGATGGCTACTGCTTAATTGATACATAAAGGGGCTAAAAAAGTTTGTTTCATTATAATGGAAGTCTGTGCTTTTTCTCTTCGAGCCTCCAGTTTATAAATAAGTAAAGCAAGAAGACACTGAAAAGATAAATCAAACAAATAAAAGTGAGCAAATTCATTGTCTCAAAGGCAGTTGTGAGTCCCTGTTATCATAAATTGCCAGACAGCTTAGGACCCCAACATTGATGGATAGGCTCACGAAGACAGCATTGTGAATGGCTGTCTACACACCTTGGATTACCCCAATACTGTCTCAGAGTTTGTATTGTGTAGAAGGATTGGGTAGGCTGAGAAAACATATTAGCAAAGGTGGGGAAAAAAGAGAAGCATGTGCCAGGACAGGTCTTGAGAATTCTGTTCACTGGAGCTGACAGGACTGTGAGTTATAGAGAATAGAGCACCAGGAGACCTTGAATAGCTTTAATCTTGACTTTATCTCTGATTTAGCTAGGTGCCCCAGGGCACGTTGCAGGATTTCTTTCAACTTCGGTTTCTTCCTTTATTACTCGGGACGATAATGATAGCGTGTACATCTATATAGTATGTGTACGAATCAAATGAGAGACGCCCTTGCAAGCGTGTGCTGTAGAAATGTGGGCACTGTAGTATGTCTCTTCTGGGGTTTCCCACATGTAAAAAAAAAAAAGTCACAGTCTCTTGGGGGTAGAGTAATATAGCAGCAATTTCAAAAACCCATGAGGATAGTCTAATATGTCACCAGTTTGAGAAACTGTAATTTGAGTTCCTAGGAAAGAAAAATGGTCTGTGAGGTTATTGTAAGAAGTTGGAGAGGGGAGGTAGAGGCTTCAATTAAAGGTTTTCATTCTTACAATACTTGGGACTAAACACAGGGCCTCATACATGTTAGGTGAGTGCCCTGCCAACAAATCCTCTCTCCTTCACTCTTTCTTTTCACTATTTGATGTTCAGAAGCCCCTCCATGATAATGCTCTTTGATTGGAACCCTGATTTTAGCCTATCTACTCAGCACAATCCTCCTGTAGCAGATCAGGCTCTCCAGGATAAAAGAAAACTAAAGAGTGAGTTTGTTGTGGAGGATGCTAGAAAACATAGAAAGGACCTCTGCCAATCTGGAGCTTCAGACTTGAACAGTCCAATATGGTGTACCCTACTTCCATATACGTGAGTCTGGGAAATGGAGTATGGCAGTGAAGGTGGAGAATTTCTAGAAATCAGCTGTGTTTTCTCAGGTACTAATGCTCAGTCTCAGAAGCTAGAAGCATTAGTACCTTCATCCCTCAAAAGAGTGACAGACACCATGGTCATACATTGCAGGCTTGTGACCTCAGGGCCACACAGAGTCCTGATAGAAAAGCCTCCTTCTACCACTCAAAACTTCCCTCGGTATCCTTACCATCCACTAAAGTAGTTGTCATTGAGAAGTCAGAACAACCTACCCTGAGCTGTGCCTACCTCTTTCTTGTGTGTTCCTTTTGTTTCAGCCCAGTTGGCTGTATTATTTTTCATACCTCATGTACACTTCCCTCATGCCTCTGATCAATGCCCCTTACTCTCTCCATCATTAATTTCTCGCTGTTCTTCAGAGAATATGTAATGAATAATTTAAACATCTTGGTAGTCTGTACATACGTTTCTGTTAATAATGTCTTCTTGTCAACTGTTCTTTCTCTCTCCTCCCCCAACCTTCCCCCCATGTGTGTGTATGTGTGTGCTTGTGTGTCTGTCTAATCTCTCTCTCTCTCTCTCTCTCTCTCTCTCTCTCTCTTTCTCTCTCTCTCACACACACACACACACACACACACACACAAACACACACACACACACTCATAGCCTTCTGTTTTAAGCATTAAGCATGGGATACTTTTGCCAGAGGTACTAGCATATGACAAGATTCTATCCAGTTGTGAAAACATCAGATCTATGTACCTAGAAGGTAAAGACTTGAAAATTGCTCACTGAGCTTAAAATCCTTTGAAAACAATGCAAAGGTTGAGGGATAAGACATCTCAGTTCAATTCCCAATCAGCTCATGCCCCTTTCTTAACAGATCTCTAGTCCAGGAATGCAAAATCAAATGTTTATATGGTTTCAAGCACTCTTACGAAGGGACAAGAACACTAAACTTAGAGCCAGTGACAGGGTTCTTCTAGTTGGTGTGTACTCTTGTTTGAAAATGTTTGACTTTTGATATGTCACCTTTCACCTTTGGTCCTCAGTTTCTTCATACCTCGTGATGGAGGTTGATGTACCTTTCCAATCAACAGTCTACAACTCTAAGAACTGAAGGAGATCGTAAGAGACACCCAACTTCCGTTGCCCTCCAGTGCTCTATACTCAGTGCTGCTGTTCTGCACTTGCCTAGTGCCTCAGGTTATGTGCATTTCCTTGTCCCAGGCCTTGACTGCTCTCTCTTCTCTCTTACCTCTCTCTCTTTCTCTCTCTGTCTCTATCTCTGTCCGTCTGTCTATCTCTCTGTCTCTGTCTGTCTCTGTCTCTCTGTCTTTGTCTGCCTCTGTCTCTCTCTCACACTCATTTGGTATACGCATGAGCCTGTGTGTGGTGGGAGGGAAAGCATGCAGGTATGCATGTCTGCGTGTGGGCATGTAAATCCAGAGACCAACGTTGTATCTTCCTCTATAGCTTCCCATCTTATTTTTTGAGACAGGGTCTCCCACTGAACCCCAGGGCTACTGTTTTAGTTTTACACTTGCCCCCCCCACACACACACCTGAATATTTACGTAGTGCTGGGAATCTGAATTTGGGTATCCAGGCCCACACAGTAAAGATTTTTTTTACTGAGCATGTCCTTGTCCCTCCAAGCTCACTTTCCTTTGGACTAGTTGTTTTGCCTCACTCCTGTATGTTTTAGAGCATCTGTCTCTTTCTCTGAGAAACTTCTCCAGATTTCTTGGACCAGACTAGTAGTGCTATGACCCTATTACATTTTGTGCTTGGATAGTCACATAGAGCTCAGTCTATGCACGTGTTACTAAATTGTCTACATCTTCAGTTGCAGCTCACAAGACAACAAGCTTCAGGAAAACAAACTCAAACACTGACATTGGATTAGTTAATTTATATTTTGATGAACAAATGTGCCATAAATACGCAGGAGCAGCAGCATGTGACTGATGATTATTGCCTCTGGTCCTAGGTTTTTATTCAGATGATTATTCATGTCTTTCTCACTGTGGGGCAGATGTTCACATCCAAGCCATGAACCGATCAAGAGAGAGGTCGTTAACTCTGCTGGGAGAAATTGACACTCACTGCCGTTCTAACCTTCTCTGACTTTCCAAGAACTACTCTAAGGACATTCTGTTTTCGAAGATCATCTGCTCTTCTGTTTCCAAAAGCTTGTCCTGGCCGGCCAGGCTCATCCCCAGCTCTGGGCTTGGGATGGGGGATGGTAGAATCCAGTAACTTCAGAGCCAGTTCTCAAGGCAAAGCAGATTCTTTCAGGTGGGTGTTGGAGAAGGCAGGACTTTAGCCTCTTCCTGACCATGATGAATTTATTTTTTAATATCCTGAGAACAGATGAGTAGGAAGCAGATGATGGTGAGGCAGGAGATTAGAGTTCTGACTGAGACTCTCTCTGCCCCAGGCTTTCCCTTGAGGAGTGAATTAGGACAAACAGGGTTGGACTCAGGCCTACTAAGCTTGGAAGGAATGAAGGCAAATGCTGACAAGAACCAACATTTCTCTTCATCCCCACAAGTTAATAGAAATGTGAGCAGGAGCTGAAGAGATAACTTAGCTAGTAGTGTGGTTAACACACACACACACACACACACAGAGAGAGAGAGAGAGAGAGAGAGAGAGAGAGGGAGGGAGGGAGGGAGGGAGGGAGGGAGAGGGAGAGAGACAGGGACAGGGAGAGGGAGGGAGGGAGAGAGGGAGGGAGAGGAAGGGAGGGAGAGAGGGAGAGAGGGAGGGAGAGAGAGGGAGGGAGAGAGGGAGGGAGGTAGGGAGAGGGAGAGGAAGGGAGAGGAGAGGTGGGGGTGTTCTTTTCTACAATTATGAAAGCTCCTTCATGTACTCCCAAATTGTGATAATTTTAAGTTTTAAAATCCCAAATGAAAGTTTTGAATTTGGTCAAGCAAAGGTTGAAACCCTAATGGTCAATTTCTTACCCCACACTTTAAGAAAAATTTCTCTTAGCCTCATAAGATTTAGTAGGTTAGTGTTAAACATGATCAGAGATGGAAGAGCCTCATCTAGCTACTACTGCATGGGTTCTTAGTGAAAGCTCATCCATTCGAGCCATTTAAATAGGCTAAATAGTCAGGGTTGGTGAAGAGCAGCTACATCGAATACTTGTCATTTAGTATAATACATAGTGTCCCATGCGGATGATGGGTTTTGCAATTACCTTTGTTATGACTCATAACCCAATAGAATAGATCACTGAGATGTTTGCTGGAAGGTTCCTCTGAGCCACAGCATCCAGTGGAGGTATGGTTTCCAAGGACACTTAGTAGCTATTCCTCTTTACCTTTCCTCCTACGGAGATGTAAATATGCAAAGGCCATCTACATACATACCCCTCATTTTCCCTTGGAGAAACACTTTTTAAAATAAGTTTGTTCTTTGGCTATTTCATACATGCACATAATATGCTACAGCCACATTCATCTCTAGACTCTAATTCTCCTCCCCATCCCACCTCCAGTCCCCCACCCTGCTTTCAGATCTTTTTGTTTTATGTTTTTTGGTTATGTTTTGCTACCCACTAGGTCTAAGCAGGTCCAATTGTATGGGCATGGGTGAGGAGCTAGCTACTGGTATGTAAGTAACTCAACCGGGGCTATGTCACATCTCCATTTATGACTGGGGGTTCATTGGCTTTATCGTGGACAACTTCTATGCAGTCTATGATTATAGTTCTTAAAAGTTCCTGACTGTACAACAGCTATGTCATGCCATAGGACAGTGAAGAAACCCAAGGGTGAGATGTAAGCACCACTTGGATATATTGGCAGCTTCCATCCAAATTTTGTTTGCTCTTATTTATATCAAAAGAAGTAACTTAGATCCCTTAAGACAAATACGCATTGAAGAGTATTTGGGAATATCCCAAGGAGAAAAGGCATGCAGGTGGCAGGTTTTTGGAGGTCTCAATGTGACATGTTATACAACATAATTTCATGATTGCATTAAAGGTAATTAGCATGTGTTTAGGGGAGAAATTCCCACTTTACAGCAGCATCTATGTGATCTAACCTTAGACGACGTGTTGGGGAATTAGGCTGAGTAGCAGGGCCAAACACTAATGAAGAAGGGAGGGCATTGCCATCACCTTGGTGACTTTTAGACTCCACCTGTGGTTAGATAAGAAGTTGTGGTAGTTTAGCTTTCATTATTTCTCTCCTATACAAAACGTGCTATATGTGAAGCCAGATGCCATGTGGAGATTCGAACAAGCTACAAGCATCTACAACAGTTTGATACCTTTTCCTGTCTTTGTCTACCTCTGTCTGTCTGTCTGTCTCTCCCTCTCTGTCTCTGTCTGTCTGTTTTGTGTATATGTATGTGGTATGTGTTCGTGTATGTGTGTGTGTGTGTGTGAGAGAGAGAGAGAGAGAGAGAGAGAGAGAGAGAGAGAGAGAGAGGGAGGGAGGGAGGGAGGGAGGGAGGGAGGGAGGGAGGGAGGGAGGGAGGGAGAGGGAGAGGGAGAGGGAGAGGGAGAGGGAGAGGGAGAGGGAGAGGTGAGGGAGAGAATATAACCTCAGGGGCTATTCCTCAAAAACTTACCATCTTCATTTTAAAAACAGGGTTTCTTATTGGCCTGAAACTCACCAAACAAGTTAAGCAAGCTGAACTTGGCTGAACAGAGAGCCTCAGACATGGACAGGCCTGTCTACTATCCCAGGGCTGGGATTCTAAGCACATTCAGCCATTCAGAACACCCAGCTCTCTCTTCTCCCTCCCTCCCTCTCTCTCTCTCTCTCTCTCTCTCTCTCTCTCTCTCTCTCTCCTTTCTTCCCTCCTTCCCTCTCTTTCTTTCTTCTTTATTTTAATATATGTTCTAGGAATTTAACTCAAGTTCTTGTTTTGAAGTGAAGCACTTTACTTATCTCTCTAGGTGTTCTCTATTTTTTCCTTGAACCCAGACTTGAATGATCTTCCTGATAGACTTCAGGGTTCACTCTCTGTCAGTGAGCTATCCTACACAAAATCAGCTCTACAGGCTTGGACATACTTGACCTTGGACCATCTTCTGAACTGTATACTGGGGGAGCATCCAGAATACTGGCCCATCCTGAAGTCACTTTCTCTCTGCCACCTTGTGAAATGGACACAAATTCCTGGTTCCAGATGTTCAGAAGGGACCAGGAGACAACTAGCTACTCAAGATTTAAAGTATTAGTAATAATAATAGAAACCTACCAAAATTATCTGCAAAGGGCAGACCCAGCTCAGGGTGTGATTTTTTTTTTCCTAAACAAAAGTGGAGGGGAAAGGGGGATGGAAAGAGGATCACACATCCAAGAAAAACATCTGATTTGTTGCTACCAGCCCATTCCAGGTCTGGAATGAAAAGTGGGAGCTGTATCCAATGTGGTTTTGGGAAGGCAAGGAAGCAGATCTGGGTATTTGCTTGTAGATGGAATAGGAAGTGTCTGCTGCCAGGGTGGACTGTGGCTTTCCATGGGGCAGTCATTTGAATGTATCCTGCAGCTGTGCTCTCCTGGGGAGCTAATGAAGGCAGAAAAGTCACTCCCTGCAAACTAGAGACTCCCTGGCAACTCATAGCTTGGGATGAGTAAATAAGAACTCTTGGAGGTAAGACTTGAGGCTGAGGAGAGTGGAGCTCAGCTGGACCTTGGCCAGGAAGTAGATCAAAGAAGGAAGAAAACACTCTTCTGAATGTGCGTGACACATAGGTCCAAAGGTCTGTGGGCTCACAGGATGTACCAGAAAACCATCCAACTTCGAATTTCCTTGGAACTCTGCATTCATCTTGGGCAGTCTCAACTCTGGGTCAGCCCATCTTGCAGAGATGAACTTTTCCCTGTACATAGGGGTGAAAGGATCCTCTCTCTGTCCATTATCTCTTTCTGAATTCCTAGACCTGAAGTGGAAAGGCTGGTTGGTGCCTTTAATATTCTGATGTGTGTTTTCCTAATTCCTAGGACTAAGTGAGCCTTTCAGATACCTGGAAGCGACAGGAAGGAAGAACATATTAC
Source organism: Micromys minutus (assembly GCF_963924665.1). Lineage (NCBI taxonomy): Eukaryota > Metazoa > Chordata > Mammalia > Rodentia > Muridae > Micromys > Micromys minutus. Next base: position 23,642,843 of record NC_137954.1, on the reverse strand, counting down.
CAGTAGCAACTTGCAGTTCAGAAAAACAAGGTTTGAAAATTAGGATATCTCACCACTGGAACACACTTTACCACCAACATGTTTGGTGACTTAGGAACAATTAATTAACATCTGAAATGTAGTTTCTGTGTTGGTAAAGGGTAACATGCCTAATTCTACCTTCCTTACATATCAACTCTGAGAAGTCACACATAATCTAAAGGTGACTTTGAAAGTGCAGAGCATGTTCCAAAATGGAAGCAAGAATTATGAGTTGAGGGTAGCATAAGTCGTGATTTATCATTAAATTAAAAGGTTCACATTTTTAAGTATTCAAAAATAATAAAGAAATCAATCTTCCTCAACTCTTTTTTACCCACCCTCCCAGCCCCTGCAAGACATTCCAGAGTAATTTCTTTAGCTCACATCCAGTTTTACAGCCTCCTTGGAAATTTGGGAGAAAAAAAAGAAAACAAAGAAAAAATTAAATTTCAGTTGCAGGATAAACAAACATTTTTATTTTGTCTGTAAGGGAAAATGTCTATTTCCATTAAACAATCCCAATTCCAAGTGCTTCATCTGAGACATAAGACAGCGTTGTCTGTTTGGAAGGCAGCAAAACAAACCCTGACATAAGATGGAAACTCAAGGAGTTGGCACCTCCCAAAGATTTTTTATTTTCAAAACTATAGTGAGAATTGGACTGGCAAGTCAGAGTCATGTGCAAGTGTGTATAGTTGCCTGTTATTCTGTTTCAGTGTAAATACCAGGATGATGGAAAATCAAAAAAACCAATTTTCAGTTTCCTAGCAGCTTTCAAGCAAAGCGTGGGTGATTTCAGAAACAGGAACACACACAAAGATGTAAAGGAAAAACGGGAGGATGTATACACTCATCGCATAGTCATACGGCTGAGGGTTAGTCACTTGGCATTCACTACTGGTACGTTTGTTGGTTTTCTTTCCAGTTTTCATCCCTTCCTTTCTTTCTAGTAGCATCCAATTATGGATCTCCAGTCCCGAGTTTCTCCTCACAAGCACACATCCTGCTGCCTTGCCACCCATTAGTTTTGGATAGGTATGTACCGTTACTGTTGATTGTCCTAACTGGTTCGTTGCCCAGTCACCACTGCACCTGCTGCTGACATTGCTGTGACATTGAATGAGCATGAGAACGCTGGGCTGAGATGGTCCCTGGTACCATGTGAAGAAACCTTCCCCAACTAGATGAACACATTGACAAAGGGATCCTTTGTCAAACACATCCTTGTCCCAAGCACTATGTTAGGTTCTCTGAGCTGAAAACCTAACTGCTGTTCTCTGGGATTCCGAGATGAAATATGCTCATAAAAATTAGGCATATGGCAAAGCAATGAAGTTTGTACACATTGCTCCAAGCCATCATTTCCCCTCAAAAGGACCACTGATGCTTTGAGTAACAAGTTGTTTGTTTTTGGTGAATACTTGCTTGCCTATATAGTTTTCTCAACCCACTTAAATTAAAAGTGATTGTTTTAGAGTAATGCATCTTGGCTCAATTATGCCCCTCTAAACAGACTATTGTTTGTGCATAAAGCGCGTTATGTTAGGTAGTATGGTAATGATTTTAAGCGATATAAAAATTTAAAAGATGATCCTTTTCTTCAAAAGGACTACAATTAAAGAGGAAGGATGAATAGGTAGCATCTGAGGGAACCTGTACCAACACAAAACACAGATGATAAACCTGTGTGGAGTTGACCAATCAGATCTCTTCTAATGGGACTTATGAGATGCAATCTGCACCTTGAAAAACAAAGACTTTTGCAAACAGGGGTCGGGGCAGCAGGTGAATGCCACAGGTAGAAAAAACAGCATCACCCTAGGGTGGTAGAAGTTCCATGTGGGATCCATATTGACAACCCACAACAGGGAGTGGTTGGCTGGACTATTGAATGAGAGAAACAAGACTCCAGAACTTCTTGGTAGACTGTAAGGATGGGTTGTAGCGAAGACAATGGAAAGGAACCAGCTTCAGCATACCATTTTGCATTTGCTTAGTAAAGGGGGAAATTCGCACAGCCACAGTTGCTAATGTAAAAAAGATACTGTGTTTTGGTGAATGTAAACTGTATGGATCTGCAGTCCAGCCAACGAGGAAGCCAAGGCTTGTCCGATTTCTCTCCAAAACCACAGCGCCTTATATTTCTGTTCATGCACAATCATAACATGCAGAATTTGAGACAAAGTGACTTTCTTGAAGTTCTGGGGATCATAGTCTGCAGCTCAGGTCTCCCCAGACTGAAATTCAAGTGTTCAGTCAATAATGTTTCCTGCTCTTTCTGGCTGTTGAGATTTTGTTCTTTGATTTTAAGGTACTAAGATTCTAGTTTTCTTGCTGGATATAAGCTGAGGGCCACTCCAAGCTCCCAGAGGCCATCTTGCCCTTTGTCCCTTTTCTTTGCCTTCAATGATGTCAGTGAGTGTCAGATCTTATCCCTCCCACAGCACCTCACTTATTTGGAGGAGTCGTGTTATCTCTTCAAGGCTTGATGGAGGTCTGAGCTAGTCATCCTCTCTCACATCAAACACATCTGCAATGCCAATTCGCCATCTAACATTATGCATATTTGTATATATGTTGTCACTCACACACACACACACACACACACACTGGCATGCACACGCTCCTGAGTATAGACTACACATTAATTTCAGGGATTAAGGCATAAACATCTTACAGGCATTATTCTAGCATTATTCTGCCCATTAGAAACCCTCTTCTTTTTTTCAGGGACAGGTCTCACTGTCTCGGCTGACTATTGACAACATGGAGTGAGTCTTTCTAAGAATTCAGACGGTAGTTGTTAAAACTTCAAACTATTATTTCTCAGTGAGGATGGAGTGAAAGGTAAGATATCTATCTTCAGGATTAAGGCCCAGAAGCCTCCCCCACACCCCAGTGGGTTTGTTCCCGGCTACTTAAATATGCAGATGGAAATTTAGAGAAAGGAAACATCTTTTCTTACATAGAAAATAAAATCTTTAGTGTCCCAAACAGAAACAATATATTTTGGTAGATATACAATGTTCACCTCCACAGCCCAAACTTGGACTCACCCCAGTTTGCCTCTGAACAGTGAAATTACCACAGACACAACAGAAGACTTCAGAGTTCAGTTACTAAGAAGTCTCGAAGCTTCCATTATTGTAACCCTGAGCTATTGAGTTGGAAGGAGAGCCATGCTTCGTGAGAGACCACAACACACCCCAGCTGTCTTATCTGGCTTCAGTGTAGCACAGATATCAACTCCATGAATCAGGAGCTAAGTAAATGATTTTTTATAAAACATTTTGGGGTGATTTATGATAATACAAAAGTAACTAATATTCCTGCCTCACTGATTGTGTGTGTGTGTGTGTGTGTGTGTGTGTGGTATATGTATATATGTGGTGATGTGGTGTGGTATGCTGTGTGTGTGTATGTGGTCTGCTGTGCTGTGTGTGCATGTATGTGGTATAATGTAGTGGTGGTGGTGGTGTTGGTAATGTATGTGTGTGTTTGTGTGTGTGCACCTGTGTGTACAGGTCCATGCTAACTTATGTATAGCCCTCACTTATTGTAAATGTCTCTATGTATGTCAAGATAAATGATACATCTACTAATTATGTATATGAGTGTGTGTTTGTACATATGCCCAAGTACATTTGGAGTTACTTGCTCTGCATACCAGAGTGAGTTTTTCTTCACCTTTGAATGGGAGAAAACATGATATGGACTTCCACAGACCTTTCCAGCTTTCAGTTCAGTGCTGTGCTTGCTTTCGAGGACCATCCTGCAGGCACAGGCATGTGTGCATCCTTTCCCTGACTTTACCCTGATAACTCCAATGTGGAGAACAGCTTTAGCGACTATGCTGTCATGATCCATTTGCCTTGAAAATGTCAAGTGTAATTAAACTGATATCTAGATCAGTAATTAAAATGAAAAATGGGCAATTGCAGATAAGCACTCAGCATCAGACTAAGCTGACACAGGTAGGTTTGGATTTGATTGGAGGCTTAGTTTTATACCAATTCAAAGGAGACAAATGTGCAAGCCTATGAGAACATTTCTCACTCAAATCACTACTGCCCCTATAAAGAGTACTTTATATGTACTACATATATTAAAACTGATAAATCTGTGAGATGAACTATTATTTCCCTAATTTTTAAATGACAAGGTAGATGAAGAAAAGTATTATTTCTTGATAAATAAGGTTATATATGTATTTATAGATTATCACAATATTTAGATTTGTGTACAAATCATGGAGTGGTAAATAAATTAACTATTTATTACCTCAGGTAATTAGCAATTGTTATGTTATGATTACTTATCTAATTAAAGTGAACACCTGTTCTGAAATCCTCTTGATTAGAAGAGCTAAAAGAGTGAGAAACCTATGATGTCATTCTGTGTGGTGGTGAATTGCAAGCTATTTCCGATGAGAACTGTTTATGGTGATAAAAAAATATGGTTTTCAAACAACCGTGTTCAGTATTCCAACAAGCCATGTTGAAGGAATCGAGAGAGGGGTAAGTCGTATCCTGCAGCATCTTGTAAGTGTATGAGTCGTAGTGAGCTGATTGTTCCATTCAAAGTTATCCTTTCTAATGTGAATTCACTTATATTGAACAAGTGTGTGAATGAATGAAATCTGTAGTGTGGGAAATGGAGAGAAACTGCCTGAACTGCCCCCAACTGCCATTTGATGTTTGAAAATATCCTCTAAGACCTCAGATGGCTCTCTGTCACCTGCTCTCTGGTCTGTCAGGAATTGTCCCAGATGCTGTCAAGCCCTTCATTTGATTTACTCCTCACAAATATCCTGCAAGATGGGTGGCATTGTTTTTATAAATAAACAAAATGTGCTCTGAGAGGGTAGGTGGAATGCAGAAGTTGTCAGGGGTGGAATGAGGTGGAACTGGTGTTACAGTCCGTGGTTTCCACACGGGTCAGCGCACCCTTCTGCTTGAAAGCTACTCAGAGGTACAAGCAGTCACAGTGAAAGAAAATTAAAAATGACATTGAGCAACTCTCAGAATATAAGGGACTGTCAACCATCACTAGCTGACACTCTGTCTTCCATCTATGTTTGATCTCTATGCAATTAGACATTTGAGAAATACTATTTTGGACCATGTTTCTCCAGGCTTCCCTGTATTTTTTGGAGGGGACAGGATATGTTTAAAAGCTGTATCCCAGACAAACTGTCTTTCCATTCCTCCCCTGCTATTAGCTATCTATTCATCCTGACTCAGTTAATGGATCATTTTTGGCCACTGATTATCATACTGTTTCCTTTGTGGACAGCAGGGAAGACAGCCCCGGATACACACTTCAGTGAGGAACGAGGTGTGTGGCCGTACATAAAGTCTCTCTTTTTAACCTTTCTAAGCTCCAGCTTCAGATGTGAGAGGGGCAGACATGACTTGGAAAATCGTCTACTGCAATTTTATCACCCTTCTCCTTAGACAGAATTCCAACGAGAGGCTGGCTTTACTTTCTAAATCAAAGAGCTGGGGCTCTCTTTCCACCTCTGCCACATCCTGCTAATAAGAGTGACATGGAGGATATCAAACCCTTTGTACACTTCAGCCATTTAAATTCGTCTGCCAGTTGAAACCCAGATGCGTGCACACAGGACCAATAATGTGATGGGCTGGTGAGATGGCTCTGCGGCTGAAAGCATTGCCTGACAGCCAAGGTTTGATCCCGGAATCCTGGAGTAAAAAATGGGAGCCAACTCCCCCAAATTGTCCTCTCACTTTCACGATTATACTCTAGAATGTGGTACCCTTCACACACACACACACACACACACACACACACACACACACATACACACACACACACACACACACACACACACACACACGTATACCATATACTTACTCCACACATATACACCCATACACACATCAGATATCACACATATATACACATATACACAAAAAACACACATGCACTCACATATCACAAATACACACACTACCCACACTACACACACACATCACACACACTACACACATACCACATATGCACATACATATACATACCCACACATATACTCATATATACACACACCCTGCCACTCTTGTACTCACACACACATAAATCACACACACACACACACACACCACATATGCACATACATATACATACCCACACATATACTCATATATACACACACCCTGCCACTCTTGTACTCACACACACATAAATCACACACACACACACACACACACACATACACACACACACCAGACACACTAAACATACACACACCACACATGCACAACACATGTACATCCCACCCCCCACATACCTGTCAACATGTAGCTTTGACAACTGTGGATAGTATTTATTTCCATTACCATGATTTTCCCATCTGCCTTTACAGCCTTCCTTCTGCTTCCACTAACTGAATGGATCCACTACATGAATTAATTACTTTAGAAACTCCTGATCCCTGGGAATACCTTGATAATATAACTTTGGACAATTCATAGAGTACAGGCTTCCCAAAATTATGTTGTGGAGTATCACTAAAAAAAAAAAAGAAAAAGAAAAGAATAAGAAAAAAAAAGTCTCGATGAAGCAACCACTCGGTTTTAATTACTCAAAAGAAGAAGGAATTAAGCGGCATATTTTGAGTGGTCATGGTGTCGAGAAGTGGGTAACTATTATCTTGATGTCAGGACTAAAATGTAGCTTAGATTTTCATACAGAGCAAAATATAATCAAATAAAAAGTTTTGCTAATGCAGGGTTGTAAGCTACCTTCTCTGCCTAGGCTCTGGTTAAGGCACATGCCCCAGTATGACAGTCTGATTTCACAGAAGCATGCAGAGGATGGTTCCTGGGTATTCCTTCTAAAGAACCTTGAAAAAGTGCTCTCGTTTCCTTGAGGAAAACAGCAATGCTGTGTACCTATCCTTCCTCAATTACCTTTGCAACTCTGGTTTTTGAGACTTTTATACTTTTGAATGCGCTATGCAAGGTGACAAGGGAGAAAATTATAGTCCCAGCTGGAAAGTCTTGAAACTATAACAATGACTGGCCCTGCAGGACAGTACAGTAGAGACACTTCAACGCCAGGATAATCGGACTTAATTTCTGCTCAATGGAAGAGAATTTGTGCCCTGTACTATAAACCCAGCCAACTACCCATAGCTAGAGAGGGCATAGACCACAGACATAACCTATTACAGCCATTTTCCCAAACCAATGCAATTTCTAACTGTATTCTAAATAATTATACCCGTAGATAAGTGTAGCTCTTACCCATCATCAAAGAAGCTTCTTATTGTAGACTATGGAGAAGTCTAAAGTGGTCTACAAGTGGTCAGAACACAGAATCAGTGAGTCTGGGGGTTCTAGCACCAGTTGGTAATTCCACAATGCAACCTTTATACACAGGCTTAGGGGACAGCAAGAAAAGAAGAACAGGAAGATTTTGAGAACCAGAGGACCAGGATGTGTAAAAACGTTACAAAGGGGCATCCAAGGAAGGGGCACAGATGTCGGTTTTTCCTTAATTAGCTTAGAAAATGTTTCCCATGGCATTTGATGAAGAAGTTGGGATCAAGATTCAGGGTTTTTCTGGTTATTTGAGGCTTTATTTTCCTGTCCCATACTCTAACTTCCACAGTGATGTATAAAGATATTTGTAGATGAAGAAGAGTGAGGATTCGGATACAGATTTTCACTGTGAGGAAAGGTGGCAAGGAAATCATCACCATTTGTCCACTGAGTTTATGAATGATGGATGGGAATCCTTGCAATGACATGAGGGCAGAACATTTTAAGGGGAGCACCATGGTAAAGAACAGAGGAGAAGGCCTGGGCTGCAACACACCTGCATGTAGTAAACAAATCATCTCTGTTCTCACATGAAAAATGAGTGTGTGTGTGTGTGTGTGTGTGTGTGTGTGTGTGTGTGTGTTGGCGGTTGATTTCTAAGACTCTATCTATTCTAACACTTTATATTTTGTGCCTATGCCACAAGAAGGTAATTACAATCTATGCTCTCCCTAAAACTGCAAAACATTTTGCTCTTTTAAGAAACTAGCATTCTGCATCTCTCCAGCGAGGCAGGGGATGGAATGGTACCACATAATTTGTGTTTTGATTTGCTTTACAGAGCTCATATCCAATTCCCTAGCATGTTAAGCCAAGCTCATCTTCTCATGTGTTTCAAGAAAGTCGAGGCATTTGGCTGAGACAGAGAGCAAATGCCTCCTATTAATGTGTGACACATCCATATGGAGAAAAACATTTTCTATTCCCATATGGCACAGCTGAATAGGGCTGGAGTTCCTGGCCATGAAATGGTTCTATGACCAGGTGGGTGGTTTATTTCACAGGCTGGTGACAGTCCTGTGTGACTTTCCCATGGAGAGGCAATGGAATTAGAATTCTTCTGCTACAGCCAAGGGATGTCAGCAGAGCTCTAGGGCATGGGCTATTGATTCTTCTGCCAAGACAAAGGTAGGCAAGTTACTGAGAGGAAAATGAGCAAAAATCCAAACCAGCATTTCCTTGAGTCCAACTATTAGCCCTGTAAGGATAAATCAACATTTACCGAAGAAGACTGTCATCTCCTTCCTACCTCAGTCTGAAGGGAAGGAAGTGTGGTGTCGCTTTTTGTGAGGAAGCAAAGCAACGAAACCAGTTTCTACATGCTATGGAAAACAGTAAGTCCAAAAATGAAGGCTGAGAAGTTTCGAGACGTAGACTAGTTTGGGTCCTCATGAGTTGTGCTGGGTCAGCTGTTTTCTTCGGAGGTTTATGATAGAGTTCACAGAGGAAAGAGATCATAGCACTGTAAAAGTATGAGAAAAAACACCCAGGTCAGTCCCTAACTTTGATGTCATTCCACCTCTTGAAAAGAATAGGATCAAACTGGAAAGCCACATGTGCTGTCTCCACTGTGCTGTCCCCACCTTAAGCTGAAATCACCGTCACTGTCCCTACAACTAGGGAGTAAGAAACGATCGATCGTATCTTTCATGAATGCTCTTCTTAAATTTTGTTTTTTGATTCCTTTCTCAGCGCTGTGAGTAATGTATTTTAGTAGATATGGTTAGATGCTCACTATATTGCCATATATTTAGAATTAAGCAAATGCACACATTTCTTCAGTCTGTGAGCTGGCGTTATAAGCAACTAGGCATGGAGGCACAAAAGGTTTGCTGTAATGAAAAGCAGTTAACAGAGAGAATACAAGGGAAGACAGATTATGCCAAAGGTCCTATTACAATCTAGAAAGGCAGAAGCAGAAAAGCTATTCAAATGGGTTTGCATATGCCGCATAGCTTCACACATACATGTGCACACACATTATAATTTCCTGGAAGTGGTGATGATAATTATGAATGAGAAATGCACTAGAAAGTTTCTGAATTGAATACCTGAGAGGACTCAACTACTGGAATTAGTCTATCAGCAACACAAAGATGTTCTTAGATAAACTTGTGAAACCCCTGAAAATTTACAAACTCTATCAAAGTCAACATATTCCAGCGTATTGTACTACATACCAAACCAATCCATCTTTTCTTGACTATCAAGAGTCCAGAAGATTAGTCATACAGTACTAATCACCAATATACTCTTAGTAAACCAACATAGTAAAACAACTCTAGCCTCTGTTTGCGTTTCACTGGAGCCATTTAGAATTTGTTCATATGAGAATTGTTTTTAGTTCCTGAGATCACTTGTCCAATTATCCTAATTTTCTTGCTTTTACATTAAATATGTAAAATTACTTAGAACAGAGTCAGACTTGGAGCCCTTGAATGAGGGAGTTCAGATGACAGTGAATAGACAAACTGGGAGTTATTGTCTAGTTTGAGGAGAAGTTTTGAGCATTTACTTGACTTATATTGAGTGTGTAGAGTCTAAAGGTCCTATTAAACTCCTACAGTTAACTGATCTCTACACACCAAAGGGTCCTTAGTGGCTCAGAGTACAGTGGATTTAGCATCACTAGGTAAGTTCTATAACAGCATTGTCCTCTTCTTAATGGAAGAAGGCAAGCATTATTCATGTGCTTTTTGAAATCTATGATCCTACTAGTAGCTCCAAAGCTCAAAACTCTCAGTCTGAAATCCACAAGAGGGCACTAGACCACCATGTGGGTGTCACTCTCCTTAGCACCTAAAGTGCAAAGCAAGGATTGGTGTTGGCATTGCCCTGAATTTGATAGCAGCAGAAAGCCACATAAGTAGTATGTCTTCAAGTCAGAGACACTCTGCAATCATGGGTGGTGTACAAAGCTGACCATGAAACACACACTCAGTTGGCACGTATAGGCTATGCTAATGTAGGTTATGCATAAATTAGTTCCCATAATGTAATATGCATGAATTCCACAAACTACTTAAAAAATAACGAAATGGAGTAAGCTTCATCCCGAAGTTCTTAAAAAATAAAAAAAAAAAAAATTTAAAAGAAGTAGGTTTAAACTGTAAGTTTAAAGAGGCACTATGGATAACAGCGTAGTAGGGATCAACAGGGAGTTGATCCCCACAGATCAGCAGATGGCAGTTGATGGGAGACTTTCACATCTGCTTTTGGAAAGCCTCATAGTCAGGGAGATGCTTGTTGGCCACAAAATTCTCTCAAATCTGAGATTTACACTGGGCATCACCCAAGCTATTTATTTTCTCTACTCCTGAAGTGCTGTGACCTCCCAAGCCCTCCAGAAAACTGGTCTCAGGCTAATGAACACACACTTACAAACCTCTCATAAAGACAGACATAGGCTGTATAATTAGCTTCCCACTTGAAAACAAGGGCAAAAAATTCAGTCAATAGATTAGTTTGAGTAAAACCAACAGATTACTTGGGTCAGTGAAGACGTGTCTTTCCAAATTCAAAAGAGCCAATCACGTTAGCTCAGCCAAATGTGAATCAACACGGGGGAAACATAATCAGTCAAGAATGCTGCTAGGCATAATGAAAATCACATCTAGGAATGAAGACCTGGGCTTTCTTTCATTTTTGTTTCTCAACAGTTACATTTAATATCGTATAGGAAATAAAAGACTCTCGTGATCCTGTGATCATGGAGAAAATACTCTTTGCTCTGAAGATGGTGTGTAGGTAATAGAGACAGACGGGCTCATACTGGGGCTTAGAAAAATAAGTTGTTTAATAGGTCAAAGCAGAGTCTCTTGCAGCATCAAAAACAATGCAAAGGTGTCATTTGCTGAAACATTTTTCTGATTATCTCTTTGGAGACAATGAATGCTTGAGTAATTTCATGTTGTCAATTGAAATCATTAAAAAACACGTTCTCTATCCCTAGTTTTTAGTATATTATCATCCCCCTGAGTTCTTAGATCAATGGCCTCCAGGTTATTTGGGTATTTTTGCTTATTTGTTTTATTTTCATTTTTTAAAAAATGCATACATTTCGTATGTGGGAATACAGTATATTATTTTGCTATGATCGTACATTGAATGACTGACCCCTGTGTCTGTGGCAGACATGTCCTAGTTTTAATTTTAGAACCTCGTCTGCCTTCTTATCTTCCTAAATGTGGATCCCAGTTTTTGCAAGCTGTGACTCCATTCCTTCATCCTACTCTCAGCTTTTGCTCTCAGGCTCCACCCACACCCTTCTCCCAAGGAGCTGATCACTTTCTGGCATCATCTCTGGGGTAATGTTCTTTTAGTGTTAGACCTGCTGAGTCTGGTAATAAATAATGTTGTGGACAGTTAACTTAGCTTCTGCCCACAGTCTTCATGGTCATTTTCAAAATTCTTGTTTTTTCTGAGTTCCAGTTATCAGTCTCTTTATGTTCTCTGATTTCTTGACACTTTTATTAGCTTAATAGTATACTCCAACTTGTGACTCTCTCTCTCTCTCCTAGCTGTTTTCAGAAATGTGCCTGATGTTACAGGAATGATGCCCTTCTTCTCTGAACGTCACTTCAGCTTCTGGGTTCCCTGCTCCCTCCCCCAAATAATTCAATGGAGTGGGTAGGACCACCTTTCCTATATCAGGACTCTGAAGCTGCCCGCCTGGCTCATCTTTTCTCCATTGCTAAACACACACTGTTTAAAAATTAGGAAATGAAAACAGTAGTTGTAGTCCCTGCCAGCAGCTCATCTACTGTGTTACAGGAGAGACATGTTTAACAGAGCTAATGTCTGTGCCGGGGCTGGCAGCTTATGGGGAGCTGGTGAGACACAGCATGTGCCATGGGTTCAGAACAGTGGTGGATGGGGGTATTAGACGTAACAGAGGCTCTTAAGAGGGGCCCCTAAAGTTAGCCAGGGGCCTTGCCAGGAACCATATCCCCAATAGATGCATGGTAGACACACAGGGTAAAAGGAACACACAGGTTTTCAAGTTTTGTTTTTTTTTTTTTCCATAGAGAACCAACCTAAATAACCTTGGTCCACAAAAACTTGATACGGATTTCTTGAGAGGCTCTTCCAGAGTCTTACTAATACAGATGAGGATGCTTATAGCTAACCATCGGAGCGAGCATAAGGACCCCAGTGGAGGAGCTTGAGAAAGGACTGAAGGAGCTTGAAACCTCATAGGAAGAACAATATCGACCAACCAAATGCCCCAGAGCTCGGAGGGACTAAAACACCAACCAATGAGAACACACGAAGGAACCCATGGCTCCAGCTGCATATGTAGCAGAGGATAGCACTGTCTGGCATCATCTGGAGGAAAAGAGCTTGATCCTGTGAAGACTTGTTTCTCTAGTGTAGGGGAATGCCAGGGTGATGAGGTGGGAGTGGGAGCATCTTCACAGGAGCAGGGGGAGGAAGAAGGGGTATGGGAGAGGGGGAAAGGGGATAACATTTAAAATGTAAAAGCATAAAATATCCAATAATAATAATAATAATAACCTGTAAGCGGCTAGTCTAAACATATTTGTCCCATTACTTGTTACATGGAGAACGGCAACAATCCCTTCTCTAATTGCCACAAAGACGGGTATCAAAGTCCTTTTGGGGGTTTGTGGTCCTGTGCATAACAGTCCTTCAAGATGGGGCAGAGCAGTGGCTTAAACAAAGAAAGGCATAGGAATTTGGGCTTTTCTTTGTCTAAGCTTAGAGCTGAGGCTAGGAAAATTCTGCAGGATCTTGGCTAAACAGCTGGGTTTTTCTTTGCTTCTGTCAGTGTTGAAACTAGTCTGACTGTGGAAAATATTTAAACGTTGTAGCTGTGTAATTTTGTTTCATGTGCAGTTCAGATGTCGAAGACTGACACAGAGCACGCTCTGTGCTGCTGTAATGTCAGAAGACGTTTAGGGTCTCATGGGTGTGGCTTTTTACCTTGCCACCTTTAATCACCTGCTGTCTGCTGAAATCTTACACACCTAACCCAAGACCATTGCTTCCGTGATGTCTCCCTGATTCTTTCTCTTCCTTCTCTGCTGCTCTGAGTTCTTGGTGTGGCTTCTTAGCTACAACTTGACAAGTTTCCTCTCTCATTTAAACCTTTAACTCAGCCACCAAGACCTGGCATTGTCACAGAAGCCCACATCAGATTGGACTGTTAACTTCCCACCATGGATAGAGGATGTGTCTGCTCCCCTCCCCTGAAGGCTCTCATCTCTTTCTGAGAGGTTAATAACTATCAATGATCCTTGGAAGATGGAATCCTTTTTTTTCATAGTGTAGACACTAAGACAGTAGGTGGGAAAAAGAAAGGGCTCAGAGCTAAAGGAAAAAAGGGGCAGAGAAGAGGGTAATATGGTGCACAGAAACATAATACATTACATGGATATGTATTGAACTGTTGAAAACAAAGAGAATGTTCTTTACTACTTACTCCTGGAAAAATAGACAAAACAAAGAGAATTCTCAAACCCCCAAAGCTGTGTTTTACACATTCGGAAAGGAGAACCCACAGTTGCTATGTGTCCCAGGTACAGTAAGGACTCTGAAGAAATGAGGTTTACATCCGAGAAATAAAATGTCTCACTTTCAGTCACGTGACCACATTCAATTCCTGCACAAAAATCCTTCTCTCTTTTGTAAAATGGAGACTGCTGTGCTCAGAGGCAGAGAGGTAGAATCACTCTGCATAGAAATGAGAGATCAGAATCAACGACCTGGATTTCATCTGCTCCTTTCTCTCTGCCATGCGGCCGCCCAGTACGTTCCTGCATCCTTCCTGAGAAAGAGCCCCAGGAAGCACAAAGGGACTTCTATTTTCATCTTTTAGTTCCAACAAGATGAGAATCAGCAGGCCAGCAGACACACTTGGGAATAATGGCTGTGCTCTCTCAACAGGCTCCCTGCCCCCAGTGCCTTTATCCCCACTCAGAGTGACCTAGACAGAACAAGCTCACTCTGTAATGACCACTTCTTCAGCAGGGGCTGTGTATTTAGTAGCAGGAAATATAAGCTTTTGTGGTCAGTGTGACGTCATCCCACCCACTAAACAGGCCTTTATAACTTGACCACAAAAAGGCTTGAAAGGGATAGACACATACACACAGGGAGAGAGGCCATGGGGCCGTGAGCAGTTGTCTGCCCTGAAAGAAGCATTGTGTCTTCCAATTGTCTCCTCAAAGCCTGATGTTTGGGCCACCATAGACAAACATCTGGGTGATATATGCTGTTTTCTCTACATTGTCCAATGCCCTAGCTCATCTTCTCCCCCTTTTTGTTCTTTTCCTTCTTTGTTCCCTTCATCCTCTGCTTCATTTTTTAAAAAACTCTCCCTTGGTCTAAAAAAAAATTTGTAAGGGAACTACTAAATCTTTTTGTTTTTAAAATCAGGAGCGTACACAATACACATTTATGTACATGCTTTTTTTTTTCTCTCCTGGATTACTCACTGTTAGGGAAAAAAGGATAAATGCACAGTAGACAGATGAAAGAGAACGAGAATAAAGGAGAGAAAGCGTAGGCAAGTCACAAATATTTAAAAAGAAACAGTTGTCAATCACCGTAATGTAAGGTAAATGTTTCTAAGTCATGAGTCTCATGGTTTGCTCACTGGAGGTGGAGGAGCTCAGCTAAATGACTCGGTAACTTCAGGGATTCTAATGTGCAAGTTCACAGCAATATTATGTTCCAAATTTTGGGCCTACCTCTTATTTTACTTTTGAGTGAAGAAAATGCATATTGTGTATGAATATGAACATTCACATTAAATACCAAAAAAAAAAAAAAAAAGCAAGAAAGGAAAAAAAAGAAGGAATAAAGAAAGGAAGGGAGTAAATGAAGGTTGTTTGATATGGGCAAGTTTTGTTTCGTTTTGTTTTGTTTTGATTGGGGGAAATTTGCTTGCTTGTGGTTTGATTTGCAGGCAGATGGGGTCCAGGACACAGGGAAACTGAAAAGCACACGCGGTGGATCCTGGAAGATAGACAAAGCAAAAGGAATTCTCAAAACCAAAACTACCTTTTAACACATCCAATAAGAAGAACCCGCAGTTGCTATGTATTCTGGTGTAGGAAGGGACCCCAGGAAATGGAAGAGGTTTCACTTGTCTCTCACACCTCTGAGGCTTAGAGACAGGGGAGAGAGAGAAGAAGAAGTTGTGTTGGTGACTGATAGTCTGACCACTAAATTAGGCTGATGGAAAAGTATGGCTTCCTCAATTTTCAGGGTGTGGAAAACTCCCTCCCAGGGCTGAGTGTCCCTCTGAAGACTGGACAGCAGGAAACACCTGCTTCACTCTCCCCTGGCTTTCTTCCCTTTAGGAATTCTGGGTCCCCTCCTTTTCACTCTCTGTGTTGCACAAGCAGATTTCCACCCATCCCCTTTAAGAGAGGAAGTCTGGAATCATCTATTAGCAATAAACACACTTTAATGGCTTTCTTACCCTTGTCCTCATTCTCCTGACTTCTATGATTGCTTCCTCAAGCTGTCTCCCCTGACCCTTAGGCTAATAATATTTTTCTCCTAGAATAAATCAAGGCTAAAGAAGCCAACCTGTAATGTTGAGGGACAAGTGTACGTTCTGTTCATTGGGATTCCTAATTTTAGATTTCGCCCTTCCCCTTCTTGCAGCAATGGGGAATCAAATGCAATTCCCATTTTGGAAAGGCATGAAAAACAGATGTGAGTAAGAATTGCACCAAGATAGCAGCTTTCAAATGTCCTCTCAAAGGAGGGGCTTTGAGCTGTTAGCAGCTTTTTGGAGGAGCCCTCATTCACCATGGGAAACATCAACCTGTAAACCATGTTCGCAGTCACACACAGGATGGGGAGACGCTCTTAGTATACAAAAGCATTCAAGAGACCCAGAAAACTTCCATTAAGTTTATGAAGACTATCAAAAGTTACCAGATCAAATGTCTTCCCTCCAATAAGATGAACATCCCCATTGATGTTTGTAAATCTAGCTTCTCCCCACCACTCCCATCTTCTGTTCTCTTCAGAAACAAAGAAAAACTTGCACAGAAAAGGCAAGGAAAAAGAAGCAACAGAAAGCACCAATTTCAGGAAGAGTGTATTGTTCCAAGTGTTGGGATGAGATCTCGTGTAACTTCTCCATAACTTACCCAGGATGCCAGTTACCCTTTTGTCCAGAGCATCTCTGCTGTACATGCTTCCCAGTCCCCATTTGTCACTTAGGCATCTCAGGTATTAAGGTGCTTGTGGTCCATTCACCTTACTTTATTTAATAATGACCCTGAAGCTCAAGAGTAGTGATGCTGGCAACTCAGATATGCCAAGAGCCTATAAAGTGCACCCTTTAGATAAAAAAGATAAAAGGTATCAGCTTAATAAAACGTGGGAGAAAGGTATGCTGAGGTTGTTGATATTGGTGTTAAGGACAAATCCTCTACCCATGAAATCGTGAAAGAGAAGCAAGGGATTCATGTTGGCTTTGCTTTCACACCTCACAGTATACAAGTGAAGGCTCCAGAGTTTGTTATGTAGAAAAGACATTAGCTTATAGTGTTCTATGATTTCAGAAATCCACTAGGGGATCCTGGAAAGTCTTCTATATGAGAAAGCTGTATATCCAGTTATTTAAATACTACTAGCCATTAAAAGTAATCTACACCTTAACACTGAAAATAAGGCCAAATTATGTTCTAGTTGTATTTGCTGTGATAAAAGTATTCTTATCAAAACCAGCTTAAGCGGGAAAGGGGTTATTTGGCTTATAATTCCAAGTCATAGTCCATCATGTGGTTAAGTCACATAGGGTTTGAGACAATTGGTTGCCTTTTAGTCATAGTCAAGAACAAGGGGAAACAAGTACATGCATGTTACCTAGCCTGATTCTTTGTTAGTTTTCTTCATTTTTATATAAACCAAGGTCCAGCCTAGGGAATGGTGCTACCCACAATGGGATGGGTCTTCCTACATCAATTAATGGTTAGGAAAATTCTCCATAGACATGACCATAGGTAAACCTGATATAGATCATTCTTTAATTGAAATTGTATACCTAGGTGATTCTAGATTGTGCCTTGTTCCAGGACAAGACAGCCAGGGCTGCTAACCCCACCTCTGTTCCCTTCCCTCTACCCCTCTCCCCCCAAAGCTAGAGTTTAGCTATTTCACTTAGGTGAGGGCTTCAGAAGAGCTGTGATTCCAGACAAAAGCAACAGAAGTAAATCTTCTTAGAAGTGCCAGAACAGTATAAAAGATTCAAGAAGGAGACTGCTAGGAGCCATCGGGATGTTGTGGCCAGGACCTATCAGGTGGCTTAACAGAGACAGCAAGAAGTGGGAAAGGGGATGAGATGGAGGTGGAGACAGGGCAGTCCCTACTAGCTTTCCTTATAACTGGCTATTAGAGGTCGGGTGGGGCTTCCCTAATGAGCTTGGGTCTAAACAGGCTTTCACTTTAAAATAGAGAATGTGGGCTGTTGGCTCCTTTAACCCACCAACCGCATTCAGTTACAGGATGGGCTTCCAAGTTTGGTGGTGGATGTGGTGTGGTCCAGTCTCTAAGTTGTACAGGATTTAGATAACAAAGATTCTTAGGGAAGGCGATATTGGAGTCTGCAGTGAACTCGATTCAGTGACCTAAGAAAGGGTCACCGAGCACCAGGGGGGTCAGTAAGATGAGTTTAAGAACAAGCTGAGAAAATATGACACCATGGGAGAGTGCTGGGAAAGAGAAGTCACCAGCAAAAACCTCTGGCACCTAATTTCCACCGGTAAACAGCCAACTTGGAAGCAAGCAGCAGCCTTCTGTGCTAAGCTCAAAGCAAAAACTGGCCAGGACAAAGAGGTCCTGGGGTGCAGGGCTGAGGGGAGGAGGTGGAAGGGTCCAGGCAGGCCAGCAGCACTCAGGATTGCAGAATCATGCTGCCTAGACTCCTTCCCTACACATAGCCTGACATGTCCTTATCTCCCTCCTGCCTGAATGCCAGGGCTTATGAGGGCACCAGTTCTGCCAAGTTAGGGAGCTGCAACTGGACCAGAGGACCATCATATATGAAAGGAGATGATCCATGCCTTGCCTCACTCACAGAGTTTTGGGAGGAATGCAAAGTAATGTGTAAATGCTTTGAAATGTCCAAAAGTGCTCTACGTAACTGAAACTATAAACATTGTCATGCCAAAGCCTCATTAATCACAGCTTTCAGGTTCACTCCTAGGCCACAGAACACTGGAACCTAAAACTAAAAAGACCAGGGTATCTGGTTTCATTATGCTTTCTTACTATTACCCATTGGACGACTTAACTGGTATTATTTTTTACATAGTGCAAAAAAATGTTAGGAAACAGAGGCTGGCAAAATGGTTCAACAGGTAAAAGCGCTTGCCACTCAAGTTGATGACCTGAGTTCAAACCCCGGCCCCTGATGCACCCATCCCAGAACAGCTGTGGGTTATAGCACTGAGTATCTGTAATCCTAGAACTCCTGTGGGAAGATGGGAGATGGAGACAGGAGAGCTGCCCAAAAGCTGAAGAGACTGGAGTATTCAACACCACAGAAACAAAAACAACCAGAGAGACCTTTTCTCAACCAGGTGAAAGGTGCATACCGCCTCGAGAAAGCTGAACTCAGAACTCCAACTAATGCCAAAGAACAAATTATACCCACAGTTTCACACCCGGATCATAGAGCTATAGAGAGAGGTGAGGAAGGGGAAGAGGAGAGGGAAGGGAAGGGGAAGAGGAGGAGGGCGAGAGGGAGAAAATAAAAATAAAAATAAAAACCATGTATTAGGAAAGTGCTTAAATGTGTGTAAAAGATATACTCAGAGCAAGAAGCCACCACATCTAAAATTATGTGTATCCCTATTCACATTAGCAGTCAAGGGCTCTACCCCAGCCTCCCTGTCCCGTGTCTCAATGCAACCTTGCTTTCTAGGGTGAGGATGCTCTGAAGGCCTCTACCACATGTCATCTCTGAGCATGCTCAGCATCATGAGTGTTTCGTGCTTTTTCAGTAAACTATAGGAAGACTGGGAGGAGGCAAGCTGTGTAAAAATGTGTATGTTACAGGCTTTCCCTTAAACATCTTGGGTAGTTGAGAAGTATGTAGAGGTATAAATAGTAAGCCAATCTTCCTGTCACTTCTTGCTCCTAGCAGGTGCTTGGTTCATTTGCATACGACTGAGCACTCTGGTCCAGGAGTGGGCTGTGAAGTAGGAGGAGACAGGAGATACAGGGTAGATTATCATGTACATTTTATAAATGCTGAGACACCGTAAGAGGAGTGGGGTAGGATAAAGAACCCTGGTGCAGGATCTTTGGGTACATGAATGTGATTTAGCTTAGAAAGATTCATGGCTGTGGAGAAAGGGCTATGTAAGGACTTCTGTCTGTTCCAGTGACATCTAGTACTCCTACACGGCCCATCCCACAGTGGGTTTGGATGAGGTTGTGGTGAGTATTTCAAAGAAAGGCTGTATGTGCCAAGTGGCTTGCGATATACCTGACATTTGGTAGGTGGAAGGAAGGGAGCCAGCAGAGGCTCATCTCCTCTGGCAGACTCAAATCTAAAAAGCCTCCTAGGAAAGAAAGGTCTAGCATCCTCTAGTGTGTTATTATTTTTCTCAATCTTGGCAATGTTGTTTGGAACCTTGAGTATTTTGCTGGCAACTTCATCAAGAGAAACATTCAACTCTACCTGGCTGTTGGGCATGGCAGGGGAAGGGTCAGTGCAGGGCCTGGGTTTCTTGACTCTACTACCCTGTGTCGGTTGGTTTCTCTACTGTGCAGAGGAAATAGGAAGATGAGGGAAGGGGGAAATCTCCTCTTGTCCTGCTCAATCTTGAATGCACAGTGGGGCTTCAACTGAGCACATCTGTACCAGGCTGCATCCTCTTTGCTGCTCCACCAGCCCACCAGTGTTCATTTTGTACTTACTAGATGCATATGTTGAATACATCCCTGGCAACACAGGGAAGCTGAATCTTGGCTTGTTTACTGACATGACTTATGGTCAGCTACATTACTTTAATGAGTTCTAGGGTTTTTTTTTTTTAAATAAACTACAAAATAAATATAGTACTTCATACCTTGCGATATCAATAGGTGTATTAAAGTAGAAACACATGCCTAGAATATAATAAGAGCTGAATAAGTGATAGTTGTAGTTGCAATTATTATTATTATGTGATACAACTAGAGGTGGGCTACATGGCAAATTGTGTTTCCAATTCCAGTAGAAGAACTATTTAGAACTGCAGATTGTCTTACTTTTTTTCTGGTCACCATGAGGTCAGCAGTTCTTTTGCTCCACACACTGCTACAGTGATGCTCTGCCTCATCACAGAGTGACTGCTAGGTAAGCTCTTTGGATGCTTCAAATAGATGCTTGAGAGGACCCTGCAGAAGGTGTTACACATGCAGATGGGGAGAATCTGAGCCAATGAGGTCAAGGAGATATGAATGCGGGAGCCTCAAAAGGAAGGTGGTGGTAACTGTGGTCAGAGGGGTGAGAGCAGGCAGAAGGGCCCTGGGGGAGATGAGACTCCATGGAGAGTCATCTCACTGGTGTGACCTGAATCATGTCCCACAATCTCCTCTGGTGAGAAATGATATAACTATGAAATGGTACAACTAATTTATTTGGAGTTAATCAAGTATCAGGATAACTTTTTGGATATTTACAATGTGCCATACTTTATGCTAAGCTTTTTAACGCAAGACCTCAGTTAGAAGGCAATGAAATTTGAAGAAAGGGTTATCGTTGCACGAGCTGTTGTGGAAACAGTGTTAGAAATATTACAAAACTTATTTGTAGATGCACATCCCATGAATGATAAGAAAGGATGCTACTATAACATTAGGGTTTGGAGAGAAAGTGTTCCTGGACAAAGTTCCTTTGCTTAAGGCCTGGTCTCCAGATGTTAGCTCTACTGACAGATGATCCACAGGGCCATGGTTTTATCCATGCATTAATCCAATGAGGTCATCGAGAACTGGCTGGTGGGAGTTAAAGCCTAGTTGGAGGAACTGGCTCATTTGGAATATGGCTTTGATATCTTGTTCCTGGCACCTTCCAAGGTCTCTCCTCTCTGATTCCTGGCTACCACAATGTAGACAACCGGACCCCTGTTTACTTCCAGCTATGATGCTCTACTTCTTAACCATTTCACACTAATGGAGCAAACCAACCATGAAATGAAACCTCAGAAACTATGAGCCAAGGCAAAGCCTTACTATGTTTAAGCTGTCTTCTCTGCCATTTGTTGTTACAGCAACCAAAAGCTGGCTGTTGGCAGCAGGCAAGTGATCAGAAGAGGCTTGTGTCTCACTGAATAAATCCTGAGCACCCTGCACCATTGAGGGTTTGTTTTATTCTCTCAAAGTGACATCTCACTTCTTGGGAACCAAAAGTTGGAGAGAGCCCGAAGAGGTCTCTGGCAGAAGCTCTGTAATTAACCAGGATTCTTTTCAAAATGCTTGATGAGCAGAAATGAGCAAATGGAAGACTAATTGGGTCGTTTCTTTATCTGAGTCATGCAGGGGCTTGTAGATCAAGACTGTCCCAGAATTTGGACCTCCGTACTCACCTCTTAGCTTTCAGGTCCTAGAAGGAACATAAGAGTGCTTCCACACGAACACAGGTTTTGTGTAACAGTGGACACAGAGGGATGGGTTGACCCTCGTCATTGGCAGACAGGTTGTTACTAACTCCAACCAGAAAACAGTCAGAATCAAACAGCTTGCCTCTGCAGCTCTTAGTTTATACTGGACAAAAAAGAGATTCCTTAAGTGGAAATAATTTAAATTTAAATTTCATTTTGATCAGACTGGTGTTGGTCA